>NT_033779.5:22085638-22420241 GCF_000001215.4 Drosophila melanogaster
CTCAAGTGTGGGCGTGGCAGTTTTCTTTAGAATCTGTATGCTGAATCTTAACCTATCTAGCGGACAAACGGACATGGCGATCGATCCTGATTGATTGTTCCTGATCAAGAATATATATACTTTTTATAGTCGGAAATGTTTCCTTCTGCCTGTTACATACTTTTAAACGAATCTATTATACCCTTTCATTCATGAAAATTGGTAAGTTTGGAAGTGACAGCTTATTTTTCAGATTTTCTTTAAGGATTCATAAGTCTTGACGCGTATACGGACATAGAATATATATTTAGGATCGAATTCTTCGTGTAAGAAAGTAAGCCTATCATATTATTATTCCTAAGTATTTTTCCAAAGAATCATCTCAAATCATCATTCAAATTACCTTGCATGCGCCATCAGTTTAACCACCACGAAAAGGGTAAATGTCTTATAAGCCCGGTAAACAATGAAGGGTATCAAGTAGTTTGGTAGGTTTCCGAATAAAAAAAAATTTGTTAGTCCGCTAAAGAAAATGAAAAAAAGTATTCACGCTTACTCTGCGAATTTTTGGACTAAATAGACCAATTTAAGGAAAAAATTCTATTTACCATATTTATCTCAAGGTTTTGACTAAAATTAACGAAAAAGCCTTTTTGTGAGCAATATCACGATAGAAACCAGTCCAATTAAAAGTCTGTGCGAAATTTCAATTAGGAGCACTTAGCGTCAGCTGCCAGAAGCCAAAGTAAAGTGGAACCTCAAAAATTTCTAATAACAATTAAATGACTTTCGAGATAAAATTAGCTGGAGTGAAAAAGACAAGAAATGAAATGGCTAATACCGCAAACGGAGACTTGTTTTTTTGTGCCCTCAAAGACAAAAACAATATCCATTTGCAAATTGCGCGTGTTGTTCATTTGGAGTTGCATTTCAATTAGATTTTACATTTCTAGTATTTGACGCAATTTAGTTTGAGATTTCTTTTGCATTTACTAATTGCCCCTAATAGACTTAATGGAAAATGCAAATACGCAACTAAATTGGAAATTTGGTTTGAGTGAACCAGCTTTGTGAAATAGCCAAGTCAGTTTCATTCATATAGAGATATGGCGTTTTGAGCTGAAATAAAATGAGCAAAACAAACCAATTTTACAGGATAACAAATTTTTAAGCTTTTCTTTTAACTTTACTTGATTTGAGTTATTAGTATTAGTATTAGTATTAGTATTAGTATTAGTATTAGTATTAGTATTAGTATTAGTATTAGTATTAGTATTAGTATTAGTATTAGTATTAGTATTAGTATTAGTATTAGTATTAGTATTAGTATTAGTATTAGTATTAGTATTAGTATTAGTATTAGTATTAGTATTAGTATTAGTATTAGTATTAGTATTAGTATTAGTATTAGTATTAGTATTAGTATTAGTATTAGTATTAGTATTAGTATTAGTATTAGTATTAGTATTAGTATTAGTATTAGTATTAGTATTAGTATTAGTATTAGTATTAGTATTAGTATTAGTATTAGTATTTTCTAAAAAAGTGAGTTTGGTTAAGTTAATTCGTGTATTTAAAATGACAATAAATTTAAAAAAAAATTATATTTTAATGGGTAGAGGACAGTACTGCTCCCAGGAGAAAAGAATGTTAATTCTTAAGCTAAGAAAGGAAGGAAAAACATATAAGGACATTCAAAAACCCCTGAATATTCTGTCAAAAATGGTATAAAATACCATTAAATATGAATAGAAGCCGAAAACCGTGATACCAAAGTCTATCCTTTTGCGTCCCCTAGGGAGATAAAGTCTGAGCTAAACTTGGGAATCAGTGACGTTACTATTCGGAGACGACTACTGAATCAAAATTTCAGTGCGAGGAGTCCACGAAAGGTTCCCCCACTTAGCCCAAGGCTTATTCAGGCAAGGTTTACCTTCGCTAAAACCTACCGAAACTGGCCAGTCTGCAAATGGCGTAATATCCTTTAGACTGATCGGTCAAAAATAGTGCTATTTGGTGGAACTGGTTCACTACAGTATATCTGACGACCTCCAAACACCGAGTACCACCCAAAACACCCACTGAAGACTTTCAATCACGGTGGACCTAAAATACTGGTATGGGCTTGTTTTTTTTTACAATGGTATGAGTCCATGACTTATGATTTATGGTATTATAGACCAAAACGCATGTGTAAATATACTAAGTGATGTCTTACTGTCATATTCTTATTATAATATGCCCTTAAAATGGAAATTCCAACAGAATAATGATCCGAAACGCAGAAGCAAATCGGTTAAGAATAGGTTCACCCAAAATAGAATAGATGCAATGCCGTGGCCAGCACAATCTTCCGATTTAATCCCGATTGAAAACCTGCGGGGGGACATTATACAATATGTGTCGAAGAAGTCCCCGACGTCTAAGGCTCAGATTTGGCAAGTTGTGCAGGATGCATTGGCAAAAATTCCCCCCAAACGTTGCCAGGACCTGGTGGACTCCAAGCCGCGTAGGTGGTGGCTAACAGAGGCTATCCAACACATAAATAAAAAAAACCATGTTAGTTTTAAGTCAAATTGAATTTTGTTAGTATTTTTTCATTGCACTGCTATTTCAGTGAACACCAGAACATCTGCATATAATGTTGTTTTAATCTATATTTTAGAAAATTATTAAAGAAGTAATAGTGAAATTTTTGTTGGATTGTTTGAAATTAAATACCTAATGATATTATAAAAAATAGCGCATCAAAACTTTAAATCATAGGAATTTTTTATCTTAAACTCGCAGGTCCCAAGAACTGCTATTTTTATGAACACAGCTGTAAGTGGGTGTACTTTAAAATACAATAGTTTCAATCTATTCCACTGTGGTCCAGAATTCGATTTTTTTGGCATAAAATTGAGCTACAGACTTGAATCTTTGAAAATTTTGTTGTTAATTCACAAATAGTTTCCACAAAAAATTTGGAGTCTGTGACGCGCCCTCTCTTGCCTTCCATATTAACTACTGGTATGACTCAGTAGTCAACGAAATTTTGTTGTTTTATTTTTTTTTTTAATAAAAGTGTGTATATTGTTGTTTTAAAAATACTCGCCTTCTTCTTCTTCTAGTTCTACACTATAAATTTCCGAATCTGAACTCGAATCAGAATCAGAATGTGAATCCAATATTTTTTCTGATGGATCGATGGATCAGGCTTAAAATTAGACTATATTTTTGTAAAGATTATTTCGGGCTTCACTCGCATATTCGCCTAGGCGAATTGTCGGAATTTATAAAATAGTTGGACGATATTGCTATTAAAATAATGTGAAACTTTTCCAAAAGATTTTCGTTGAAGCTTATCGTTGAAGGTTATCGACAAGAATTTGGTACTTGCGAAAGCTCTTCTTGCCGTATTACCACCATTGCTATTGCCGCTGCCATTCTGCTTCGGCATGCTTACTCGAAGGAAGGCCGATTTCTCTCCACATTTCCTTCTGGATATTTTTTTTTTGCGAATACTGATTTTAACTTTGTTCTCTCCATTAATATGTCACTTTTTTATTTCTGCTCTGTATGATACGTTTAAAACAAATTCAAAAAAACCGAATCCAAGCATGTAGTGGACTTACCCAAATTGTAAAGCTTTTACTTTTGGTGCAAAGGTTTCTGAACTAAAATTTGTAATTTTCAACATTTGTGTTGGACTGACTCCACAGATTGGACAACATTGAGTAGATTTAGTGTCTGTTAATACGTTTAGAACTTTTTCATCTATAAGTGTCATGTGCATTTCATAGCTAACTTCTATGTCACGAGTCTCATCACATTTATAAGTGAATTGCGTTAGATTATTAATTTGATTATCTAACTTATTTTATTCCATCATTATGTGGACAGCAGTTTCCTTTATCAACTCATTTTTTAGAGGCCTGGAAAATCGAATGGACTGCGGTGCTATGTTTATCCAGATATACCGATTAAATGAATCTTTAAATTGTATGGGTATGACAGAAGTTAAAAAAATAATGATTGACTAGAAATTGGTGTGCCAAGTGCTTCAGTTTCAAATTTCTGCTTGTCAGCACTATGACCAAATCCGTAGCTGCAAATTAATTTGATTTTAAAGATATCTGGAAATTGCTTAAAAACATCAGATTGCAACTTAATTAATCTTTGCGCTGTATGATCCAAAGTATTTTGTTATAATAGCACTTGAGTAGTGTTTTCCATTACTTCTATACCTTCTGGTCGGATCTGTAATTTTGCTTCGATCACTTCATTATAGGACGAATATATGCCGCTGTTATGGCTTTTATTTGAAAGCCTTTTTTTTTAGTTTAAATCATCTATTCTTATTTATTAGTCAGTAGAAATCGTTCAGTTCCTTCTGAACTTAACCTAATGTGTAGCTTAAAAGATATTATGGATTCTCTTCCTCAATTATAGTGTATATCAATCAATGTACAGTGGATAAATGATGCTATTTTACGTGTAAGGAGTTCATGGGGATGTATTCTCTTCAGACGTCGGAGGGAAAAAGTGTCGACAAGATCATTTGCCAACGTGTTCAGGTGGGCGCTAAGTCTGTCGGCATATCGGCTGAAAAAAAAAGCCTGGTGCTTATATATTGCTGTTTGTCAGCGTGTTTTCCAGGAGATTAAGCTAGAGCTTCACCTGGTGAAAGAGAAGTTGGTCTTTAAAAACAAAGGCAACGTCCCTCTTGCATTCTTTTCTAGCAGAAACAGTTGCTTCATGAATCAAAAGACTTGTGTCGTGATCACTGTCACTTGCCAGATTGGATGCCAGTTTCCTTTTGAATCTTTCTCCTACAATTTCAAAAGAATTTCAACTACGACGGGGATCAAGCAAAGAAGTATATTTTCAAAATTCGATTTCAAGACGAGAACAAAAAGCGGTACATCCTACTAAGAAGACCAGATGCGAGTGTATAGTCGGAGACATATTTGCTACCGTATTGTTAAGGTATATGGAAAAAAAACCCATATACTTCAATCTACAAAATTAGCTATCAGTAAATCAGTTATCTATCATAATATAAATAAACCTTTAAAGAATAACTGAGTGTGTGAACTTACTTAAAACGCTAGCCACAACCCACTGTCACATTTATTCCCGATATGTTTGAGAGGTCAAGAGGTCAGAAGCTGGCCAAGATCCCCACTTCCGCACCACCACACCTCCCGACCAACCGACCGAGGGGCGCAGCCGTGTATGGTACGGCTCGATTCCCGTGAAGATAGGCGCGATATAGGAAACAGTAAAGGAGGGAGAAAAGTTAATAATAATTATTAGCGCCAAAGTGTAAAAGGATTACATTTTTTTCTCCCTCTTTTTATATACAATCTGTTTTAAAAACGTATGACAATAAGTAAATTTTATAATTAATCTTAAATTAACAGAGGTAGTAGTTATCCATTAATCCCTACTACTTAATATCTGTCAGGGAGATCTAGCACATGAAATCTTTTAAGTCTTCTTTCGTTGTTATTATTATTTGCCAAATTTAAGGCTAAGTTATTTTCATATGTTCTTAGTCCGTCTATATATTTTTTTACTATGTTTTGCTATTAAAATGGAGCATTAACAATTTGTATTTGAGTTGCTGGCAGTACCATAGAGCTGTATGCCATAAGTCCACACGGGCTTTAGTATAGCTTTGTATAAACGGACTTTATTTTCCAGAGTGGGTGCAGATTTTCGTCCAAGCAACCAGGTCATCTTCAAACTTTTTCAATTTAGTTGCTGGATGTTTTGATATATCTTCATCTACTTATTAGTCTTGTAACTTTCTATCGATTTGCCTAAAAAATGTTTGCCACGCCCAATCTAACGCCCACAATTCGCAAAAAACTGTAACGCCAACATACTTGAATTTTTAAATTTTTTTTCATTTAATTGTTGCCCCCAATTTGTACCGATATTCCAAAAAAAAATATTCCACTAGCTAAATAAAGGGTATCTGATAATCGGGGATCTCGACTATAGCATTCTCTGTAGTTTTTTACTTTGCTCTGTAATTCAAAAAGTCATTAGAAATATAATCTTTTTTTAACTAGATAACATTATTTACAAGTCATTTAGGAATAATTAACGCTTTAGAACTTATACGGGTACGGAGATCAGTGGGTTGGGTCCTCTTGAGGCGTGGAAGGAGAAGAGGACTGGCGAGACTATTCGCCACTGTGCTTGGGTGCTTGAAGGTTGATCTGACCACCAATCAGAGTTATCCAGAGATTCCTTAGGATAACGTCATTGGAGACGTACCAAGGAAGCCCGGACGCATGCCGAGCAACACGAGCTTGAATAATTCTCTGCCTCTCCAGTTGGTTTTTGGAGGCCGTTCCCCATATTTGAATGGCATCGAATTTATTATAGACTTAATGAGTAGGACTTAAGTTGAGAGCTGCAGTTTGCTCGACTGCAAGAGCCAGTCCAGGTTTTGTACCTCTTGCAGGCACTTTGATATGGGCCCTCCAAATGAGTTTTCCATCCTGGTGGACTCCCAGGTAACAGGTATCATCAATGGGCACCATTGACCAATTGCCGGGCAGGAGCGCGAAGGTCACACAAGCGGACTTAGCACCGTTCATAGCTGTGTTCCACTTAGGTGCCCAGACTTTAATGTTGTGCAGCCATTCCTATACGGTTGCAGTGACATGTGGACACAAGCATAGGTATGCCGTCAGCGTATGTAGCCACTAGTGCCTTGGCCAAGTTAGTACTGTGGGACGGAACCGACATATCTGCTGTGCAGAGGGTGTAAAGGAAGGGTTAAAGTACACTTCCTTGTGGAACTACCACGTTCATAACAGCAGGCTCTCACCAGCTCAAAGACCCGATCAATGATGACGAATCTCAAACTTGCGTAGTGGGGTGCCGAAGCGAGAGCCCTAATTTTGTACAATTAAATTAAAAAAAAAAATTAAAAATTAAAAATTAGCTTTGTTCCTCGTGTCATACCTTGTCGAAGGCTTGCTTATCGTCGAGAAAGGCTGACACAGTGGCATGGCCGTGAGTTCTGAGATTGACAGGACGATGAAATTGTTCACAATTCACAAGCACAGGAGGTGGACTTTGATCAAAATTGCCTGATAAATAGGTTTCTAGGCTACATCTTTTGTTTAATTTATTTGGACTAGGACTGGTCAAAGCATTTATGCTGATGAATGGGTTGACATGCTGGACCCATTATTTACAAGTTTGAAAATTGTTCAACTCCGCTGTCGACCTGTAAATGGTTTTAGGTAGCGTGCCGTCGATCGAAACCTTACTTCATCTCAGGAGTTAAAATATTTTTATTGGTCTTCTGTTATTAACAAGTTAACAAGTTATATATAGGATGTTGGCTATGTCTGGTGACTATGGTATGTATATACATACGTATAAGTCACTTGTATGTTATTATACCCGTTACTCGTAGACTAAAAAATGGTATACTATCGATATCCCAGAGAAATGATGATTCGAATTCGCATTTAAACTAGCTGAGTAACGGGTATCTGATATTCGGGGAACCTGACTACAGCATTCTTTCTTGTTATTGTTTGTTATTGTTATTGTTATATTTGGTCACTGCATCGTTTAGTTTGGCCTTATATATGTACATAAGAGCTCTGATTTCATATGCATTAAAATAATACATATTTTCCATTACCTTTTGTTGCCAACAAAGTTTTGGGAAAGCATCATTGCACACTCAAATCCAAAGTATTATATTTGAAAGCATCCTGCACTGCCCTTCGCCGTGCTCAGGACTCATTTCCCCTAGCCCGCTCCAACTCAATGTCGCCCGAGTATTTCGGATGAATGTCGAGCATGTGAAACTTCTTGAAGATAATAATAATTTAGTGCTCTTGAAATGACTTTTGACCATCACACACAATTGATACGATCCGGGCTCCCACACGTGTTCAAACGGCTGCACCTACCGCATCCATTTGAACAAACCCTTAATGGCTAGAGCAACCAAATACTTGCCGATTTGCTTGGAATGCAGAATGGAGTCGAGTAGTGTGCACAATCCAAACCAAGGAGTGGGTAGCCCATTTGTTTGTTGCCGCACCTCAAAGAAATAAACAAAATGGGCCATGCCGCCAAAATGCCGGAAAATCCACACATCCTGCAGACTGAAGAGGATTGGGGATTCAGAGCCACCGGCTTGGGTGGTAGGTCCTTTGCATGCAATCAAGGCAACTTTCCAAATGTTTTCCTTGTTGTTTCCAGGAGTATCGTCTGAAAGGTCTTCCAAAAGCGGAAATGAATTTGTAAAAAGTCACTCGTAATAATTTCGGAGTTTTTGGAAAATTATTTGATTACAACAAAACGTGTAAAGCGGTACCCCTTTATAGCCACGGCGAATGCTGGTAAAATCATTCCAGAACTAGGGTCATAAAATAAAGTTCATCTACGGCTCCTGCTGCTGCTTCTCGCCTTGGCCCATTATTTATTTACCAAAAATGCGCGACCGATCGCAAAATATAATAGTTTTCGTAATTGTTGTTTGTCATTCCGTTCACTGATCCCTGATGTAATTCGTAAACCTATCGAATGACATTAAAGTCCATCACAAAATTCAAAATTAGCTTTCAGAAAATTGTTCCTTATAACGATGCCGAAAGTCATAAACCATATTGCTTTCATGCTTTTGTGACTTCAAGTAATGAATTGCATTTTCTTAATTTGAATTCATTATTTTCAGTATATTTTATTTTATTCAATTTTTGTTAATGCTCGTCCACTTTTGTTAAGACGATGGACTGCGAAAACTGAATGCACATATACATACATACATATGTACATATGTATATGTATACATATGTAAATCGCTATTGGAATTTTTTTTTCATTTCCCGTTCAATTATTTTAAGAATTTCAATGGATAGTTATTTTTCAGTCTTTGATTTCTTTTTTTAGGCAATTTTTTATAAGTTAAATATTGTTGAAACACATTTACTGTCACTGTTTAATGGCACTGACGACAAGTTTCAGCTGGAGACTGTGAGCTGCACTAATTTCGTTGAGGCAGCATTGAAGTCAATTTCATCATTATTGCTATTATCTATTATTATTAACAAGTCTACGATGTAAATTTGTTCCTTCCCTCAGATAAATTACCTGGGTAGCAATGATTTTGGCAAAAAAACGGCAATGAGACACTCGACACAAAAACTTCTGTAAGTTTGTTTGCTTTTTGTTTTGCCCATTATTACTCGTAGAGTAAAAGGGTATATTACATTCGTTGAAAAGTATGTAACAGGTGATCAGGATCAATAGCCGAGTCGATCTAGCCATGTCCGCCTGTCCGTCTGCCCGTCTGTTGGTATGATCGTCGAGATCTCAGGAACTATAAGGTTGAGATTCAGCATACAGATTCTAGAGACAAAGACGCAGCTCAAGTTTGTTGACCCATGTTGCCACGTTCACTTTAACGCCCACAAACCGCAGAAAACTTCCACGCCCACACTTTTGAAAACTGTGTTCATATTTTTTTACATTTTTATTAGTCTTGCCAATTTCTATCGATTTGCAAAAAAACTTTTTGTCACGCCTACTTTTGGATATTTTTTCATAATTTTATAAGTCGCTTAAATTTCCATCGATTTGTTTATAATTTGTTCTCATTTTATTCCCCAATATCGATATCCCAGAAACATGATGAAATTTCGCGTTTGCACTCACCTAGCTGAGTAACGGGGAACTTGACTACAGACATTCTCTCTTGTTTTTATTTTTCTTTGTTTTATTGTTTGTCATGCCAATTTCTATCGGCAACATGTATGTTTTTCTATTAAATTGTTTTATTTAAAAATTGTATGGATTGGTCTGCACCAGGCAGGAACTGCCTGAGTACTGCGATATTTTGGTTTCCTTTTCCCCTCGCCAGGAAAGTGAATAAACTTTTCCTTGAGGGAATCACACGAAGGTCGTTGGGAGCACTCCCACTACGTATACTTTTCCACTGCCTCGCGACAGCCAGCGGCATAAACTTTTCGAATCTCACTTCTCCGGAAAAAATGGAACCACTACAACAACGGTAATAAGCGCTGATGCTGTGGTTAGGACATTCCTTCGCGATCATGGAGTACCAATTTCCGCCAGCCCATAGCCCAACCGCGGATTATGTACATCCATGAGGTAATGAGGCCGCCCTTGGGGTCGTCAGCGACCATTTGGCCGTTGAATTAAACTAAGGTATATATTGTGGATGTTCTTTATTGGTGAGTCGGTACACAAAACAACAATCTATTGACTGAGTTTTTGTAGGGTTTACTATTCTAGTCCGGGCTCCCTAATGAAATCACTCGCGACTAGTTCATGAGAAAAATAAGCGGCACTCTGAGTTAATTACAACTAGGCATACCAAAATTATACCCCATTGTTTTCAAGTGCAAATTTGCCAACTACGACAGAAATATTTGCGATATTGATTGGCACGGTCGAAACAATATGCAATTACGAAACCCAAGTATAAGACCTCTAAATTAGTTAGCTTACATCTGAAAGATGTAAGAGTGTTTCACTCCCAAGAAGTCAATACTTAACTTTGAAAAATAGCTTTGTTAATACGAGCTGGATACGTTTTAGGCTCTAGAAGTCGATGGGCACAGACAATGACTAGACATCCTGTTAAAGGGCGTTTAGGTTGTCGTATAGCCCGAAAAGAAGCTGCGGCGTCATAAATTAAAACTTAAAACTTTTGGAGATGTCAAGTATAAAACGCTAAATCTCTGCACACACACACACGCCGCCTGGAAATGAATAGCAAAAGGTTGCAGAAGGGTTTATGGGGTAAAAGGGGCGGATGGGTAAAACGGTCCACCCCATTGAATGCGCATGTTTTAGCTTCGGCTGCCATCTTTCGCTTTCCGGCAAAGACAGATAGGGGATAGCAGGAAGTGGGGGAGAGGTAGTGTAAAAAGCGGCAAGGCAAGGAAAACTGTGCATTGAACGCGCCCAAGAAATATAGCAACAACAATACGTACGGAAAACTCCCATAAATTTGGCCAAAAGGCAAACTTACAGATGATCCGAATTTAGTTTCCCCACAACGTGTTGTATTTTATTTTTTTTTCTGCGCCAAAGAAACAAGTTTCGCCTGTTGCCTTTTTCGGGGCATCGATGAGTTACAATTGATTTACTTTCGCTGGACGTTGTTTTCCTTGCCCCATAAATTCTCATGACCAGCTCAAAGTTTTTAATTTCAAATTATCATAAAACCTGATTCAAATTTTCATTACTCCGGAAGATATTGTGCACAATAAACATGAGACAATTTAGCACCCACGCGAACAAGTTTTCTTTGGCAATATTTAAGTGAAATTTATGAAAATTAAAAACGAAAAAAGGAATTCTATGTGGTAATTTAAAAAATTAAATTGGTCACATAAATTTCCTGCTCGAAGAACACCAAATTGAGACTCAGGATGAAAACACTTAACAATTTGCGGAGGAGGGGTGCTGCTTGATGATGGTGGTTGAATGACATAACAACGAATGAAGTGAAACCGCGGCATAATCAAATTTCGGTCATTGCCGCCAAGCAAATCAGTTTGCCGAACCAGCTTAATTTGGTTGTTCCTTTTGGCGAGTTCCCTTGGACTAGGGAAATTGCCATCATAATTTCTAAACAGTTTCCTAACTTGTTTTTTCTTGGCCATGACCACCTTCGGCATACATTATTTACACAATTTTAATTTCACGAATAATTTCTCTGGGGACACAAAGTTTTTGCTGTTGGGCATACAAATTTAATGTAGTTGGTTTTTAATAATTGTTAAGTTAAGAACCATCTTTGCGTAAATACTACCTAGTCATTTAAACAAGAAAGAAATTCTCCTGCTCACTCCATTGAGCCACCCGCCCACAAATCGCCCATACATTTGTTTTCCAATTTCTATCGATATACCATAAAAAAAGAAATTTCTCGCAATATTTATTTCTACAGTGTTGTCCAATAGTATATAGTTTCAAGAATCGGTTTGAATTTTAATTTAGATTTGATAGATTTCGATTTGTGTTAAAGTTTTTATTAATTTTAATATGTTTAATATTTGATGTTATGTTCTTCGAACTCAGCCTGTCGCTTTGGTTGAATGATGACAATTTGATTGTTTGTCTGGATAAACAAATTATTAAAGTAACTAAAGCCAATATTATAATACCAATATTAGCCGAAAAGGTTAGATTGAAAATTCAACAATCTGTTTGAACCTGCCTGAATCTATGAATGTCAATATCCAATTTCAAGCTTTTATAGTTCCTCAGATCTCAACGTTCATACAGACAGATGGACTCGGCTTGGGATCCTGATCAAGAATATATATACCTAATATGGTATGTAAGCGTTTCCTTCTACCTGTTACACATTTTGCATCTAATATTGAATACCTTATTACCATATTAGTAACTGGTATAGTTATGACATTATAATTATTTTAGCAGCAAGGGTTTATATAAATTCATTTAGCCGAAAAAATTTGTCATGCGTTTTAGTACCAAATATATCAAAAATCAAAAACTAGTAAGAATTTAAATGTTGTATTAAGGAAACTTTAACGCTAATATCGGTATATGATTCTGTAAAACTGGAAATCATATTACTAAAAAAATGTTTCTCCGAAGTAGAGTAAACTAAGTAAGTGTTGTGTTCTTTAAAACTTGAAATATAACCCAGGTTTTGAAAAGGAAATACTTCTCAAAAGTATTGCATGTGCTATTAAGCCTGTCTCTGGAATACTAATACTAATAGTAATACTAATGTGTTCATAACTACATTACATAACATAACTTACTCATATATGGTATCCATAAGTAAATAAACAGATGTCATTCCTAGGTTAGTCGATAAATTAATTTTCATGTTCAAGGTGTTTTACTTCTATTTAATTTTCTAACGACTTGATATTTTGTACAACTTGAATGGAAACAAAGGCTGAGGTCAGGGACTGCCCGCAAATCCGCGCTGCAAATAACTCCGTCCTATTCCTACATTCACTGCCAACACAACGATGATGAATTTGGACATTTTGTGCGCGTAGTTAAGTCACTTGCTTAAAAGTTATTAGGGATTAAATAGTCAGGGCAAATGTGCCGGCGGTATGTGCTCCATTAGAGCAGAGCATGCCACATAGCCAAGTATTCGGACTGAATTTTATGTGTGGCGAGGTTTGCAGAATGTGTCTTTGAGAAGAGTGGGATGTTTACTTACCTTTGGTGAAAGTTTGTGAAAATCCTAAAAGGAAATCCCTTTAGACGCTTCGAACGAGATAGAGTAAAGTTTTGTTAAACCATCTTCCCCCCTACCCGTTCCATATCGGCATCAGGCACATAGCTAAAGTTCTGGCCAAAGGAACTGGGAACAATTATGAAGAGCTGATATAAAGAATTAAAGAGACGCTGCGTCCCAACACCGTTTTGAATTATTTTTTTAAATGATGCTCAAATGTGGTAGGAACTTTTGAGACATCTTAATTCCAATCTAGATAAATTAGACGTTTATGGAAGGGGGCCCGCCATCTAAACACTAGTATTTCTATTTTCATATTTTTGTTGGATTATGCATTTTTATGAGCTGCCACCATCCGTCCACTCACTTCGGGGATCCTCCTTCAGCTTGTTTGCGTGTTGTGGGCTTATCCTTTCATAAATGGGTCCAACGGCCAGCTGATTTATGCTACCGCAAGCTGAAGCTGTAGTTGTTGTTCGTGGTGCATCCTCGGCAAACGGGCGTCCTGATGTAGATGGCGGTGTGCAACAATATAACAAAAGAACAGAACAGAAATTCCACAAAACAACATAAAACCGATTGATTTATTTTGACAATACTGCCATGCAGCGCCAGTCCTCTCCGAAACACCAGTTTTCATCCTCACAACACCCACCCACCGATGCCACGATCCCCGAGTGCTACAAATTCTAGTTGCAGCTTCTGTCTGGTTACCTTTGTTGGTCGTAGTGACCTACCCATGCTGGGTGTGCTCTGTCTGGGCTTCAGAATCGGACCCATGCCAGTCCACATCGACATGCTTATGTTTCGTTCGCAATTTGGCCCGAACGCCGCTCATAACCACTTTCTACTCCCGGCGCAGGACAAAAGTTTTCCGCTTTGTAAAATATTATATTTGCACATCTTTCTTATTTTAATCCTTCATTACATTCGTTGGTCGTGGGCATGGCACAGCTATCATCCCCATCTGAATAGTTTTCATTCCTCACAATTGGATGGGTCCACTTTGCTAATTGGCCTTAACAAGTGTCAACTGTTGTGTCTGGCTCATTAATCTATACTCATAGTCCTTATTTGGTTTTTATACCAATATACTGTAGACTATGCTAGACCAGCTTAGTTTACACGTAAATTGATTTATTCGAATAAATACAAATTCGTACATAGGCTAAGACGATTATTACATTGATCTAATTTTGGATGATTACTAATAATTAAGAATAATATACGTATGTATATGTATTACACTGTTAAACGGTCGAAGGAGCATCGCACACAAGATATATTACAACAATTTGTTAAAAACACCTTATTTGTTAAAGTCCAAATGAGAAATCTGTGGCGGAGCAATTGCTTCTCTCTATCAGGCCCATGTGGCTAACATCTCCCATATTAATTCCAGCTTGGAGGACTCCGATGGTCATTTGACTTGCATTCCTCATTCATGGTTTCCAGCAATGTACACCTGTCTCATGATATTATTGACCCAAATTAATAATGTTGTCAATGTTTCGCGCAAGTTACTTGATTTAATTTATACCAGTTCTCTTCTTAGCTCCTCAATTGCTCTCGCCGAAATTACTATTTCCTGTTCTGACCAGCCATTATGTTTTAGCATCAGGTTTTTAACTTTTCTCCCGTTTGTTAGGGAAATTCCAAAATTTAATCTAAGTTCTGCCAACTTAAATCTCCATAATATCGAATGCTTGTGTAGAGACTAACTGCAACAACTTCGTATTAGCTCTCAGATCGACTCTTGACAGCTGTACGACTTCAACCGAGGTGCGTCGTTCCGACAAATTGCCGTGGAATACAAAAGTCCTTACGAAGCTAAAAAATTATATTTTATTATAAGAGGTTTGTTCAATGGGGTAATCCAGTTGATGGGGAAAGCTACAGAAAACACAAAAGGCAATTTGAGATCCTGAGCAAGTTCTTATATTGTATAATCAGTATATCTCTGAAGTTGAAATAACCTCAAGACCCATTCTGGCGCCTTGATAATTCCAAATAGAATTATTCGTCAATTTCTTCAGCGATGACATATGTATGGCAACATTTCAGCTAACACTGATGTTGGCATCTGTAATGACGACATTATCGATGATATTTGTTATTGCTTACAATTCTCTAATTACATGCTGTACGCAGATGATCTTAAAATATAGATGACAATTAACACTAACAGAGACAGCTTCTTGTTTTAGTCTGATTTGGACCGAATTTGAAAGGGTGCACTAAAAATAAACTGCCTTTAAATATAAACAAATGCAATGTTGTTACATAAAGCAAATGCATATACAAATGCAAGGTTGTAACATATAGCAAATGCTTGTCAACAATTGCTCCTTCTCACTCCATAAATAATTCAACTTTGTCCTTGTTAAATGTGATTGTCGACCTGGGGGTTCTTTTTGGTAGGAAATCCCAGTTTTTTGCGCATTTGAATTATATTCTTCCGAAGGCGTATGCAATTTTTGGTTTGTTAGGTGAACATGTTACATACATATGTACGTTTCAACGAATCTAGTATATCCTTGTGCTCTACGAGTGACTGGTATAATAAAGAAAAGAAAAATTTGACGGAGACTCGGTTTTAACATAACATTTAAGATAACATTTCATTTATTTAGTTCATTCATAATATGAACATGAAATTTTCGTCCTCTATTAGTATCATACCCAGTGGTATAGCTTCTTTACAAGTTAATAGAACCAAATGACTGTTTTTGTGACTCTATTCGCCGAGCGATTCAGAGACAACTAAACTTCCTTTAGAGCTCCCTGTGATGATATCTTTCTCGTCTCTACAACCTGTCCATTTACGCAGCCAGCACCTTGCACATTGCGACTACAAAACTAAAACTGTTTGAAGTTGCTGCTGGTAAAAATTTCGAAAAAATATGGATCGGGCTCAACCATTTGGTAGATCTTTATAGTTCGCTGTCCCTCTTTGGAGTAGAGTTTCTATGTGTAGGGTTACTATTGGCTGCCTTCGTGTCTTCACCCATTTTGATTCTTATGGCCTGGTTTGCTACAAAAATGGCACTTCATGCGCAATGATAACTTCCGCTTCTAGCGTTCTGGACCACTAGTACTAGTGTCTTTGGCGACTTTTGATCAGTAAGGCATACACAGACAAAGACTCATTAACAAAATGACTACCGGTGTCTCTACACTATCGTATCGTTCTCGGAATTCTGGCCACTTAAATTCTGTAGCCAATTGTAGCAAATTTTGTATAATCGCATGGACGCTAATCCTTCTAATGAGTTGTTTAGTGCCAATAACAAAGATCTTCTTTCCAAAATATTTTCTAACAT
Organism: Drosophila melanogaster; assembly: GCF_000001215.4. Taxonomy (NCBI): domain Eukaryota; kingdom Metazoa; phylum Arthropoda; class Insecta; order Diptera; family Drosophilidae; genus Drosophila; species Drosophila melanogaster. The sequence continues at coordinate 22,102,175 of NT_033779.5, forward strand.
AACTATGTCGACAATTTTGCACCACGCAGCAGCATCGTCATTGGCAGTGTCATGGTTAAACTTTAAACGTGCTTTTTCTTTCTTCTTCTATTTAATTATTGGTCTTTCCAATATCTATCGATATTCCAAAAACATATTGGCCACGCCCACTCTAACGTCACACCCACTTTGCGTCCACCATCGTAGACGTCCATCCACCGAAAAGCCGTAGGAGTCATTAAACAATAAAAACTTTAACGATAAAAAAATTTGAAATTATTGTTCCGCTCTGTCCCGAGCTGAGTAAAGGGCATGCACTTACTTAGTTGATACGACAAATGAAATCACTAAAACCTGGTTTTATTGCCCGAACTTCGTAGAGTAAACATTTGATCCGTCGTAGATGGAAGAGTTTTTGACCCCATAAAATTTATATTTCCAATTTCCATCGATATGCCAAAAACATTTGTAAAACGATTTGCAAAAACGTCGTATTATTATAATGTTATTCCTAAAGGGGGGTAGCTTTACGTTACACAGGGATATAAACTTTTAAAATACACGACTTAATTCTGGGCAAGCACATATTAAGTCGGCACTTCCATTTGCCGCTCGATAAATAGATAGAATAGGTAGAAATAGCTCGATAGAACTACCGAACATGTCAACAAAACATCAATAGATTGCACTGCCCGTGCAATCTAGCCTTTCATTATCTCGTCCCAAGGGCTATTGAACTTCACATTCGGGAAAATTTCATGAAAAGGAACTATAAAGAAATAGTATTACTTTCGTTACATCTAGTAAAAAGCCCTTACCCAATCCCGTGGTATCTAATTCAATATTAAAAGTGTGTAACCTTTGCGAATGGAGATCTTTCTCTGTCCCTTTCTCCGTCTCCGTCTCCGTCTCGACATCACCCTCTTTCTGTTGACTTTCCATATGAATATCGTTGACCATAGCTGAAGAATCCACGCAATCTTCAAATGCTTTTTTAAATCGACTGCGACTGACTACAGCACTTTTTTTATACTTTCGTCGCATATACTTCTCCAACTCATGTTGTTCGGGCTTCGCGGTTCGCTTAACAAAGGAACTTTTGCCGCCGGAAGGCACACCCAACTCGTGCCGGTAAATGGTAGGCACATGGACCCCGCGTGTAGAACTAAGGACTTGGTACCGATGCTGGCCAGTTTTTTCGATCTGGGGTCTGGGTTCCTCGTCGATCTCTAGGATTTTCTTCTCCAACACTTGCACTTTTTCCACGTCGTTCATACCCGCTGCCATATCACGCTCTATAATTAGACTAATTTTTCTGTAAGCGGCATTCTGTTTTATACCAGCTTCTTTTTTGTCTTGAATCAGCTTCTCCACATCAGTTTCAGTGTACGAGTATTTACAGGCATTTTTTACCTGCACCTGTTTTTTGGCGATGTCATTAAGCGTTGGTAAAGTGCATCGATTGCGCAGATTGGTTTCCAACCACAACAAGAATTCCTTTTGTGTAATTGGCTGATTTGAAACCACGTCTATACGTGAATAACGCTTTTCGGAACCGCACCTCAAGACCAGGATCAGATTGGTACGCTTACCGTCTACCCGGTAGTCCTTACTGTCCTGATGCAGAGCAATAGTTTCGTAGATGGAGTAGACTTTTCCAACATTTAGCCGCACAAAGGATCCGATCACAGCCTCCGCAAAAATAGGTTTACCCAGTAAGTTCTTTATGTCGTTCCGTTTTAACACTGCTCGACTCAGCTGTTCCAGGTTGGATACGCGTTCTTCGCTTTCTACGTTCATTTGCGGATCGTTTTGGGCTGTATTCTCGCTCTCACTGTTAGGCGAGGAATCGCCGGAATAAGTCTCTTTGACCTCGATATTTACATCCTTACGCGTTTGTGCCTTGCAATCATCACTAGACTTCGTCTGCTCTGCACTGTCTTCGGAACATTTTCCCTTGCTCAATTTAATGGTGCGAATTGCCAATAATCGCTCAAAAGCATGTGCTGTTTTGCCACCAGACTCCAGTTTATTTGCGATCTTACGTCTTGTCCGTAAGCGCTCATCCATTCTGCAATCCTCTTCGTGTCGCTGCGATGTCCCTGCGCTCTTTCCCAACTTCAATGGAATGTTGAATACTCCTCCCACTCATAAATCGAGTTCGATCTAATTCAGCGAGACATTCAAATTTGGAAGGATCAGCTGTAACATGAATTACCAATTACTTTTAGGCTGAGCATACTTTGTTCGGAATAAAATGTTACTCGTATATTAATATATATATATATTAATATATATATTCGTTGAACAGTATGTAACAGGCAGAAGGCGTTTCCGACCATATATTCTCGATCTGGATCTCTAGCCGAGTCGATCTAGAAATGTCCGTCTGACCGTATAAAAGTCATATCTCAGGAACGCAGCTTGCAGAGGCTGCGTGTTCCCACGCATCTTTTTAATTGGTTTTCAATATTGCAATGTCAAAGACATTCTGGTGAATATTAACATGCACATTTTTTAAAATATACATATTTTTCTAACGTGTATATATTTCCCTTTCCCACTTTTGAAAAAGGTGTTGATATTTTTTTAAATATAAAAAAAAATATAAAATAAAATAAAATATAAGTTATATTATATATAAATATAAAACTACCACGACCACAATTTTTCAAAATTTTCTTTGTCTTGTAAATTTCTATCCGCCCAAAACTGGAATAATAAGGCATACACATTTCAAAATTTATTTTATTAAATTATATCAACAATTTCTACGAAGTGCATGGGTTTACTTTAGTAGTATGGATTTCCATTGCCCCGCGACTGATAAGCTTGACCTTCTGGGCCGCCAAGGCCGGGCAATGTATTATAGTAGTCGCCTTGCCCACTGCTCCGCTGCTGTTCCATTGGAGAGCTAAAAAGAGCTACACGAATTCGAGGAATATATTGTATATATACATACTAAAGCCCGTTGCGAGAGTTCATCTCACGAAGCATTTTTGTGTATCGCAAGGGACTGCGATAGCCAGGACCACCAAGCGATGCAGATGCACCATTAAAATTTGAAGAACCTTGTCCGCAATTACTCTGCTGCTGGCTATATCCATGGCCACTGCTCGTTTGGTTGTACAGCATTTCAAAGCCCTTTAAAAGCAAAGATTGTTTGGGCACAACAAAAACTCTTGCTGTATACTTACCTCGCCACCTTGGCTATAACCATCGTATTGCATACCATTTCCGTATTCCATGACTGAAAATTTTGAAAAAAGATTTTACTTGACTTTCTTATAAAATTTTTACAATTTTTTTTTTTTTTGTTTTTTAGAGATGTTTACAGTCCGAAACCTGAAATGAAACTGGAAAAAACTGACAAAATGCCTGGGAGGTGTACAAAATCAAATGTCACTTCTATCATAGATAGTGTGATGAAAAAAAGGAATAAAATTTAAATTATTAAAATTTACATTTTTTTTTTTATTTGTAAAAGTAAAGTCGTATATTTCCACACACATATTACTTACCCTAAAAAGTATATACAATATATTCTGGAATAGGATCAATAGCCGAGTTAATCTAGGCATGTCCGTCTGTATGAATGTCGAGATCTCAAAGACTATGCAACTTATGGATTAAGAATGCAGATTCTGATAAAGCCTATGCTATGCAATATTGCTTTAGTTACTTATTTTATTATTTGTTTTGCTTTTCCTATGGATATGTCAAAAAGATTTGGGCCACGTTCATGCTATTACGGCCAAAATTTTGAAAAATGTTTGGATACTTTTCTATTCACTTTTAAACTTCCTCAGTTCTAAGATATGAACAAGAGAGAATGCTTTAGCAAAAGTGTCTTTAGTCTGGCTGTAACTTGTATTGTTAATAATGTGTTCATTTGTGTTCTCCAACTCTTGGAGCTTTTACATTTTTGGATAATATATTTTTATGTATTTCGATTATAGCTGTCTCTCTTGTTTTATTTATAGTTTCATCAAATAAAAATATAAGTTAGTCCGTTAGTCTTGATATCTTTTAATTTGGTAATGAAATACGTTAATATGACGTTCGGTTATATTGTATAATTGCAATCACCCATGGCACCGTCTGATGTCTGATGTCTGCTATATCGCATATCAATGGAAAATTTCAAAGAAAATAACAAAATAGAAAATATTATTATATAAACATTTTTTGGCATATTGCTAGAAATGTAAGGCCAATAGTAAGATACAGAGTGAATGCACTTTTCAAAGTTGTGAACATTACAGGTTTGTTGTAATCTTTTGGCTCTTTCTGGCCATTTTTTATAAGCGATCCGGATACCTTATCTAGACCATTGCAGCCAAAGTTCCTGCGGGGTAAGGACACGGATAAAGTCTGTAAAATCGCCATAATGGTAATCAAAGCAATGCAAGTCCGGACAATATGGCCTTCCCTCCCTAGGAAAAAGCAATGAATATGCAAACGGCACAGAGTGAGAACGTCGCCGAATAATTAAAATCGAGCTGGATACCGTTTTTAAGCCAGCGGGAGTGAGATCTTCTTTGGCCGGATTAGAGATACCGGCAAACACTTTACGGCGGACAATTAAGTGCGGCTCGTAATCGGTCTGTCGTAATTATAGCGACGCGCCGCGTATTTATCTAGAGCAATTAACGCCAAGCCGGGGAGGGCCAAGTCGTATATTTTACATCACCAAAGATGCGCAATTGGACCAGACGCTTTCTCAACTTTAATTAAAACTATATAAGGGCAAATACATTCAGCGAAAAAGAATATTACATGGCTTAATACAATGATTTAGGTGCCTGGATTTTGCACTACAATAATGATGTAGTTCTCGGAGGGCAGCACAATCACCTCGTGAACCTTGGTGCGCAGACGTATTGTCACCAGCTCATTGCTGGCATCCAAATTGGTAATCATTTTGGCCGCCTTATAAGTTAAGGTGCTGATCAAGGCCGCGTAATGCACGGTCAAGGTGTACTCCATGGTGGTCTTGATTGGTATAGCGAACGGGTCCAAAATAATTATGCCAGAAACATTGGGGTAGTTTTGATAGCGTTTCAGCAAATCCTCGATTTCCGCGGACATTATATATAGGACAGTAGTGTACTTTTAAATGTAATTTATCGATATATATGTATATATGATATTTGATGTGAGTGTTGATAAGTCGCACACTAAGGTAATCGATTATACGACTACTTTATAAATACAGCTCTAAGGCAGATAAAATAATATACATAAATATAAAAAATTAATTGATACGGCGTTTTAACCGACGTATACACCACCCATGAATCTATGTAGGTCAACTATAGCTCAACTATGATGGGATAAATACCATCTTAAGTGTCCTGAAATAATTTTATCTCATCAGATTTAAGAACATCTCACTATGGGAAGTTGTACCACTTTTTCTGGCCGAAATTAATAACTCAAGAACGGGTAGAGATATTAAGATAATTTTTGCAATGGGGTTTATTTTTTGTGGCTTATAATTCCAGACCGGAAAAATATATTTCATTATTTTTTTTTGCATCGGGTTACACTAGCCAATTTCTTTTATGATACCAAAAGTTGTGTCCGCGGCACCGCCCCTTATATTTAATTAACTAATTTTGTATAGGGATTTCCCTAATTCCCTATGCTTTTTCTAGTCCAAGCTAAAAAAAATTAATCTCGTGGTAGTGATTGCATATTAAATTATTTTACCAATAATAACCACAAAAATAATAACAAATTAATTAAACAATTCAACAACAGCCTTGCTCTTATGCTGAAATTACTCTGAATTTGAAAAGGTAGGGTTCATCATAAGCATTTAAACTCCAGTTTACCGCGTTTTCGATTGCATTTACACGCATTTGGCTTCGGCAGCAAATATCGTCAGAATAATCCAATCCAAATTAATTAGACAAAAGATGTAGCCTGGAAACCTTTTTATCTGGCCACAAATTGTCCAAGCCCGCGGCGCTAACACCAATAAAAGCCTTAGTTATACGACTAATGTATTTGTAAAATCAGTTATACATTCTCAGCTACGATCACGATCATACTATTCATTCTTGATGGATTGTACATAGATCAAGACAACTGCTTTCAAATTTAAGCTTTATTATCGTTATCAGATTAAGAACTATCTTTGCAAAGCATATGAAACGACTTGGACTTCACTTTTACTTTCGTCTTATCTGTATACTACACTTTAGATAAACAATGTAAGGTTAATGTATGGTAAGAACTATTGATTGTAAACGTCACATTGATAATTAAAATCAGGTGTAAATAAGGCGTTTAACCTTTCCGATGTGCGCCGAGAATGTGCCATGCCTTTTGAGTCTGTTATAATCGGTGCAGTGCAACGTCATAAAGATCATATATGTACATGCATATGTAGAACCGGTCATTCGAACGAAAACACACGTTTCAGTGGGAATAAACGCGTGTCTGTTTTAGAATACGGGCAATGCAATGCATGAGATGGGCAATTCTTAATCAGGGGCTGAGTTATGGGGCTTTCCTACCTCCGCTGTAATAACGTTCATCTGTGGCAAGTTTATACATATCTGGTTTGGGCTGAATTTGTATGTTGGTATTAATATGAAATATGTTATTTACGAAAAAGTTGTGAAAATTTGCATAAATCGGGTGCGCGCAAATGTAGCTACATCTAATTTTTGCGTGGTTCTCTTTGCCGCCCCCCTTGAGCACTCTATTACAACTCCTCCTCTGTTCGAGCGAGATGCCGATCTGAGTCGCTTGAGCTTTTCCATTAGTTGGCGTTGCCCAGCTATGACGTACTGGGTTTGTCTCCGAACATAGTCGATCAAAACCCAGTATGCATCGCGCTATTAAAGCATATAAAGCCACTTAGCCCGATCGAACAGATCCACAAAGTGCAAAAGCCATTTGGATGGAAAGCTTCTATAGCTGCAGCTGATTCAATAAGTTTACTAATAATGCGGACGCATCTTTTTGCGCTTTGCCTGTCTATGGCTACAATAGGTGAGTTGATTCGAATTGGCAAAGAATTGTGTCGCCTCTTAAAAAAAGCTTTAACGTAAAGGCATACCCAAAGCTAATGGAGTCATGGACGATTACGATGCTGAGATGGGGGAGTTCATGAATGCTCTACCGAACCTCGATGATACCCCCTATGGCTTAGGACAGCGATCAGATATCTCAACGGAACCGGAAGAGGATGATATTTTGGCAAGCCTGGATGATGAGTATGAGGAGGCTAAGCATTGCGTCTGGAACACTTGTGACAAGGATCTCAGCGAATCGCGGGGAATCGGAAAGTTTCTGGACCTACCCTTTATAAAGAAGATAGCAAGTAACCTGAATCCATTCGGCAGCAAGAAACTTCGCATGCACTTCTATCTCTTTAAGAGGGAGTTCCCTGAGTGTGGCAGAGAGGTGGATTTCTCAATCGAGCGCAAATGGAGGCATTGTGGCTTTAATGCTTCTCTGCCCACACGACTGATGATACACGGTTGGATGAGCCAGTCGCGTGGCTCTTTCAATCGGGATGTGAAGAATGCATACCTAAAAAAAGGGGAGTACAATGTGATCGTTGTCGATTGGAGCGCAAGCTCAGCCAACATAAACTACTTTTCGGTGGTAAAGCTTATAGAGACCTTTGGAGCTGAGTTGGCCCAATTTATAAGGAACCTCAATCGTCAGTTTGGAGCTGACTTCGACAGCATGTATCTTATTGGTCACTCCTTGGGAGCTCAGATCGCTGGTTCTGCCGGGAAACGTTTGAAACCGGTTAAAGTAAATACAATATTTGCTTTGGATCCCGCAGGTCCAAAGTTCCGTCATCGCGGAACTGAATTTCGGATAGATCCCAGCGATGCAAAGTATGTGGAGTCCATGCATACGAGTGCTAACTTTGGGTTTCGTCGGCCTACAGGCAGTGCCACCTTTTATCCAAACTACGGGGCCTATCAGCATAGCTGCTACTACCTAGGTTGCTCCCATATTCGATCATATCAGATGTTCGCCGAGTCCATCAATTCGCCTTTGGGATTCTGGGGGACCCCTTGCATCCGAGACAATGGAAGGTGGCAGTGCGATTATAGCCAGCGACAGTCCATCCAGATGGCCGGTGAGCCATCGATTCATAAAGAAGGCATATTCTACGTGAAGACCTCCAGCAGTGATCCATTCGCCCTTGGAAAGCAATAAGGCTGTAACAGATTATCTTTTTAAGAGGAGCTTTGTTGTACGTGCATCTTTAATTCACTAGTCCTTTAGTAAAAGAGTATATTGCAAAAGATTTAACATTATATATATAACAACTTATGCATATCTAAGTCTGAAACTTAACTTACGAATTAATGATTTATAAAAATGCTTTTACCTTGAATCTTTTTTATACCCTTACAGAGGGTATATATTGATGTTAGTCTGAAGCTAAAATGGAGTTAAGGATACATTCATATAAAGTATAAAAATATAAAATTGTTGTTTGTTGGAGTACAATTGTTTTTATACCCGTTACTCGAAGAGTATAAGGTATACCCATTCGTTGAAAAGTATGTAACAGGCACAAGGAAGCTTTTCCGACCATATGAGGAATTTATATTCCTGATCAGGATCAACAAGATCAATTACAAAAATGAGGACGTGGCAGTTTTGGGTGGTTTGTGAACGGTTTTTCTGTTTAATTCTCAATATGAAGACTTAACTTCTACCAACTTTAAAACTACCTTTTAGTTCAGCGGGAAAACTGAAGTAACGTAACCATAACATTTGAGTGCTTGCGGATGGATACTTTCCAGAAAGGTATTTATGTTTTTCAAACCAATTTTGTAAGATATTTTTTGATTTTGGTATGGATTGCATTGATTGTGGTCTTAATTCATAATTCATAATAATACGGTTGAATTTGTTTTAATCTAATAGCGTCAATAGACATTTTGGTTTGTTCACTGTCCGATGGTCGTAGTCGTTTAGTAAACGGGAAGTTAGTATTTTTAGGTGTTGTAGTAGTAGGGTATGTATTTCCTCTAAAATGTGCTGCTTGAGGATTTTGGGTTTCGTTGGGATGTTGTGCGGAAGGCTTTTTTGAATAATTGGTTGTGTGACACACACCATATGTGTTCATGTATTGGCTGGGACTGAAGTAATAAGGTGGGTGCCACATAGGTGGGTTGTTAGTCATCTGCTGCGTAACCATTTAGACGGTTGCGTGTATTGATAAAAATTAGGCTGGGCGATATTGAGTTTCGATATTTTTATTGAATTTATGTGATTTAGAATTCTGATTAGGATCTAAGTTTTTATTACGGTATTCTGGGTTTTTATTAAATTCAAAATTAATGTGTTCTTCATAAATGCCAACATTTTGTGCAATAGTTATTAAAGATCTGTAATATCGTTATCTTTAATATCGTTATGAGCAAAAATAGTAAATAATTATATCAGAATATAAATTGAATCTTAATTAATCTTATATTCAGGCTATAAATGAGAAAATCCTTCAAGGTGTAATTTCGAAACCAACAATTGACGTCGTCTTTCCGCTTCTTCCCAGAATACTCTTAAGTTTTCTTTGTATGGTGTCTCCCTGAAGTTCTCTAGTGGCTTGAAGTCGGTGTTTGGTGTTTAAATTCTGAGATTAGTCTGTATTTGAGGGTTGGCAAATCTTCAATGTTCGGAAGTCCAATAAATCGTGTTACTTTTCCGTCCAAGTTCCTTTCGATGGCACCAAGTAGAATCCTCTGTTGTCGCACATAATTGGTTTGGTAGAGTGAAATTACGTTATCCACTCTGCAAACGAAGGTGTGAAGGGTTTCTGGATCACTCTTGAATGTCTTTAAGCTGCCGACGGCCGTCAGCGAATTTTTTGTCGCTTAGCGCAACGATTTGGAGGACGGTAATAATTGGTTGTGCCATTGTAATTTTTTATTTACTTAAAATATTTTTTGGTTTGTTTTTATTTATTAACGTTTTCAGAGTTTACGAGAGTTTTCAGGATATAATCGCTTAGAATTTAACAACTAATATTTAAAATTTTGTAAATTGTAAAATTGTATTCTGTTGTAGTTTTATCTTATTTTAACTTGTTTTAACTTCTTGTAGTATTTATTTCGAATAATAATTTACTTATGTTTGTATTATTTATTTTAACTTGTTTCTTATTATTGCTTTTATTTCAAATATTTATTCACTTATGTTTGTATCGTTTACATGTTTTTGGACTTATTGGATTGGATTATTGGACAACCGAATTGGATTCATGATCCAAGTTGAAGTTTAAGAAGAGTCACAAATCATGTTGCGTAATTAATTGCGAGAATTACGGATTATAAAATTTAATTTATTATCAATCGCGGTTCATTTTATTTAAATACTTTTGTATTCTACCGACTGCTCCAGAGAAATATGGTAAAAAAAAAAAAGTAAAAAATAGCTGTTATGGTCATTGAATCAAATAAATGTCCCGTCAGTTGACTAAGGACAACGCTGAGAAGAAATATTTGATACTTTTATTGAACTTCTCTATTGGGATAGCAGCAGACTAAAAATTAAATGTAAGTGAGATTAAAGAGAAGCTTCAATGTTTTAAGAATATTGTATTTCGGGAGAGCATGTCTCTTGGATCCTTAAGATTAGAAAAAGATTCAAAGAGAGCAGTAAAATCTGCTTAGGTCAGGCTTTAGGATTTGTTTACAAGAACGGCTAAGTGTTGTTGCCAAAGAAATGTTTATTAAAACGCAAACTGCGCAGATGGCATAAAGTATGAAAATCAATTAAGTGCCTTATTGTTTAAAGTTATTCGAAATAATGAATTGGCCAGTGTGGGTGGCGCAAAAATACGTCACTAAATACCTGTTACATACTTGGCAACGAATATACCTTTTAGTATACCGTTTTACCAAAGACACTAGAATAACAAGAGGCGTAATGGCCATACATTGGTTTGGCACTATGCAGCGTAAGAAATCTAAAAATAGAATTTGCTTGCTTGTTAGGTAAAAACAAGAGACGAGAACGTGTATATGTGTGCGTACTTGTGTAAGAAGACGGTTTTCTGGCCGAAATCAATTCTGATCGAAGAAACGACTTTACGTATTTGGGGAGTTTTGGCCAATTTCGTAGCAATATGATGAAAACAACATAACAATTAAAAATTCACGCCCTGACTATTAAGAGTTTGAAGTTTTTTAAATTCGTTTGTTAAGATCGCCGCTCGAATTAGCTACCGTTTACATATTTATATTTATGTTGATAATTAATTATGTGTAATATGCGTAATAATCGGTACCCAGGGAACACCACGGGCAGGACATTACAATTGTAATGGGGTCCGATATTTACATATATGACCTTCGAGTCGACTTGAAATATTTTAATGTTTAACATTAAAACATTTCCATGTTCCCCAAATAAGTTCTTTTTCTAACTATTGTTTCTTATTATATATTGCTCGATTTTTCAGTCGTCAATTATTTAAATATCGCTAATTTTTTTTATTTATGAGATAGAATGCTGAGCTTAGCTTGCTTTTTTTGTCTATCAGCTATCACAGTTCACTTACAATGCTTAAAAAGCAAAACTTTTATAAGTATGTGCATAACATTCATTATATTCATAAAACCATAATGAGAATTGCTCAACAATACATTTTTTTATACACATTTGTTTTTTATTATTTTTAAAAATATTTTCGAAAGCTTTAATGTGTATTTTGCAAATATTAAAAAATAAATCAGGTGGTGCATTTAATTTGCCGAAGTCCGATTCTATTGATTAGTTTTTCTCATGTATAAAAAAGTCTGATGGAGCTGTTAAATGCTCGGATTCTTTTAAAATTGCCGATCTGCATTTATCGCAACTGGATCCCTTAGCAATATATCCAACAAAATGTCTACAGGAAGTTAATTCAATGGGTACATCATTGCACAAAAAGTTATCTACATTTTGGTCAAAGTACCTCTCATTGTCTTGCACAATTTCGGAAAATAATACAGAGTATTCTTGTTGCTGTATTTCTCTTTTTTCAATGAAGGGCTGATATATTATCGAATCGAACTCTATTGTCAACATAACATCATCATCTGATTCGCAATTCGACTTTTGTAAAAATTTAAAAATTTAAAAATAAATTACCAAAAAATAAAAATAATAAAAAATAAATATACTAAATAATTAAAGGAAGAACAATAGAAATTATTATAAATACTGTAATTTCATAAATTTTCCAAAAAGAAGACATTACATTGAGAAATAAATATTTCATAAAAATAATACGAAGTAGAAAATAAAAATTTATAAAATAAATAAAAATATGAAAACTTTGTATTGCAAAAGTCATATCAAAGACACTAGAATTATTCTAGAATTAGAATAGAATCACACGCCGCAAGCTGAATACTCTAATGACAAATATTCTAATATAAAGTCATTTTTGAAATTTATTTTGTGATAATATGTACATAGATTTGGCTATTTATAATCTATTTTCAAATAATAATGTTATTATTTAAATATAGCTTAGAAATAGTAATACATAATGTCACCTAATAAATTTCAAAAATTACTTAATATAAGAATATTTGTCATTAGAGTACTCGGCTTGCGAAGTGTGAAAAATTCAGATGGCAATGATTGTTGAGTGCTCGTGTCTAATGTCTTTGGTTTTACTCGGCAAGTAAGGGATATAAATATATGTGATGACTTTTAATTAAGAGCAGCTGAGAACGCCTTGATCACGACAAGCTTTCGACGATTGAAAAAAATTCACAGACGGCGGTGGAAAATGTATTTAAGTCCTACGTGGCTTGATGCTAATTTTAGTTGTTGTTGAGTTGATATCAATTGCGACTCAAATGGGTGATGGCAACTTTTACATCTCGGTCACCACCCACTAGTTGGAGTTGATTAAAAAAAATAATGAATGCTATAGTCGTGTTTTACCCGTTACTCAGCTAGTGTGAATGAGCCCGAGAAATTTAATCATTTTTCTGGAATATCTTAATATATATTTAAAAATTGCTTAAAAGTGTGGGCACGACCCTTTTAGGCGTTTTGCAGGTAAAAGAATGGGCGTAGCCACAGTGCGTTTATTATACAGATAAAAATTTGCATGACATTCAATATCACGAAGAAAAAACTAAACCTTTTTCAAAAGTGTGGGCGCGGCAGTTTTTGGCGGCTTTGGAGCGTAAAAGTGGGCGTGGCAAGAAGTATATTGGCAAATCGATAGAAATTAAAAAGACTAATATAATTACAAAAATATATCCAAAAAATTTTCAAAAATATGGTCGTCGCAGTTTTGAAAAACAATTTTTATTCAAATCGATAGAAATAAACAAGACTAATAAAAATATAAAAATATATCAACACAGTTTTAAAAAATTTGGGCGTGGGTCAACAACTTTGAGCTTCGTCTTTGTCTCTAGAATCTGTATGCTGAATCTCAACCTTCTAGCTGTTATAGTTCCTGAGATCTCGACGTTCATACGGACATAGCTAGATCGACTCGGCTATTGATCCTGAATATCAAGAACATACAGCTGTGATCATAAAAATAGCAGTGCTTGGGACCTGCAAGTTTAAGATAAAAAATTCTTATGAATTACAGTTTTAATGGGAATTTTTTTTTATAATATCATTAGGTATTTTATTTCAAACAATTCAACAAATGTTTAACTTTTATTTATTCAATAGTTTCGAAAATATAGATTAAAACAACATAATAGGCAGAAATTCTGGTGTTCAATGAAATAGCAGTGCTATGAAAAATTAGTAACAAAATTCAACTTGACCTAGAACTAACTTAGTTTTCCTTTTGAATACGTTAATTAGGGCATCCTGCACAACTTGCCAAATCTGAGCCTTAGACGTCGGGGAGTTCTTCGACACATTTTGTTTTATGTCCCCCCACAGGTTTTCAATCGGGCTTAAATCGGAAGATTGTGCTGGCCACGGCATTGCATCTATTCTATTTTGGGTGAACCTATTCTTAACCGATTTGCTTCTGCGTTTCGGATCATTATTCTGTTGGAATTTCCATTTTAAGGGCATATTATAATAAGAATATGACAGTAAGACATCACTTAGTATATTTACACATGCGTTTTGGTCTATAATACCATAAATCATAAGTCATGGACTCATACCATTGTAAAAAAAAACAAGCCCATACCAGGATTTTAGGTCCACCGTGATTGAAAGTCTTCAGTGAGTGTTTTGGATGGTACTCGGTGTTTGGAGGTCGTCAGATATACTGTAGTGAACCAGTTCCACCAAATAGCACTATTTTTGACCGATCAGTCTAAAGGATATTACGCCATTTGCAGACTGGCCAGTTTCGGTAGGTTTTAGCGAAGGTAAACCTTGCCTGAATAAGCCTTGGGCTAAGTGGGGGAACCTTTCGTGGACTCCTCGCACTGAAATTTTGATTCAGTAGTCGTCTCCGAATAGTAACGTCACTGATTCCAAAGTTCAGATCAGACTTTATCTCCCTAGGGGATGCAAAAGGATAGACTTTGGTATCACGGTTTTCGGCTTCTATTCATATTTAATGGTATTGGATACCATTTTTGACAGAATATTCAGGGGTTTTTGATTGCCCTTTATGTTTTTCCTTCCTTTCTTAGCTTAAGAATTAACATTCTTTTCTCCTGGGAGCAGTACTGTCCTCTACCCACTAAAATATAATTTTTTTTTAAATTTTTTGACCTTTTAAATACACGAACTTAACCAAACTCACTTTTTAGAAAATATTGATAATTTCGGGACTTTACGTTGATCAAAATCAGACACTGCTTTTCTTATGAACAGCCTAAAAGTTGTGATTTTACTCAAGAATGTAAATAAAAAAAGGATAGCATGAAAAACTAACGGGATTTTTTTTCCTATCTACACATTCAATTTAACAAAAATAAGTGGAATAAAAAGTCGATTCCAAAAAGGGACATGGAAAAATACCTTTGTATTACCTAGTTTCCCTCGCACTGCTATTTTTATGAACACAGCGGAAGTGCTTTGCCGTCTATATAGACCTTAAGTATATCAGCAATGACATCATATCCATCTCCAATCTTCATGATCGTTCTTCTTTTCCTGCTGGTCAACTCCAGGGAAATTAGTGACAAATTCGCCAAAGTGACCTCTTTACCCGGCTTATGCAAAATCGAGTGCAAGCTGCACAACACTCTTAACTTTGTCAAAGGCACAATTTACACACCCTGCCTTATTAACATTCCAGAAAACGAAATTGTTGAGGAACTAAAATCTCAAAATCTACACATCGTCTTCAAGTTCACCAAAATCATCGACGGCACAAGCCATTTGGAAAAATTCTCGTAACTTTTGACCGGTTCACTCTTCCCAGTAAACTAATCGTTTCCTGGCACACACATAGATTTTAGAATATACACCCAAGCCACACATGAAAGCACTGCAAAAACCCAGCCGGTTGTGTATCATGCAATCTCTCCCCCCACCTTTCCGTGCCAGGCATTCGCATTTTCTGTGCAAGCTGCACCGGCGAATACCCAGCTTCCTCACCCGAATGCCCACATTCCACAATATCAATCACAAAAACAACTTCTTCAGTTCAACAACTAAATCCATATTACAAACACCGACTTGGCCACCAGCTCGACAAAAGTACCAACCCCTCTCTCACAGAACGTATCCCACTTCTCGTGTCAACTCTTTGAATCTCGAAGAGAATCTTACTTCCTCACCAAGCACCTCTGCCAAAACAGATTTCTCTTACTTAAGCTCAACAAGTAAACTAAAAACATGTATGGAACAATCGTGCTCCCTTAGGTCGGAAGCAAATGCTCTAATCGGACAACGACGACAACACTACACAATCACCTCAAGATCCAACTCAAACGAATCAATTGCTTCACACACCTCAAACATACAAAAAATAATCAACACAAGACTCAGACGACACTATGGTTGTATCCTTTGCGACATTGACTTTAACAGCCGCACAATGAAAGATGTAAACTTTTTAAAAATCTTGGGGATAACCTTCGACTCCAAACTACTTTTTAAACAGTAATGTCAGATTCTAAGAAAACAACTGGAAACTACATTTAACATTATTATTATTTATCATCTAAATAGTCTTACACATATATTAAGAATTTCATAGATATTACGCGCGATTAATGCTATCTAAAATTGACTACGGTCTGCCAATCTTCGGTTGGTGTGCTAAGTTGCACTTAAAAAGGCAACAAGCCCGATATCATAGAGCGGTCCGTCGCGCCATTCACGCATTTCCCACATCTCCAGTACCGTGCACATTGGCAGAATCCGGTCTACCGAGTATCCAATCACGCGTAGAAGAAACTACATTGATGCTTATCCCGAAGCTGTACACCAACTGCCTGCTAACCAAGGACTTCGGAAAAGGGGAGCTTTAAATGCAAATCCACTCTAAGCGTTGCGCCAACTACTTCAAGCAACATGGCCTCCGCCTGCCTAAGCCCAGGAGGTCCTTCAAATCGCCAGCTCATTGGGATTTTAAACAGCCTAACATAAACCTTCAAATCTACAATGCTGCTAAAAATTATACATGACGCTTAGAATACCAAAAGTGCACAATACGATCTTGGTGAGAAAAACTGGATTTACACCGATGGTTCTAAAGTCATCGACTCAACCACGTTCGCCACGTAGTTGACTGCAACCGTAAAATAATTGCAGGAGGTAGGCTCCCTTCATGCAATTCCATATTAGCTCAAAGAAGCTGGGGTCGGAAAAATCGAATTTTTGAAATTTGAAAGCTGGAATCGTTTGCCCATTTTTTGCCCATGTTTGCCCACCAATTAGTTTTTTTTGCCCACGTCCAGTTTTTGAGATATGAATTTTCGAAAAAGTTCGAAAATTAAAAATTTTGCTTTTTTCAAATTTTTTTTTTTAAATCGCAATAATATCGTTTGCCCACGTTTGCCCACCCTTTAGAATTTTGAAAAAATTTATACTTTATAAAATATAAGGCTTTTAAGTTTACCTCGGTCTAATCAGAGAGTAAATCGTTTGCCCATCTCTTAAAACCAAATATTATCAACAAAAAACGTTTGCCCAACCATTATTATTAGTTTTTATCGTTTGCCTACCCTTTAAAAAACCTTTAACAAAAATTTTTTTCGATTGCCCACATTTAAAATACAACCAATTTCGTTAGCCCACCTCTTTAAAATAAAAATTTCCAATAAAAAACGTTTGCCCACCATTTAAAAATAAATAATTTCGATTGCCCACCTTTTAAAACTAAATAATTTCGTTTGCCCATCCTTTAAAATTCATTTTTAACGTTTGCCCACCCTTTAAAAATAAATTATTTCGTTTGCCCACCCTTTAAAATTTGTTTTTTTCGTTTGCCCACCTCTTAAAAATTATTTTTTCGATTTTTCACCTATTAAAACTAAATTTGTACATATGTATGTAATAATTGTAAGATGTGGCGCCAAAAGCACAGTTACAAAAGAACAGTTATTTACATATTTACATACATTTTCAATATTTCCATAGTGTTAATCATTCATGAATTGTAAAATCAATTTTTCTTAATCATTGAATCATTTCATGGAAAATATTTTATTCCAGAATTTTCTTGAGCTTGGAGAGTGTTGATAAACATACATAAATTTTTTTGCATATATATTTTTATGTACATATTATGTCTATATGATTGTATGTATGTTCATCATCATCATATAAGTAAGTGCTTCTATCCGCCGATCCTAAAATATGTGAATTGGCGCCACATCTTACAATTATTACATACATATGTACAAATTTAGTTTTAATAGGTGAAAAATCGAAAAAACCATTTTTAAGAGGTGGGCAAACGAAAAAAACATATTTTAAAGGGTGGGCAAACGAAATAATTTATTTTTAAAGGGTGGGCAAACGTTAAAAATGAATTTTAAAGGATGGGCAAACGAAATTATTTAGTTTTAAAAGGTGGACAATCGAAATTATTTAGTTTTAATAGTGGGCAAACGAAATAATTTATTTTTAAAGGGTGGGCAAACGTTAAAAATGAATTTTAAAGGATTGGCAAACGAAATTATTTAGTTTTAAAAGGTGGGCAATCGAAATTATTTATTTTTAAATGGTGGGCAAACGTTTTTTATTGGAAATTTTTATTTTAAAGAGGTGGGCTAACGAAATTGGTTGTATTTTAAATGTGGGCAATCGAAAAAAAAGGGTTTTTTAAAGGGTAGGCAAACGATAAAAACTGATAATAATGGTTGGGCGGGCAAAAGTTTTTTGTTGATAATATCTGGTTTTAAGAGATGGGCAAACGATTTACTCTCTGATTAGACCGAGGTAAACTTAAAAGCCTTATATTTTATAAAGTATAAATTTTTTCAAAATTCTAAAGGGTGGGCAAACGTGGGCAAACGATATTATTGCGATTTAAAAAAAAAAATTGAAAAAAGGGAAATTTTTGATTTTCGAAAATTTTCGAACTTTTTCGAAAATTTATATCTCAAAAACTGGACGTGGGCAAAAAAAACTAATTGGTGGGCAAAAATGGGCAAACGATTCCAGCTTTCAAATTTCAAAATTCGATTTTTCCGACCCCAACTTCTTTGAGCTTTCCATATTCACGGCCGAAGCTTTCGCTATTCTCAAAGCATGCCAATTCGCCTCCAAAAAGGCTGGAAAATCTGTTATATGCTGGCAGCCTCTCCTCCCTTTCCGCTACATGCAACTAGAATCACGATGACCCCACATCACAAGAAGTTCGGCACATTCTTAGTTCTCATCCAACAAAAATCACCTTACTCTGGGTTCTGGGTGCTCTAATAGACTCCAAAAAATATTTTGGGAACCTTTATGCTGTGATCCCGATGACTGCCTTTAATTCCAGGTATAAATATTTTGTAATGTAGGGACGCATTTAGGATATATCGAAAAGAATGAATATGCAAAACGAGAAGACATTTACTAATTTCAAAAGGTTGTGGCACAGTGGCAACATATGTGAAATGGAATACACCTATTGACCATATTGCTGCTTAGCCGAAGGATACAATCGATTATTCGTTTTGCTCATTTCTATCGATACTAAACCTAACTAAAATACGATAGGAAGCCTAACTTAAATGATCAAAAAATTATTTTACCATATCTTTGCCATTTCATTCAATATATTGAAAGGGTATCTGATATATGTGGAAATTCTTTTGTATTAGCTGTTAAATACGCCTATTGTCAGAGGAGTCCAGAAAAGCAATAAATTGAAAGAGATCAAAACTGGTGAATACTATTTGTCGTAAATTTAGCTCACCTGGTATATATATCATATATAATTATTTATTTATTTATTTATTATGATAGGTAGAATAGTTTACAATACTAGACTAACTTAAATAGTAAGCATAAGCTACAGCTATATTGATCTACAATGCTATTATATCTTTATCTACTTTATATCTAATTTGCTAAATATATCATATATATGCCTTTTTATCCTCTTCCGTTGCAGCGAAAACTTATTATACAAGAATAAAGAATCCGCATAATCTTTTTACTGAAACAATTAGCTTTAAATTAGTTGCCTTGCATTTTATCATTGAAATTGTTAACGTTCACGCATCAATTGGGCTGTGTGAATAGGTCGCATAATTGTTTTGGCATTAATTATTTTAAGAGGCTGTCGACGGTTTTTTTTTACCGTTATGCCATCTGGTAACACTGCCCAGGCCGCAAATGGAATGGATTTTCGAGAGCTAGATAAATTAAACTGGCGTTTGCATCTGAGTAACAATAACAATATCGTTAATTATAGTGCGAACCGACACCTCGGTCCTGATGCGGCTGAAGAGCGACGCCCGGAGCTCTTAGTCAGCCAAGTCAATTGTGGGACCGGTGTAAATACAATGGGCACAAATCAAAAACGAGCAGCAACAACATCAGCGCAGGCCGTAGCGGTGGACGAGCAGGTCGTGGGAGCCGTGGGTGGTGGCGGGGCAAAGGCAGAGGAGTGCCCTGCAGCGACCATGGCCGCAGAGGATGGTGATAAGGCAAGTGACTGCCGCTTTAAGCACAAAAAATTATGTTGATTATGTTATGTTCTGTTTATCCTTTAAAAAGGTGGAAAGTCCTTCTTACTGCGAACTGGATCTGGACGTGGCAAGCTACGGGCTAGCAGCAGCTGCCCTCTCATCCTTTGAAGCCGCCGCCTGTGGCTATAATTCCAGCCGAACTTCCATAAACAACTCAACCGAAAACCTGAGCTATGCCAGTGACAATATTTACGGCGACGATATAATTTTGCTGGACGACAACGACATGAACGCGGAGGAGATATCTATCAACTCCGACGACTGCGTCTACGCTTACCGTGGTGAAGGGGCTGATTTTGACATGAACATGGATATCATCGCCACGGGAAGGGTTGGCGGGCAACACTTCGACCTTGGCCGAGGACCAGTGAATGCTATGGGAGGCGATAGCCTCATTTACGGCGAAGATGAGACGGAGTTTCTTGAAATGGACTTTGAGCCAGACCCCTCATCAGAGTTGGAGCTTGTTGGCGGAACCACCGATATGACCATCCAGCCTCAGGCCAATTTGTTGTTAATGCAACGCGACTATAGCCAAATGAACAGCATAGGCGGAACTACTTCTACGCAGGAAGGAAAGCTGCACAGCTCGCCCATAGATGATTTTCCGCAGGAGGACCTAATGCAGCAGCAAAAGCTACGCCTTAGTAAGAAGTTCGCGCGCATCAGCTTGAATTTAGATAAAATCAAAGACGTTGGTGCTGGTGGAAGTGGCGTGGACATAGATTTAAATGAGCTAATAGTTATTGGCTCGGAAAAGCAGGCTGAATCCTCCGGAAGCTTTCGGTCAGTGAAGTCTTATCAGGCTCATTCCTTGCCCAACACATTGCACACAGGCTCAAATTTTTCGCGCAGCACTAGTGTCCCCAGCGAACACCCAGAGCCTAAGCTGACTGGTGCTAAGCCAAAGCGTTTTTTGCACACCTCGTCTGTGATGACTAAAAGCTCCTCATATAAGTCGCGGCGCTCTCATACATCAGCTAGCTTTGATGAACGTTGCTACAGCTGCACTGATTTCCGGGCAACAACATGTCAGCAGCAACAGTCAGGGTCGAAGTCAAAGCAAGATCAAGTGCCTCCTATACTGGTGGCTCCTGCGACTGTTGGGGCTTTGACCACGTCTTCTTCGTGCACGGGCCAATTTGACTTGGGAATAACCGAGGAGAACTGCTTAGACTGCCTAGAAAAGGAGTTCTTGGCCAATACCATAGGCAAAGTCGTAGACCCGGGAACATGTCCTAAGTGTCGTAGATCAGCTGGCAGTCGGGGCAGTAGTATTTCGCTTTACTCACGGTCGGACCAGGTTCGCTGTCGAAGCGGGTCCCCAGTATACTGCTATGGAGGTCCGTTCGCCGGCTGGCACAGCTTAATAGCAACCGGAATTGTTTCTGGTTCCAATTTGGGTCCACCCTGCAACCAAAGGTTTATTTCGTGTGATAATAGTTTCAACGGTCTACAGGTATGTAAACGCATGCTATAATAATTGTGTATAATGAATTTACCCGCTCTCGCGAATAGCTCCTCAATCAAGGCTATCTGACTGAGCCACTGGTGGCAAGTCTGTCTACAGGAAAGACGTGCGACGAGGAGCACCTAGTGCAAGCGCTAGATAAACTGCGCGTACCCTATGACAGGGAGCTACTTCATGGCTATTTCAAGCAATTGGCCAAGCGGCGACGGACGGAAAGTAGTGTCAATCTCAAGCAGCTATTAATACAGGCCTCAAAGCAGCAGGGAAACCATCGCAAGCTCAAACGGTTGATCGAGATGGCGACCCACCAACAGCTTATTGTACAATTTAAGGGGGTAAAATCAAATACATATTGTACACACTTTTTTAAACTAATGCAACACATTTTTCAAACAGAAAGCTGCAGACAAAACTGAATGGGTGCCTATAAATGTAAGGGACATACTTAATGCCTGGGCACGTTGTCGAGATCTTTCCCTCCTTCAGCAACTAGATGACCGCTTTCATTGCGCAAACGTGATGGGTAAGATGTTCTATAGAGTTGTTTTTTCATAGTTTGTATATAAAAGTTTTACTCGGTATTGATATATTACATATTTACATATTCAGTAAGAAAAATGTTTTCTAATCATAAAATAGAACGCTATAGTCGGCTTCGCCGATTTTAAGATACCCGTTACTCAGCTAGTAGAAATGCGATCGCGAAATTTCATAATTTTTCTGGAATATCGATAGATATACAAATATATATATATGGATTAGTAAGTATTGTTACCCCTGACACAGAGACACTAAACAAGTTCTTTTCTTTAATTGTAAACTAATGAAATTTTGCCAATATACGCAAGAGGGAAGCAATTTGACCTTAATTAGGCTAGTCCGTGAGACTACATAATTGCTACCCTAAGAACTTTAGGGAAGTCAATTAATGACGAGAGAATCTTATAGTCGATTTATTCAAATTTCAGATTTCCGTTACTTAGCCAGTGGGCGTAACAATTTTTGTAAGGTTAACGCAGAATACAAGTCATTTCAAATTGTATTAAATTGTTATTTTTTTTTACAAAATAACATTCTATTTTTTTCAGGAAAGGTTGGTCACATCGTGCGTCAGGCAACAGTAGCAGCATCCACACAAGCACAGGCATCGTCGTCAACCTCCTTTTGTAAACGCACCCTGCCCGAATATTTAATGATCCCGCAGTATTACATGAGTGGGGTACTGACTCTAACCCGCAAATGTTAGGACGTATTTGCACAACCACTCATTTATTTTCACATTAAGCCGGATACACATCATCTCTCTAGAAGTGCTTAGCCCAGTTTTATTGTTTAATTTTTTTTAATAAGTCATCTTCCATATTAAATCAGGTGATCGCATGGCCGTGACCCACCGCTTAAGTCGGGTTCAAAAGTCTCTCCGCTCTAAAAAAAAAAGAAAATAAAGAAACTCAAAGTTTAGTTGGTGTTTAAAGCTCAAAAATGTTTTCTATGTAGGCCATAATATACAGGTATCAATACAAATATATGTATCTGCCTCGCCTATCAACGCCTTATATTGTAATGTGCATATTTGTTTACGGAATACGTAATACATATGTATGTATGTACATATGTACATATACATATGTAATTATACCCGTTACTTGTAGAGTAGAAAGGTATACTAGAGTCGTTGAAACATATGTAACAGGTACATAGTTTTCCGGTCATATAAGGGAAATATATAGCATTCTCTCTTGTTTTGTTATTCGAATTTTGCATTAGATTGTTTTGCTAGCGAGTGAGCGCCATGCGTTAGAAATAATTGTGACACAGAAGCCTATTTAAAACAAACATGGCCAGCAAGGGTAACATAAGGTCACAGTTTTTTAATTGTTTGACAGCAAGAATTTTTAACGACTGCAATCCAAGTGCTTAAACTTTTCTCATAAGGCTGGCTGTGTTCTGCACGTCGTTCAAGGGCCGTGACGCAACATAATTGCTACTGCAGATTTTTGGATAATATAAATAAAAATAATATAATAAAAAACATTTTCTAACTCAACTCATCTCAGTTGATCATCATCTTCCTGAATTCTTCTTTCGTCTTCGTTGTTACCCGCCTTTCGTTTTTAATCTTACTTTAGCGTTATATATATATACATGTCTGAAAACAAAACAGTATGAGATACACACCACACATATATTGGAAAAAATATTTCTCGGATTGGTGGGCCAGCTCAAAGACAGGAAAAAGGCTCTACATTCGAATTAAGACAATCAGAATTTTATTATACTCTATGCTTTTTATAAGAAAGGGATCTTGCAAGCGGTTTATAACTACATTGAATTAGCTGATAAGTTTCTACTAAGAGTTCCCTGCGTATAGAACGACATATTTCTTGCTGGTCCAAATTTTTGTGTTGCTTTAAAACTCACAAGTTAGTTTCTAGCACGTATGAATGTCACTGTTACTTTACAACGAATCTAGTATACTCTCTCTATACGAGTCACGCGTATAGTTAGTAAGCCGGCTACTAAAAAACAAATCAAGAATTTCTGCTGTTTTAAATTTAAAATTCAATCTTCTTTAATTACTTATTTAACACTTCAACGGCCAGGAGAATGTTATTTTTCAGGTAAAAGTGTTAGTCCAACACGGACTATCGTTTTTCAGGTCGTGAACGACTTACTGGCATAAACATGTTCTGTCCAGTTGGCTATATAGCATTACCACTTACCCAAAATTTGTTGTCTTACACAATTCTGTTGGCATAAGCATATTATGTGAATCTTAACTCTTACTCTTAAGTACTGTTAGATTTACTCAATAAAATTAGTTGGAGTATTGACAAGTACGATCTTAATTTATTCCCTTCGACAGAGGTGGTCCTATATCATAACGACTTGAAGACTTGAACTGTACAGAACTGTATGCCAGGCATACTAGTAGAGCACAAACAAATGCAAACTTTTAATCCAGTCAGAACTGGCTTTTGTCTTTCACAAGGTCGACAAACGTGTAGATCCCTTGACAAAAACTCAGCTTCATTGGAAGTACCATAGCATTCTGGCGAAAAACATCAACGGAAGACCTTTCCTGCAACATATATGGCAATAAGTGGGTAGTGATCAGAACACAATGTAAATTTTAGTCTAATAGATTATGCCCTAGCTTTAAACCTTAATATATAATATAAAACTTTCCTTTTCCTATTGCACTATTTATTTAGATGTGTTATTTAGCCCTTGATAAAACGGCAATAAGTAATACTCTAAAGCTTATTCATATTCTTCATATTGATATTTATATAATATTTTATTATTTCTGAGAAATTATTTCTGCATTGAAAAATTTATGTATAACCGCAAAAATATTTTGTTAATTTTTTCGTGTTTTACCACTATATTTGCAATTGTTATAAAAATGAAGTATCCGAATACCTGGTCTAAATATAGCCAACTTACGGTAAAGCAACACTAGAATAATACCAAACTAAAATTATTTTGTTTAGTTAATTTATAAATTACTAAAATTATCATAGTGTCTTTGGTGAAATAGAGGTCCTTGGACCTAGAGCGCGGGAGAACTAAAAGTCAGCTAGATCTTTTAGCGAAAAGATCGAGACGTTTGTAACGAAGCAAGTCAACGAACTGAGACAAAGTAGTTGATGTTTCGAAAGCAGAGCGCGGTAAGTATCACATCAAAGAGCCTGGTTTCAGAGAAATCGACTTTATAAAATTTGAAAGATAAAAGGAAATTAATTATTTTTAACACCATTTAAAAATTAAATTAAATTGAAGAACATCGAACAAAGTCAATAATATTATTTTCGAACATTTTCGTCTTTAGCCTGGAAAACGAAACCGTTGGCCTACGACATAATTATATTTATAATAAACATACGAATCGAGGTAGCCTGGGCAGTCGTTATTATTCCAAGTGTACCATGGGCAAGAATAAAGTCCATGGAAACTGCAAAACTGCACTGTTGTTTCTGATAGCCGAGCAATCTTCGCACACTATGTATCATTCCAAAAATTATTCAAACATCTAAAGAGTTATTATACCCATTAATCGTAGAGTAAAAGGTGCAAGATTCGTTGTAAGTATGTATGTAACAGGCAGAAGGAAGCGTTTCCGACCATATAAAGTATATATATTCTTGATCAGGATCAATAGTCGAGTCGATCTGGCCATATCTGACTTTCCGACTGTCCGTCTGTCCGTATGAACGTCGAGATCTCATGAACTATAAAAGCTAGATGGTTGAGATTAAGCATACAGTTTGCGGAGACACATAGCGCCACACTATTTAAAAATTTTTAGATTTTTCTTCGTTTTATTGTTTGACTTGCCAATTTTTATCTGCATACCAAAAACACTGGCCACGCCCCTCCTTTTACATACAAAACCCCCAAAACTGCCACGCCCACACTTTTGAAAAATTGTTCTCACATATTTCTCATGTTTATCTTCCACTGTTATAAACTTCGCCGTTACTCCAATTCCGCTTTGTCTCAACGTTTCGCCAATTTTAATAAGAATCTATTTTTGTTAGTGCCCCAATGTCCAAAATATTTTTTTCTAGTTCATTTGGTTTTATTCAGTTTTGGAAACATCATTTCAGCAAAATTCTGCTAACAAGTACATGTGAAAGGGTAAGGACTTAAAATAAGGGAATAAAAATCATTGATAAATACCCCGGGACAATATTGGGCCTAGAGTGTAACCAAAAAAGAAAACCGAACCGTACGAAGATCCCCGCTCTAAATCCTATTCCGAACGGTTCGCTAGTTTTAATATACAAATTTTTTTTACTTGTTTATTAGTCATTGCATCTACTAGTAGCGCTGCTGCGATGGACGCCCACCGGCGTTGTAGTATCCACTGGCTCCTGGAGGCAAGCTAGGCGGCATTGGTGGTGGTGGTGCAGCGCTCCCGCTATAGTGTCCGACCACTGTCTGCTGGACTCCCCATCCGGAAGAGGGGTACGGCGGCATAGGCACTACCGGCGGGGGCGGCGGTGGAGGAGCATGATAAATGTGGTACCCGGATGGCTGACCTGGTGGTGTTGGGCCCTGTAACAGGTTCTGGGAGTCGCTAGGACCAATGATTGGCACGCCACTGGCTAGGGATTTAATGCTCTGAATGTTGCTAACTTCCAGCACGCCACCGTTGCCACATACGGGGGGCGGCGGCTGTTGTGGAACGGAAAGTGGTCCAATACCCGTAGAATTGGTAAGCTTGCCGGATTTTGGACTGTCGGCTCTGCTTGGTGGCTTTTGGGGCGGACTGGTTGGCTGGAGCGCTTCTTTTTGGGTTGATTGGTACAGGTCCAGAACTTGGTGGCAGATGTCTTCGAGTATTTCCATCGTTACATCAGACACAAACATATCCCACCAACGCTGCTGCTGTGGCTGGCGGCCCTCCCAGTCTTGCACAGTGAATTTGCTTAGCTTGCTGGCCAAATGGATAAGAGCCACGGCGATAATCTCCGGCTCCCACTGTAGACAAACTACTGTGCTGAGAGAGTCGTTGACGAAGTTCCACGCCATTTGCACCATCTTTTGCAGCTTCTGCTGGTCGCCTTTGAAACACTTAGCGTACTTTAGGAGAAAGGTGTAAGGATGCTCTACTTGCAAATCGAATTTGATGGTCTGCAGCAGAATACGCTCTAGCGTCATCACCTCCTCCTTAGGGTCGTCGCCAAACGAGTAGAAGTAATTGTCGGTAAGGATGCCACGCGCAGTTTTAATAATGTCGCGACACTTCTTTGGCGTCTCCTCCACCTTGCCAGCAAAGAACAGGCAGCAGCACGCAGTCACGTACCGGGGGAAACTCCGGAACGAATGAAACATGTAAAATCGGTGAAAATATACAACGCCGGTGGCCATCGTGTTGTGGCCCAAGCCCATTTTGGTGCCACATTCCATAATAAATCGAGCACCTTCTTTTCTGTACCGCCGCTCCGTTTCGAAGCTTATTCCATCCAAGATCGAGGGCGTCTCCCGCAGCTCCTTTTTGTCGTAATACCAGCACGGCATCGCGGCAATTTAGGCTGCGGGTACTACCAGTAGTCCGCGTCGTTGGAAGGAATTTGTGTTAAACCTTTAGCCAAATGGTTGTCAGCATATGCGCGTCCTGGAGCCGATAAGCGCTTTTGTTTATTGTAAATAAATCAGTTTTCGATTTTTATGTTCACTTGCAGTGTTACCATGTCTACGACGATGAAGAAAAAAACTTTATTGGAAGCCCCTTTTACACCAAGACCACGACGATTTTGAGTATATGGAACAACTTTATTGGTAAATAGATAACGCAAAAATTTTCGATCTCTTGCGGGTCAAACTGAATATTTTTTGTGCGTTTGCTAGTTTTGGTGACTTAATTTTGGGATATAATTAAACAGATATATTTACACGTGGTTTTGGCCGTCCTTTGACTGTTACGAGGAACAAATGGGATGTTTACACTGGAATCGCATTTCCATGTTTTGGAGATATCAAACCAAGCATAGGGATTAGTGATGGGAATTGCGCAATTTGTTTTGTTGTTAAATGGTATATTGAAATAATTCATTATGTATAATCCTACTGGATAACAAGTATTTCAATTTAAAGCATAGATAGCATTCGTTAAACATTATAAAATGTAATAACAAGATTATGAGCAGTGTAAGCGCTTTCTATTTAATAGTAATTACTTCTAGTAATGTGGTGATGAATTTATTATAACCGTTAGTCGTATTTTCGTATTCCGACCATTTAAGGTATATATATTCTTGATCAGGACCAATATCCTAGTCGATCTGACTATAATTTAATTAGTCTTTTTAATTTCTATCGATTTGTCAATAAAATTTTTGCCACGCGCACTCTAACGCCCTAATGCCACACTTTGGAACAATTTTGAAATTTTTTATCATTTTATATCCCATTATCTATCGATATTCCATAAAATTGATGCAATTTCGCGTTTGTATTCACACTAGCTGGTAACGGTTATTTGATAGCCTTGGAACTCGACTATAGTATTCTTTCTTTTATTATTAATATAAACGCGAGTGATGGCACTATAATTTTATTATGTTTCTATATTTTTTATGTTTCTATAATGTGTGTTAAATTCTTAAAAATCGATATATATCACTCAAATTACATAATAATGGAAAACCGAAACGTGAGCTTGATAGAGCGAAACAACCAAATCAGTCGAGATGCTTCTTTTTAACGTAGAAAATGTTATGTATATTTTTCTTTGAATCATGCACTTAGGCTAGTGAACATATTTTCAAACCTTACCGCTCAAGTGATCATTGACTTAAATAAAATTTTACAAAACTCAAAGAACATCCAGCAGCACGCAGACACGTATCAGGGGAAACTCAAGAATGAATGAAACACGTAAAATCGGTGAAAATATACAACGCCGGTGGGGATCGTATTGTTTTAATAATATTATATTTTTTAATGAAGTACAGATAATATGGAATTGACTTTGATTGAATTTAAAAATGTATATTAAAATTTATCAGTGATAACAAACATTTTATATTTCTTTCACCAAGTGATTCAGTATATGTATACAATTCTAGTATTTTAACTTCTATTTAACGAGCACTTAGGGAATGTGAATTTCCGTCATTCGACTGCGCCAATTGCATGCTAAGTATTTGGTTGCGGTTAACAACCAAGGCCGGAGTACCCCCAACGTTGAAAACTATCTACGTCTCACAAGACAAGCAATTACGATCTCGAACTTCAAAAAGGTAAACAAACCCAAATGTTGTGCAAATTCTAACGTTTGATCACCCCTGATCGCAGATTCCGTCTATGCGGATTGTGTTGTTATCCTGGGAAAGCTACAAATACCGCGTATAAATTTGCTATATTCGTAATTGGGTTCGAAGCTAAGCGATGCCCAGCCTACCAGTTCGGCGTACACGGAAGGATTCCCAATTGGAGAACGATGACGATCTTGGTCGTATTGCCCAAATTTATCCCACCTATGCTACACTCAGGTAGATATTTTTGGATCAGCCGCAAATTTCCTGGCTTGGCTATGTCAAATGACTTAATCGACATTTGATTTCACGGTTTTATTTATACGGACATACATACATGTATTTCATATTTTAAAATATACATATTTGCCTTATTTAAAAAATAATAATTAATGCTTACTGACTAGTACCTTCCGATTTTGTTTAAAATAAACACGTAATTATTATCTCCTAAAACTAGTGCAGGCTCACAATTACCACCTGCCTTTCAAAAATGACTTAAAGATAAAGAAATGTGAAAAATTCATTTACTCACTAATTTGAAACTTAAACTAATAATATACACACATTTGTAATATTTTAAGCATAAGAAAAGTTAGTATGCATTCAATTTTATTGTTTGTGCATTAATATGTAGTTATTTTTACGCTTTTAGGTATTTAAATATAGTCCGACATCAAATTAAAACAAGAGAGGACGCAATAATCAAGTTGCCCGACTATTACATATCCGTTACTTAGCAGTCAAATTAAAAATCTTTTTGCTTTTAGCTTTTGATTAAAATTTTGAAATCGGTACCCAGGGTACCACTTGGAGGATCATGAGTTGCAACGGGGTCGTTTAAAACAAAATCAATGTTTGGGACCTACTTGAGTTTTCAAACTCCAAACCAAAAATTTGGTTTTCGTAGCATACGGAGGCATACATAATGTTAATATTAAAAATTAAATATTTGTAAAATAAAAAAAAAATTAAATTTCAACGCTTTTTCAAAACTGTGGGTGTTTACTAATGAAGAAATGGAAAAACATTTTACAAAAGTGTGAGCGTGACTTGCGTGGCTGGAATCTGTATGCTTGATCTCAACTCTATAGGCTTCCATAGTTCCTGAGTTCATACGGACGGACAGACGAACAAGACCAGATCGACTCGACTATTGATCCTGATCAAGAATATATTTACTTTACATGGTCAGAAACTCTTCCTTCTGCCTCTTACATATTTTTCAACGAATCTGGTACACCCATTTTACTCTACGAAAATAGGGCAGGGGTATAAAAAGTTGAAGATAACTGTGCCGATTAAAAACTGTGTCGATTAAAAAATTGCTACATTTTTATAAAGAAAGTCCGTATATACCAAATGTATATGTTAGAATGTTACTATTTTTTATACCCGTTATATAGGGTGTATATATTCTTGATCAGGATTAAACGATCTGTCCGTCTGAACGCCTGGATCTTAAGAACTTATAAAGTTAGAGAGTTGAGATTTGACATGCAGATTCCTAAGACGCCAAACAATTTTTGGCCACGCCCACTCAGGTTTAGCGGTTTTTTCCAATTGGTGAATATCTTGTTGATTGGAAAGCTGCCGCAGATTTCCATGTAGTTTTTCGAGTATAACATACATATGTACATTACATACATATGTACACATAATAGTCGCCTTCGCACACTTTTCTAGTGCGCTTCGTCACTATCGTCCACGGTAGTATATTAAGGGTACTTCAGGCACTACAAAAAATATCTTATTGCCTTCGATGTAAGAGATATATCGCAGAATGGTAATAATATCTACACTTGCAATATAGTTATTATCCATAGTCACAATAGGTCTTACCGCACTTACTACATAAATATGTACATACATATGTTGGTCGCCAAGGACTTTTACAGATTTTAATTTGTTTTGTAATATACAAGAAATAAAAATAAAATTTAAAAAAAAGCTCTTTTGTTTGCAAACAATAATCTGATTTTGTATTGATTACTTAAAAAAATTTTACGAACATTTACATATACATATTTAACCTATATTTCAAATAATTGGTATTAAATATACGCGTATATATATGGGGAACATACTAAAACTTTTAAAATTTTAATAAAATAATTAAAAAATTTAGAATTAAACTTCGATTTAGTGTTTTGTGTAAAGAGTTTCTTGACAGTCTCAAATATGTGCAAACTTGGAATTTGGTGTTTATTTTCTTGTATATTTAATATTTTTAATTTGATTTGATTTATAAGTAAAATAAATATTGTTTAATTATATTGAATAAAAAAATTGCGTTTAATTAAGCAAAAAACCTTTAATTTTTAGCTTTAAAGTCAAAAATTCAACTTATTTCACAGTGTGTAAACAGTTTCTTGACAAACTGTATATATTATTGCGTATATTTGTATGTATTTAATTGAACTATTCTAATATGTATAATATTTTAAAAAATGTTGTTAGTTTCAACGTTTGCATACATACTTTCAACCCGCTTTCAACCCATTCTACCGCTCCACTGCAGCGGTAATGTCAGATATACGTGCATATATATATGCAACATACATAATTATGTATGTATGTACAAAAATCGCAAAGCTGTCTGCGTATTTTGTTTTTGGCTTAAGTCATACCCATTTAAGTGGGTATAAAAAGGGTTCATGCCATTTTCGTCGCGCCCTTCTCTAGCCGAGATTCTTCTTTGATTCCCAATGTTTTGGAACAAGCCTGCCTGTATTCTAACCAGTTTCTTTGTTCGCCTTGCTCATGGCTTTAAACGGATCTCTCTCGTGCCTCTTTCGTGTCTCCGCTTTATCTCGGTTCTCTCGGCCACGTTTAGTCTAAGACACGTTTACAGCTTTGCTCCGCTCAATTCAGTCTCTATCTGAGCGTTGTCTTTGCGAGTTAGCCATTTGCAATCGTGCGGTCTTTTCAATGTGTCTGTAGCCGCCCCAATTACATATGTATTTCGTCTGTGGATATATGTACGATGTACATATGTATATAGGATGTACACATTTGTACATATAAATATATGAACAATGCCTATTTCTCCAGCTTTCGTTTACAGTAGTTTTGAGAAAGAAGTGTATCTGAGTGTTTACGTGAATATTGAGGGCACAAAACAAAATAGCAGAGCAAAGAAAAAATAGCTCGTTGTAAATTAGACATGGAGAACATACAATGCCTTTCAAAAAGTTATAAAAGTGACCAGAAGACCGCGGAGATTTCGTTGTCGCGCTTGTCATATTGCCCAACCGGTCAGGACTCTTTCTACTGAACATTCTATTGTTATTTTATATAAGTATCTATGTACAGATGTATGTATGTTGAAGCCGAATAAAAAATTAAGCATGGATTTGTATATAAATAAAAATGTTTACTGCATTCCCGACATATCAACAACACAATACATGTAAATGTATGTGTATGTACATGCATATGATCACATTTGCTACTAGAAAGCTCTTAGAGACCTCACCGCTTTCTATTTGAAAATACATTTACACAGTTACACAAAAAAGATATGTTTAATACGGCCATATAAAATACTGCCATCCACTGCGAAGTACATAGTACAATTTTGACTAAAACGATTCCTTTCTATGGCAGCTACGTATAACATAAAGTCAGCGATCCGCAAACAAGGTATACCGATGTATATATATTTTATACATGTATATTTTAAAATAAATAAATAAAAGCTGTGTAAATTTATTACCATAATGGTCATGTAAAAAAAACGAACCGAATAAATTATGTTTATTCCAATTTTTGTGCGGTTTGTTGTTTTGAACTTACACTGCCGCATAATTGAATAGGTTTGACTATTTTAAATTTTTTATAAAGAAAACAGTCCTCCTTGGAATAGCAAAGATTTGGTTCTGTAAATTTTGTTTTTATATTATATGTTTTTATATTATGTATGTTTTTATATTATTTATATTATATAAGAAGAAATCTCCATTGTTTTTGGCTCATCTGAATAGCTTTTACCCTTTTGACTTCTCTTTTTGTTGGACCGTGTGGTTGAAAAAGGTTGCATTCTTTTGTATTCTATTATTTAAGACATTCAATACCTGTTTATTTATAAAATGGCCGTGGAAAAGCTTTAACCGAGGTAAAGTAAAAGGCTATATGGATATGGAATCTGCGAAGAAAATAGGTCGAAGTCAAAGCAATTAGCAATTTTGATCGTAACTAAGCAGACTATATAAAAAATGAGTGGAGGGAAAAACATGCAACAACAGCATCGGAGGAAAGACTTATCATACGAACTTACCAAATTCCACTCATTCTGATGGTAAAATAAGGGAAGAATGCGAACTTAAAGAATTTGAAAAAAAAAACTCCATTATGATGCTCGAAAAAAAATCACGACTTCGATTTGCCCGAAAACACGGAGTGGAACAAGGAGTGGAAGACGGTAACCTTCTCCGACGAAAAGAAGTTCAACCTTGATGGACCTGATGGTTATAATTACTAATTTCACGATATCTTTTTATGGAACATGGTCCAGTTCCAGTTTGTCACCTCGAAGATGAACGCAAATGCGTACTAGGCTGTACCTTAAAAGGGTTTTCCAACGGTTTCTGAGATTTATGTTCATATTCAATTGACGTTCCATTATGACACTGATTTGAATCGTAAAACAGTGGATTAAGATTGCTTGAGTGGCCGCCTTGCTCCCCTCACATCAACACTATCAAACACATTTGGGGACCCTTGTTATGGAGAGTATAAATTAAAATAAAAAGTATTAAAAGTATTAAATTAAAATAAAAAAATAATATAAAAACAAAACTAACAGAACCAAAACTATTTTAAAAATGACGTTTTTTTTATACAACAACAACAACGACAATTTATTTCGCTTAAATCGTAGTCCACTTTAAGGAGCTGCAACGTTTCGAAAATTGGAAAAGGTCAAACCATAGACATTACAATAATTATTCGAAGTTCTAAATTAAATAAATTATTCTAGTGTCTTTCGTGAAACCTACTGTAAGCGGTACTGTATGTTTTCAAAGCCTCAAAAGCGTTTTTTGTCCCCAAAAGATTTAGCTTAAAGAAATTATAATTCAACTAGATGTATAAACAATTATAAAATACGTCATTTAAATTTTAGGTTAAAGTAGCAAAAAGGTCTGTTTTCGACCATATAAAGTATATATATATTCTTGGATCAACTCGGCTGAATATGACTTTCAATTCAACTTTCGGATATATATCTTTCTAGTTCTTTGTAAAACGTTATAATACTTCAAATTCAATTTATGTAACTATTTACACTGCACGAAATGCTTTTCAAATGCTGTTATGAAAGAAAAAGTGTGTTTGGAACGTTTTTTGTCTAAGCAACAGCAGATTAGAAAATATGATTAAAACAAATATATATCTTCTTAATTTCTGTTGGATTTCTTGAAAACGATTCGATCAATTTCAATTCCTAAATATTCAAATATTTAGAACACATTTCCGTAGAAAATTCGCGAAGGATAATTATTATAATTATTTAGCAACAAACACGATCACTATCCATTTTGAGCAATAGATTTTGTATGAGCGAATACACAAGTTGTTTCAGGCCCTTGCACACATTTTTATTACACTAAATTGCTCGATATAAAAAATTAATTCTATGACTTTTGAAAAACCCGCTACTTTACTGCATTAGCTTTTTAAGCTAGAGATACAATGACGGTAAACTAAACATTTGATAAGGCTCGTTCCAAAATATTACATTTTTTATAGTGTATTGTGAAGTCACAAAACACTAGACTCTTTTTACGCAATTATTAAAAACGAATTAAATAAAAAATGTCTTAAAATAGCGGGCGTGTCAAAAACATCTATACAAATCAAGGAAAAATATTCAAAAGTTTGGACGTTGAGCTGCTTGAAAGCTTTCGAGAGGGTTTATGATGCGGTTCGGAAACGCCTCATTTTACCTATTTCTAATCTATTTATATATTTTTTTTACTGTACAAGTATATTTATTTTTACGTTGATTGTTTTTAATCCCGAAAAATAAACTTAATTTAACTGGCTACAATTACATACAAATTCGAAACGAAGAATCGTAAATATATTCTTACATTTTGATTCGAATATCATAAAACAAGGCGATTTCCATTTCCTGCAATTGGGTTCAAGGTTCAAGCAGTAAGGGTATGTTAGTCTCGGTATTGTGGCTTTGTAAATTTTTTCCTCTTTTGGGCTTTATGCTTAAAAATGTGGGACGTTGCCAATTACTACTAGGGCCACAACAATACCGAAATATGTGAAAAAACTTTCAGAGGCTCTGTAGCGTGAACGAGTGAAAAAAGTCAATGAACCCATGCTGTATGGTACAATTGCCTCTTTTTTCATTGCTTTTTCCCAGCAACACAATACAAGAAATTATAACAGAAAGGACCATATATTTTTCAAAAACACAGTAACTAAAATCGTAAGATCTGTTTGAAGCCAAAATCCGAAATAGCCGATACTTATTACTTGTACTTAAGTAGAATGCAGAAAAAAGATTTTGCTTATGTTTTAAGTTATACCCTTGCCGTAAATATACATACATATGTATGTACATATATTGAAATTTCTATCAGTATGTCACCTTTTTTTTGCCACTTCCAAAACTCTCACTCCCACAATTTCGAAAAATGTGCTGATATTATCTTTTTTAATAATTCCTGTGCCAATTTCTGTGGATATGCCAAAGAATTTTTTAATTTCTCGTTCGCACACCAAATAGCTTAGTAACGAGTAACCCGCCTACATCGCTCTTTCTTGCTTAGTTTATAATACTCCATATGCATACATATATTCAACATAGACATAATATAAAATAAAAATAAAAGGCTCCCAAGCCTCGTTACTAAATATGTTAGGTGTACCCACACATGTACATACATATGTAGATGTGCATGTGATAATCACACCCCAGATGTGCAATTGTAGCAACCAAACAATTGCTTGGAAAAGTTGGTTTCGCATGAAAGGTAATCAGAGATTAGGTAGTGTTGTAAATAAAATAAAATCTCTACGTTTGTGATGCCATGAACTGTAAAATCCCTGCTGAGCATAAAAATTGCTAAACCCACAAACCGCTTAAAACTTTTCCGTTCACACTGTTGAAAAACGTATTTATTTTTGTATGCCCTTGCACAGGGTATTTTGATTTCAGTCAGAAGTTTGCAGCGCATGAATTAAAGTTTATATATTCTTGATCTATATGAGCTGCCTATCGGATGTAGACATGCTTATCTGTCCGTCCATTTCAACAGAAATTCGGTCTGAGTTTTAAAGCTATTCTCATGAAAGTTGTCCAAAAGTCTTCGAGCCGGTTCGGTCGACAAATATGTAATTAGCTGCCATTGGAACATTGATAATGAATTGATAATAAAAGAAAAGAATATTCGGAGAATGTTCACCTGATTTTTGACAGCATCAGATTTAATTTTTAATTTCATCAAAATGCATTTTATCATGCAGTTGCAAAGAAGCTGCCTAAAAAAAATCTTTTGCGTGACAGCACTTCGGCTTGATAAAAGATCCAAAAAACTCTGCAGCTCTTTTAGTTCTTGAGATTTGGACTCGGCTGGTCAAGATAACTTCTGAACATCTGGGGGTAGAGACTTGGTCAATATTTCGTCAAAAAAATTTACGCATGTTTCTCATCCACTAAGTACCATTGCGCACGTCCAGTTTTAAAAATATACAATTTAAAGATGTTGAAAACAGCACTGAGAAAACTAAAATCTCTGTTTAATTCCATTAATACTCTATTTTTATACGTTTTCTTTTAAAAAAAATGTATTCATACACAGTTACATTCAACCCTTTATTTTAAAACTTATAATTTCTGTATATAAGCATCGGCTTGCCGATGCTTACTCTCTTCCTTGTTAAATTTTCTTACTTTTCTATCCAATTTATATCGCTACTCCAAACGATTATATTTAAGAATGGTTTGCTTATAAAGGAAGTTTGTCTATGTTGTATCAATAAATAAACGCCGTGATAATGTGAAACAAAATATCTTATCACTGAGTAGTATCTTATCCGTATACACTGAGTTTCCATGTGGCTGAATCATTATTTACCTGCGTTCTTTAATCTCCAACTGCGCGTATACATACCACTGTGGACGAGAGTCCACGTCGTTATGAATCGCTTCAGGACAGTGTGCGAAGGGGAATTCTATACAAACATATTATTAAATTAAAACTGACAATTAATTAATTAATTAATTAAAAAGTTATATGGTTCAGGAGACATGGTAGTGAAAGTGTATTAAAAATAAATTTTAAATATTGGTGCTAATAGGTGCTTCTAGTTGTTAACATCACCCACAAAAACACTATTCCATTTTTTTCAAATACCAAAAATTTCCTACTCCCATATATTGTCATTGTATGCTGTTTCACTTTGTCTAAATAGAAAAAATTAAAAATTTTAAAGGTAATATTATTTTTCCTCTTTTGATGCATATTTTCAAAAACTTGTCTAAAGATTTCCTTTGAAATTGAAAACTGTAGAAAGCAGTTAAAATATTTTTAGGTCTTACTGTCGAATGTGTCACCGTCTTACCGTTTTATCTTTCCTCGGTAACGAGTCTACAATACCCTTTTACTCTACAAGTAAGTAAGAATGTATCGTTAGCTAGTTGCAAAGCGTACCTCAAGCGCATTGGTTGGTGCAGCGTTTTGATTCGAGTCTCTGCAGAGTCTGCTCGCATTTTCTTCGTCTTTTTTGGCATGCGACGGTTCTAGGGAGTTCCGGCTACCTTTAAGCTGTGCGTGCACACTTTTCACACACTAGTGTATGTTTTTATTAACATTTGAGAACTACAAAGACGTGTAGTGCTCCGCTCCCAGAATTTTAGCACTTCACGGCGTGTCGATAGTAAGTTAGATAACGCTTATCATTGCTTACCATACAACTTTGTAGTGTGTTTTCAAAATTCTGTGTTATTCGCATATATGTACATAGCTTGTGTTATTCAAGAACGCCAAGAGCTTGTGATCTAATACTCAGAAAGGTCGCTAAAACCATCAAAATATGAATAAATATGAATAACAATATCGATTAATCATTGGGTTAATTGCGACTTGTCTTTCGTGGTTATATCAAATTATATTAAATGGGGCGGAGCCGAACGTTCTGTTGGCACTAAGAGATTATAATCATGGATGGCCTTGTTATGCTTTACGATTACAAATATTGCAACCTATTTAATAATGCATTTTTTTTATTGCAGATGAGATGAAAACGCAATGATTAAATCAAATTTGCATTTGCCAATTAAATACGACAGCGGAAGTGCCGATAGTGCCAATTAGCATTATTGCCACGACGCCGATCTATGGTCACAATTTGTTCCTTGTCAGCTGCACTAAGTTGTAACATTGCTTATAGATTTCCTATCTATGAAATGGAGCATTTAGATCTTGCCGGCTATCTTGGCCACACGCCTCAAAGTTGGAATACCCTGGGAACCTTTCAGGATCAAGGTGAGTGTTGCGATATTGAGAGTGAAATATTAAAATTTATGAAGATTAAAAGAAGTGAAAGCGATGTGTTGAGTTATTACAAAAAAATAAACTAACTACAACGTTTTTTACTGCCAAAATCACATTATCTTTAACAAAAATTAATTCATACTTTAGCTAAATTTCTTTTTAACATTTGATAATAAAAAAGTTTAACTGCAAATTGTAATTATTGATCCAAATCAGTAGTACTGCAATACCGAAATTAAGAATTACTTTAAAAATTCCCAATCCCGCTTTTGTGGTCAATTGTTAATAGGAGTGAACTAGAATTTATGCCCGATTTTTAAATAAGAAACTGTTTAGAAATTGCGGCGCTAACCAAAAGTCGTAGAAAAAAAATTAAAAAAAAAACCCTAAAAAACAATTTTAAAAAGATATACTACTATACTACCTGCTACTATTTATATACTACTAAAATATACTACGACGAAAAATGTCAATTTGTTAATGAAATGAGGTGTTGAAGTTGAGTAATTGAAGCATTATTCTGGAAAGGTTAAACAAGATATTATAAAAACGATTATATATGACAACCAGTGTTACGCTTCTAATAATTTAGTCTTTGTTTTAACTTCTTGCAGATGCTGTTTACCTATCTAGCTCGCGACAAATGTTGGAACCAATTTTGGAGGAGACTAGCGAGGATGAGGAACGTGCCCGAAGTAGCTTGATTGTAAGCCTAGATCGCCGCTCCACCCTCTGGAGCTCTACGGAGTCTGAAACTGGATCAGTCTTACGCATAGAAACGATTAAGGGTAAGCTAATAGAGCGTTGGTTCTGTCATTCTGAACAATCGACTATACTAGCACTTTAAAAGCAGATATCGATGCTGTTTCTGAGAGGGACTTTGTCTGCCCACCCAAGCGACCAAGGCGCAGCCATGACTTAAATTCTGGCCAGATTTCAGAGGATTGCGTGCAACTTCGCCGCCCTATGCCTTACGATCCCGAGTACCACAATAGCTTTGAACGCTTTCTGGCTTTGGAGGCATGTGCTCGCGATAGCTTCGGAAGCCAGGGCCAACGCAGCAGTATAGGCAGTAGGCGAGGGGGCACCTTCGAGGACTTTTATTCGGACAGGGACTCCTCCCACTCGCTATCGCGCAGCTCCTCCTTGGTACAGTTCGAGTCCTTGGAACGCCAGCTCACGCTCCAGGAGCAGCATCAGAGTATGAACAGTCTGGGCAACAGTTCGCCCTCGCTCACCTGCGAGTCTGGTGCTTCAACGCGGGCCAGGACCAGGGACAGCAGTCCAGAGAGTAGGAAGGGATCAGCCCCGACGCTGTCCCTGCTAAAGCGTTATGAATCCAGCGACTGTAGTCATCTGCACCAGACATACTATGAGCTGAACAATCTCAATTTTGAATATAAGCAGCAGCAGGAACTTCTCTCCAGAAGCCTGCGAGAGGCGGAGCTAAAATCTGACCTAGAGAGCTCCTCTAGCTCCAGCTCGTCCAGCGATAGCAGTGGTCACAGCCTTCTAAGCTCTTGCCTTGTTCCCGGAGATGCAGTAGCAACCGAAAGGGGGAAACAGGACGGGACGAATTCTCGTCGAATTCCCCCCAACTCAGCTGAGAACCTGTCCGAGGACTCCGGCTACTGCGAGCCAAGAACCCTAAAGCGGGAAAAGTCCAAATCCATACCAAAGAATTTCGAGAAACTTTGCGAAGAGGAGGAGGAGCTGCTGTTACTGGAGGAGGGCGCTCCGCATTCTCGCGACTTCAAAGACGAGCATGATTTGTGTCAGACCGAAATAGAGCAGACTGCGGATACGGCTGCATTAGCATGCTCTCCGTCGTCTATAAATAGTTCCCCGGAGAGGGCCAGCTCCGAATCGGAATCGGCATCGCCGCTGCCATCGCCGACCGGATCGGCATCAACGTCGTCTGCCGCCTCGTTCACTTGGCTACACAACAGTTTGCCAGATATCCGCGAGCCACGAGGTCCACTCTCTGTGGAAATTAACAATTCAAAGCCCAAGACAAACGGCAGCGTTCTGGCCACCACCAGACAAAATAGTGGCAGCACCCGGAGCAGCAGCTCCGCCGATAGCTGTGACGGTATATCGCTCCTCGGCCCCACCCATTCACTCAACGAGCTCCAGGTGCTTGAACGGAGGCGACGACCACGTCATATTCGCCCCAGCCAGAGAAACTGTCACAGCAACAGTTCCAGTGAGGAACTGGAGGAGCTGGACAACTTATTTGTTGCCTGCCACACCCCGCCAAGGATCCGACGCAGTTGCAGCTGGAACGAACGAGCTAGAAAAGTAGTGGGTGTGGCAAGTGCCGGATATTTGAACGCTAGTTACCAAAACCTAACTCTATTGAACTACACGGATAACTGGCTGCCGGCAGAGATTCTTCAGAAGAACCACAAGAGGAGCCCAGCAGAAGAAATGTCGAAACAAAGCAGTAATACCTGCGGAAATTACGAGCACATGATATGTAAGGGAAACTTTTTGCTGGATGAGATCAGCAAGGTTTATGACAAAAATGTGTCTATACTGACGGATAAGCCGGTGCTGGATACCAAGCTCCCTGCGCCAGTGGAATGTGATTTAAATGAACCTATTGAATGTTCGAAGGTGCAGCACGTGCAGCTAAACATAAAGCCACCGCCGCGCCAGAAACGTTTGACTCAACAGCCGCCAGCCGCCATGACCTTTAATGGCCTTGTTAAAACATTTGACCAGGATCCCACTAACTTGCGAACCTCGTACACCCAAAGCCTAGAGCAGTGCCACCTTGACGAGCAAGAAACGGCAAAGCCTGCTTCGTACCCGCCGTCAGCCATCTCACAACGGTTCCTGCCCAAGCGGCGATTCCAGTCCCAGACGTCGGCGGCTAAGCAGCGAAGTCTGGTAAGCAGCACGCCAAATCTCGCGGCCAGCGACGACGGGCAGCCGGAATCCGAGTACGATATCTACGTGAGCAGTGCACACGCCTCAATGCACCAGTTGCCGCAGACAACAACGCTCCCGAAGCCGCTGGGGATTCTGCTTCCAGCCGGATCGCGCCATTCTTTTGGCAAGGAGGTAAGCTTCTGCCCAGTGGTAAGCAAGTACTGTTGGCAGGAGCAGTCCTCCGAGGAGCCCACCGAGGACCAGTTCCACTCCAGCGAGGGCGAGCAGGGGCCGCCCAGCGATGACGAACTGATGGACCCCACATTGGTGCACAACACCAGAGAGAACGAAAACATCGCTGCGCTCTTCGAGCCCGAGCCAGAGCAGGCGCATCGTCTAAGAGAGCCGGCGATCGCACAAAAGGTATCTATTAATGTACATACATATGTACATATAAATAGGCGTTGGTTTCTAGATGTATGTACGTAGTACATACTCGAATGTACATGCATATTTACATAATATACGTAGGTACATGACGGCGAACGTATTTATGTGTGTATGTATATGTATACAACTATGTATACCAATAGGCATTGTTCGGAAAAGAGCATTCCAGCCCTCTTAATTAAATGTTGAAAAAAATTGTTTGTGCTTGCTTGAAGAATGAAATGAAGAAATCTTTCTGCCTTAAAAAACATTTGACCAAATATGGACTAAAATATAGTGATGTTGTCTAAATAAGACTTTTAAAATTTCATTAAAACAATGTGAAGTTGAACTCTCTGTTTCACATTATATTTTTATTTCCATATATTAGGAAAAGCTTCAAATGTAATACCTTTTTTTCAATTTAAATTACAAATGATAGCTGTTTTGTAGTCTTATAAATTTCTTTCAAACACGATGAGAGATGGCTAAAAATAAAAGCCCCAATCAAGGCTGTTACACATTTTACATTAAGCAAGAAAAGACAATCCGAAGTTTATACACCCTTGCAGTAATTAAACATTTAAGAAAACCTCGTATTATTTAAAAACATTGAAACAATTTTTCTAAGGTGTTTTCATAAAGCAGCTATATGATGCATCATCAAATGAAAACCGATAAAATATCGTGTAAGAAGTCGGGTGTTTATTGAGTTAGAGCGTTT
Organism: Drosophila melanogaster; assembly: GCF_000001215.4. Lineage (NCBI taxonomy): Eukaryota > Metazoa > Arthropoda > Insecta > Diptera > Drosophilidae > Drosophila > Drosophila melanogaster. Next base: position 22,145,011 of record NT_033779.5, read on the forward strand.
TGTGATTTAAAACAACTACTAAAGCTATCAGATACCCGTTACTCAGCTAGATTGAAAACAGGAAATTCTACAATTTGTTTTTGGGCAAATCGGTAAAATAGATAGGCAAGAATAAAAAAATGTCCTAGTTTTGGGCGGTTTGTGGGCGTTAGAGTGGGCGTGGGAACACATGGGTCAACAAACCTGCGCTTTGTACTCTTTGCCTCTAGAATCGGTGTGCTTAATCTCAAAAAATCTTTTTCTAGCAAAAAAAGTTTTCCATTTTTGAACCACATTTATGAAAAATTGTTGGATTTTTTTTTCATAATTTAATTAGTTGTTCTATCGATTTGCCATAAAAAAATTTTTTGCCACGCCCACTCTAACACCCTAAAGCCGCCAAATCGCTCACGCCCGCACTTTTGAACATTTTTTTTTACCAATAAAATTTTCCGTTCGCATTTACACTAGCTGAGTAATGGGTATCTGATAGCCGAGGAACTCGACTATTCTATTCTATTTTTTCTATTACAAGCGAAGCAAAACATGTTCATTCTGCAAATCGCAAGTATGTACATACATATGTAAATAAGAAGTTATGTTTTTTGGGTTGTGTACCCCATTGAAATTTGATTCTCTTTCTTCACGGCATTTATAATTTAACAAAATCTCTTTTTCCAGTTTACCGGTTTCCATACCAATGCGCTCTTGTCCGCCTCCACACACGCAGAGAAAAACTTATCATGTGAAGAGAGCGCCAATGTCAAAAACAAAGCAAACTTAGCCACACCCGATTGCCGCGATCAAAGAACCGAAGCTAAGACCACCCTGGAACCTGAGCCCGCTTTAAGCAGCACAGTCAGTCTAAAACCTTGTGCCGTTGCGAACTCGTCTTGTCGAGAAGAAACTCCGAGCGATGCTATTAATGAACCTGCATCTGCGACTGCACGACCACTTAGCTTGCCGATTCTTAGCGAGCCGCCTACCAACCGCGCGCACCGCATCCTATACTCATCCCAACAACTAAGGCGATACGAACCGAAGGCGTCACCGATTAACAAGATGCCGCCGGCCAACGAACTTAGCCCGCAAGCCGCGGCTGTTGCGAGAACGGACGAGAAACATCCAACCTCCAGAAGCCTCTTCTCCAGGTTCACCCACGGGCTGAGATTTTCGTTGCGTCGCAAAAAGAAGCAGCAGCAACAAGAGCCTTCGCAGGTCAAAGAGTCGCCAAAGGAGTTAAGGCAGAGCCCCGAGGAGAGCCAACCGGTCGACTTTGTGCACATCCCTTTAAAGCCGCCAAGAAGTTCGCAATGTGGCCGACTGGACGATACTATCGTGTCAGAGACAAGCAGTGGCCACGTGCACAGCTGGCAGCAACAGGAACAGCTGGGCAAGACCTCAACTCTGCAAAAGGTGACTGGCAAGCCGCCACTGCCCAAGATGCCACCACGCAGTGGCATCCTAACGCATGCGCCTCAGGAAACGACCGGTGAAACTGTCAATTGCCATCGCACCGAGGCGTTGCCGAGCGTCGAACGAGAACACTGCAATCAGTTAACCGGACAGTTGGTGGCTAAGGTTCAAGCACAGAGAATGCGGGACACCGGGCTCAGCTCGCAGATAGTAGTCGCCGAAGAGACACATACGGTTAATCGACTGGCCGGACACGGCGACGCGACTAGGCCCACTGTGGTTACCGCCGTTCCGGTTTCCGTTGCTCCTGTCGCAGAGGTCGACAAGATGGGTTTGATCGAGACCAATCTGGACACTCATGAAACGGTTATATCGGGAAAGACACGGTCTCTTATGGATATAACTTGCAACCCACTTAGCATGCCACACAAGCGATACATCGTAAAGCGTCTAAATGTAAACAGCGTTGCGTATGACGTAGATGAATTGGACGCAGAGGTTAAACCCTCGCCTGGTGGAATGGCATCCGTACGCAGGCCGCACAAGAGTATGGAATTTCTGCTGGACAAGGAGAACCAGAAAAATATTCTGGTAAGTTTCGATTTTTCGTGGCTGCAATTTTTGACATAATATTTTACTGGTTAATTTGTATACATACTTGTATACCTTTTTAAAGTTACTTGTATCTTTCTGTGAAAAATTATTTTCAATTCTTTCGAAAAATACCCTTACTATTATTATTATATATATAATAATTTAAATAATAATATTGTAACATTAATTAATATAATAATATTAATATGTAATATTATTAAATAGAGAACTCTAGCATTCTCTTGTACGATTTGTTTTGCCTCGTTGCGTTGGGCAATGTGTGTCGCCCAAATGACATTGTATTTAATTCGTATTGAGGCAAATGCTTAAATACATATCATTTGGTTTGTTGAGCTAAAATATATATATTCAACCGGATTAAAGTTTGCTTACATTATTTTTTAAATACTGAAAAATAAGACTGAATTTACGTTAGAAAACGTTCATAGTTTCAAGTTTGCTAAGGGATGTATGATATTGATATTTTATAGCTGTAATACACTTTTGAGAAATAGTTGTCATACTATTTATACCCGTTACTAAAACGTGGAAAGTAAAAAGTGGATTCGCTGACTATTTTTCTATGAAATACATATGTATGTTCTTTGATTAGGTCGTTCTGTCCGTATACTTTAATCGTACAGAACTTGGGAACTATAACGATGATATTGAGCTTCTATTGGCAAACCGGCTAAAATTGTCAAATGAATCCCAAACAAATCAGCTTTTATTCTTATAGGATATTTATGAATGAATTTAATTCATATGATCGAATCAAGCAGACACAAATACGTGTTTTTTTTAATATCAGTCAGCTATTAGCAGCGTTGCTAAGTTTCGGACAGGATAGTATTGGAAAAAACTACCCCAAAGTCTATTTTTGCGCATCTTGCTGCCCTATTGCGAGAGTTTTTGTTTTTGTTTAGGTAGATTTAAACCGTTAAGGCTTATTTAAAACTAAACGGAGCAAAAACATTTTTAAAGTAAACTAAATCGTCTAAGTATTTAATTTCTGTGCGCAAATGATTGATGATATTTGAGGGATGATGTCATCTTTGATGAAAGAGGGAACGCTATAGTCGACTTCTTCGACTATATTACACTTACCCGTTACTCATCTGGTGTAAGTGCGAAAGAGGAAATCGATATAAACGAGCAAAAAACAACAGGGAAATAAAGAGGAAATGCTTTAGTCAAGTTCTCCGATTATCAGATACCTGTTACTTAGCTAGTAGCAAAGAAAAAAATTTATATACATACATACATATACTTCCTTTTACCTGCAACATACTTTTCAACGAATCTAGAATAACGGGTTACAAGTAACGGGTATAAAATATAGTCAAACAAAGTTTAAAGGTGTTGTCACTAGAATTTGCATTTCTCATTTTAACTTACATTTCAACGGACAGGCGGACATTAGGCTTCCCACTCTATCACCTGCAGATTGAGAAAAGCTCAATAATATTGATGTACACATGTGCTGCGCAAAAGTACTTACATACATACATATGTATGTACATATACCCCACATTATGCATTTACCCAAAGTACACATAAATCTTTTAATACGTCCACCCTCAACCCTTTGTAGACAACAACATTGACCTCATTAGATTGTCATTTACTATGGACAAATGCTAACACCTCACAACAATAATAACAACATTCATTGGTATATATACCAACATACATACATATGTTTACATTCATATGCAAAAAAACCGCGTCCGACTTATTAAGTAATTTTTCAGTTTATGCATGCATATGTAGGTGGCTGTGTATGTAGATATCTATATGTAAGTATATCTACTTACATATACATTCTCACTCCGCTTGTGTAATGAAGTGAAAGCAAAATTCCAAATTGAGCAAAAACAAAGAGAACTTCTCTTTGTTCAATTCGCTTTCTTCAAAGATTGCTGCTCTTGCGGCAGCACTAGCTTTCTCTTAGCTCATCAATTGCGTTTTATTTTCGTAATCATATGCATATGTATACGTGCATATGCACATATGTATGTGTGTATTTACTATACTCACAACCGCCAATATTCTATCTTAAATAATGTACATACATAGTTAGCATGCGACTTTAGGGAATCTTCCCAATTATAATTTATAATATCAACGCTCAACAGAAACTATATGCTATGAATGTCCAAATAGAATATTTGATGGATCTTGCTACAATCTGTTATCATTTCGTGTTACTTCACTTCACTTACAGGCGAAGAATTGCAATATGTCGTTTCCAATGAATACAATACAATCCGATAAAAACAAATTTAGTATATAATTTTACCAACAAGGAAACATACATACATATATGTTCATATGTACATAAATATATACATGTACATAAACATAAAATGCAAACATAGACTTATACACAAAGACTGCTATAGTCGTGTTCCCTAAACAATTTGGGTGTTTTGTAGGTTGCGAAAACGGATGTTCCGCTACGGGTATACTGATTAAACAAAAAACTAGTGACGACTGCACCTTAAATGAACAAATCTGTGTCAACTTTATAACGAAGACTTATTATACGTTTAACTAAGCAAACAAGTTTATTCATCACTTTTGAATGCACGAATTATGCAACTTGAGCCATTAGACCCCTTTTACAACACCCAAACGAATCTTCTTAATTTTTACCCACATCCCGCCTGAACAACTTCCAAAACGTTCTTAACATCGGGCATCCTTATTGGAGTTCTCCCGGAGGCAACTCAAAAAGCAACATCCCAAACGACAAATCCCCGGCCTTCTACTCAACTCACACCTTCACGCATATTATCTTGCGACACTTTTGACCATTAGTGGAATAAAAACATACTGCACTTAAATAAGCTATTTAAATTTGTGACAGTGAGGACTTAAACTTTAATTTTTGACTACAGTTGACTACGCACAGTTTCGTGTGACACAGTTAGGTGACATTCTTGCCTGATATCCAGAGCAAGTGATCTGACCGAGATTCGGGGGTTCGCAATCACTATTCGCATAATAAAGCGGTCTACACGCTTTTTAATTTTAATTTTCCGCCCACCACCACTCTTAGGTTCAAGCCTGCCCTCTTTTTCCGAGCCTTTTAAAACATTGTAGACGGTGTTACGGGATACAGGAAACATTTATACTAATTCTGGAAAAGATTTTCCCAACTGGTGGTTATAGTTTATTAATTGGGTAACTTCAAAAGTTAATCTCTTTCCAGGCATTTTATTAAATTTAACAATTCGCTTTAAGCACGTTTGATCAGCAAAATTTCACAAGCAAAGTCAACAAATTTCAATAGAAGCGTTGTAAAAAGCAATGCAAAGCCAAAAAGAACGGAAAAATCGAGTTCGTCCTAAGAAAAAGAACAAAACAAAGTAGGAAAACAAAATGTGTAAAGAGTTTCTTGACAGTCTTAAGTGTAAACTTGAAATTTGTTGTTTATTTTCTTGTATATTTAATATTTTTAATTTTTTTTGATTTATAAGTAAAATAAATATTGTTTTATTATATTTTATAAAAAAAATTGCGTTTAATTAAGCAAAAAACTCTTAATTTTTAGCTTTAAAGTCAAAAATTCAACTTATTTCACAGTGTGTAAACAGTTTCTTGACAAACTGTATGTACCTTTAATATTTAGCAACGCTTTTGCGCTTACTACCTTCGTGAATAAAATCAACAAAACTGAAAGTTCCGATAGACTCTAACTGATGTGGTTTTACATAGTGTAACTAAAAAATGTATATTATTTGCCTGTGGAGATTAAAGCTCTAATTACTATTATTTGGAAATCATTTCTAGATTGTCGCCATTCTCCCAATATTTACCACATTTTTCGTATGCTTTTTATCTATACCTAGCGCATTGCCAGCAAATGGAAACAAAAAATTGATTGTTGGCCTTTGTTGAAATGGTAAGGTTCGATGAACTTCCTCTGACCGAGTGTCCCCAAAGGAACACTTTTATACCGACTTCCAATTACTTATCTTCGCGAAAGCAATTTCTTTATTTGCCGCTCACCACAAATAGTTTAATGGTTTAATGGCTAAAATGGGAGGCGTCGTTGTTGGCGTGTTGCCCAGGGCTAATTCAAAAACAAAAGAAAGGAACTGAAATGCAAACTTTTTAATTTTAATTTTTATGTTTGGTCTGAAATACGCGTGGATTGACACCTTAATTATCCCAAAAAATGTTTTTTTTTTATAAAAATATAATGCTGCGAAATAATTTTTAGTGGGCATGTTTACAATGACACTTGTCGTTTCGTTTTTGTCGCTGAAAAATTCGAGATAATATATTCAAGTGAAAGTTATTAAATTCGACATTTTATATTATTTTCTTGCTGTGAAACGTATTATTTAGTTCATAAATAATAATTGTCGATAAATGGCAGGAAATAGAAAATGTTATGCCAATATAACTTTATAGCCTATTATTTTTCACGTACCTCTTCTTTTAGATTAAGTGAGTGCACCAGGTGTGCTCGGTAGCATATGGTAAACGCCAAACAGGTAGCTTTAATGGATTTGCCGGGTGTGCAACATTTTGATTCTGAGTAGGCCCCCTTGGGACATATGGATTAGGGAAAACCTATCATTAAAACGGATTTAAAGAAATTCCATTAGGTTCCCGTTATTTGCTACCTGTTACAAAACATTTTGGTGTCCAGGTATGTAGGCATATAAACCGCGTAATGAGAGAAACAATTTGTCTACCTGTTACATATGTATAAATAAGATTGGGGCGCTGAAAACCAGCATCAGTTTTTAAAAGACTATCCTACCGACAAGAGCACTTCTTCAATCAGCATTCTAAAACATCTGAGCAGTATGTCAGCATTCACCTGCACACAGTACCTAAACCTCAATTCGAAGGACGTTTCGTCAATGTCCACCACCGTTACATTAAACGCAGCCTGCTTTGGGCGGCAGGACTTGAACCTATTTATTGAGAGTCTAGAAACCATATCTCGCCTGGAAAGGGAGAGACACGAGCGACGCCAGCTTCGGCGCGAGCAAAGACTACACCAGGCGCGAATTACTGAGTTGGCGGACGAACGATGCTCCAGTCCGACACCCACAGCCGAGGAAGCCGTAGACGAGCCGCTCTTATATCTGGAGGCCAAGTGCATACCGTATGCGGTTTCTGGCCATATTTTTGCACAGGGCGACAACACACCTTGTCCCGAATACCATATGTGTGACGACGAAGCGTACGGAAGTGCTTCGTATTCAGCACGCAGCAGCGTCACCTACTGTAGCTGTGGCGGAATCTCCAATCTGGATTCAGACAGCGGAGAATCCGAAGGGAAGATGAAACCGTTTGTGCATCCGAGCTCCCAGGCCAAACCAAAGAATAGGTATTCTTCAACGCGATCCCGCATAATTAACTTGATGTTAAAGAGAAATAGGGCTAAGCCCGCTCTCATCGAGCATCTGCAGCGACAGGGACACGGTGACACGTTATCCAGCGAGAACATCAGTCACCAGTTCCCACGGCTTACTTCTAGCCAAAAAAGGTCGGCTGAGCATAGTTTTCTGGATAAGGCCCTTCGATATCTTACATTATAATAAGCTTCTTTGTGTAAATATAATGTTTTAGGTTTGTTTATAAAATATTTCAATACATTAAAGTTAATTGCCACAAACCCTAAAATCATTATTATTGTGGGAAGTCTTTACATGTCGTATACGGGATATGAATATGTAAAAATTCATAGGCTTGAAGCGCTTGTAAACGAATCCAGTTAGCGACATTATATCCTGCCCATGCAAGTTGTCCAGTTGCCCAGCTATAGATTTGAGGTGGTCGCAAACAATGGCTACTTTTCAATTTTAAACATTCGTCAAATTGTACGTCTCTGCTCTTACCACTTTTATTCACCCGACATTTTTTGGAAATGTCACAGCGGAATATCCTACCACACTGATTTCAAAAGTTTGGAATGTTAAGTTTCTTTCAGTTTTAAATTAAAGGTGTTCAGAATCAATGGCATTTTAAAATGTAGCAAAATTTTAAAAATAATTTGTTTTGTTTTGGCATGCCTTAATAGGAAATGGACAAATAACTTTGTCTCACAACAGTTTATATAAATTTTTTTTTTGTTTTTTTGCTTATTTCAATACAATCTATTTTGAGCCAATGCCATATACATATACATATATATACATATGTACCTCATGTCAAGAAATGTTCTTTAAGAACTGACCAATTGGCAAGACACCAAGATAACTTACTTTTAATATATCACGAAATAATCTTATTACAATTGGCCATTGGTGCTGCTATGCACCATATAACTTCATTATTAGGACAGTACTTTTTTTTTTAATTTTTCCACCCCATACCCACCGATAGTTAGGCACTCTGGTGACAGCCTGTTGCTGCCATAAGAGGCGAACTCCTCCTGATACAGGGCGCTCCGTGCACCGAGCCTTGAATCCCTGTGCCCACATTCCGCGGAGATGCCATAAAGGCAATATCGGAAAGCTCCTTCTGTCTGCCATGCGCCAAAGCTCCCATAAATTGTGGCCCCATTTCGGTCGGCTGCCTCCTGGCCAATTGGCAAAAAACCCGCTAGTATCTACCACAAGTCCAAGCACGAAACATTTAATCGTGCGGGGTTTGGCAATAGGCGCTTAGTGTGTGCTGCGCCTGACGCAAGTGTATTTGCGTGTCGGTGTTGTGATTCTCGCGCCATGTTTGACCAAGTAATAGCCAAATTTATTTATTTAATTGCATCTTTGCGTACCATCCTAAAAAGTCAGCTTAAAACCAATGGCCAAATCGCATGCCGACTTTCTTTTCGGTTTGCGTTGTACTGTTGGTGCGTGCCATTCACACGTTTTCGATGGCTTTGCTTTCTCACACCCTTTGGGGTTGTGTGCTCTTTTTTATGCCTCGATTTAAACCATATACATATAAATTAGAGCGCTATTTTCACAACAAAAAATTATGTACACCCCGTCCGAAGTTAACTTTTTGGGTGTGACTTGGCTCTTCTCTATTTGCCAACTTAACCCAATCGCAGTTCTCTTATCCTAATTCAGTTTAACCTGCAGAGGGTATATTGATTTTAGAAGAAAGTTTGGAACGCCGTTTTTATACCCATTACTCGTTCAACCGTATGTAACCGGTAGAAGGAAGTGCTTCCGACCATATATATTGTATATATATTTTTGATCCGGATTAATAGCCGAGTCCGATTTGGCCCTGTCCGTCCGTTTGAACGTCGAGATCTTAGGAATTATAAGAGCTAGAAGGTGGAGATTTCAGATTCTAGAGACATAGAAGCAGCGCAAGTTTGTTAACCCATGCTGTCACGCCCACTATTACGCGCACTCTAACAGCCCACGCCCACACTTTTGAACAATTTTGAAATTTTTTCTAATTTTATTCACCAATATCTATTGATATCCCAGAAAAATTAGGAAATTTCGCGTTCGCATTTCCACTAGCGCTGAGCAACGGGTATCTGATAGTCGGGAAAGTCGACTAGTTCGTCTTGACAATTTCAATCGGTATACCGAAGACAGAGGGAATTCAGGGAATTCTGTAACTAAGTAATGATTAGTAATATGTGCCTAGTAATCTAACTATTTTGTTAGCTTTATGCCAATGTAAATAAATAAAGGTTATTTGTATCATTTTGTATTACAGTGTTATGGTTTTTCGGTTTGAATAAAAGTAGATTCTTTAACTTAACTACTGAACTAAAAATTATATATATATATATATATATATATATATATATATATGTACATGTATTTACCGTTTACATTTTTCATTTTCATTACAACAGCCCCCTGAAAACGAACTGCAGAAATCACATGACCACAATCCAGGCGCACTAAGCGAGCATCAACTGCGTGTCCAAGCTTCGCTTCAGCGGCTAAATATTCCCGACTGGTTCCGTCATTACAACAAAGGCCCCGAAAAGGCAGCAGATGGCGAAAACGCATGCACAAGTGCGACTGGCGGTGGTTACCGACCTGGCAACTTCACCCGCAAACGCGCACAGGAATCGGGTCGCTGGCAAGGGCTCAACTCAAAGACGACTTCCCTCAGCTCGCTGGGATCTCAACGCTCCGACCGAAGTCCTTTGTTGATGAGTCCCTCAGCGCACAGTCATCACGGCGGCCAAAGCTCCTATTCATGTGGGTCGACGACAATTCACGGTCCGGCACCTGTACAGATAGGCATGGGTGCAACTCGCTGGTCAACCTCTCATCTGAATTCCACTCAGATGTCTCCCGGTGCCTCGCAGCGCGGAAGCTTTACGCGCGGCGCCCCCATTAATAGCAGCTTTATATCTGTGGCCAGTGGTAGTGGCTTGTTGCGCAATTCCTACCGACAGCCGTATTTGGGTTGGCGCAGCACAGAGAAGCTCTCCCAACGAACTCCCCACGAACGGTAGGTTCCAATAACTCATTACCATAAGGTTTGGAGGTCAAAACTCTTGCTGCTTGCTAATATTGAGTGGATCGAGCTCGATTCTTAAAAACAAGCACGATGAAATTGAGACCTAAAAAACGAAAGGAGAACAATATTTTAGTTTAATTTTAGAGCAGCCATCCAAAGTTCTAGAGAACACTAAAGCTAAGTGCCTCGATTAGCAGGTACCTATCAATCAGCTAAGGGGATTGTGAAGTATATTAAGATATGCAGCAAAGCGACTACGTGTTGCACATAAGCTGTTACAATAATTGCTATGTTTCTCTAGCTTTTCTTTAGCGTATAAATGGCTATTGCTAACCAAACCACAATCTTGTTAACACAATTATGTCAGTGTTGTGTGCGTATGTGAGCTATAACGGCCAAAGTGGAGAGTAAAAGTTCTTGGGGCTTGTCGGGGTTTTATTGTAGTAAGTGAGTCACGGCTTAATAATACTAGAGTTACGCAAAAATCTGTTTAACTGATTCCTAGCTGTGCTCTAGCTCCGATCTAGTTCTTAACATGAGGGAAAGCTATTGTCGACTTTTGCCTGTTACATACAATACTTTTCAACTAATCCATTAGATAATTTTCAATTTACTACTCGTACTACTCCTAGGTTGAGTTCAAATTTGGTAAGCTAGGTAATAGTTGAGTATAAGAACTATTTTGTTCTTAAATCGTTGAGTTTAAAAAAACTATGTAGCAGGTAGAAGGAGGAGTTTCTGATAAAGTTGAGTAGACTTGTCCGTCTGTCTCTCTTTTTGAACGCTGTTATCCATTAAAAGCCAGAAAGTTGAGATTAGGCATTCGGATTCGAGTAACGATTTTGGTGTTCATATGGTCGTATCTCTCCATATAAACGCTGTGATCTCAGGAGATAGAAAAAAGTAGATTCTAGTAATGCTTTCTTATTGTAATATTTGTCTTGTCAATTTCTATCGTTATGCCACACAATTTAAAAAATATCTTCGCAGAACTTTCACTAGCTGAGTAACGGGTATTTGATGGTCGAGCAAATCAGCTATAGCGTTCTCTATATTAATAATTCTTTTGAGCGGTATTAAGTGTTATCGTATTAACTATTATTGTATAAAGTATATTATTGTTTCGTCCTAAACCCAATAACGTTCATAACTAAAAATCATGTAAAATATTCACGTTCGACTTTTTATATTTTGATCTTGCAGTCTGGCCAATTCGCTGCTAACCCAACGGACAGCTCCGCCCTCCACACGGGCGGGCAATGAAACCCGCACCTTACATTCTGTATCGACAGAGATTCAAAGCTCCATTAAGGAAGTCACATCCGCCATCGTTCACTTCGTGAACGACCAGCAGCAGTCCCAACATCCGCGGAGCCGTTCTACCAGTCCAAATTCAAGGTATACAAACGGCTACTAGCCGGCTACAAAAACAAAATTAAAGTTTACAGTATGGTATAGATCGCTCAGTGTGTCTGAGCCCTTCCTAGCTATCTGTTCACTGAGTGTCAAACTGTTGTTTTAGAGCACTCCTCAAACCATAGCCGTCTAGTGAGAATATCTATGCACATTATTAATGTTATTATTTAACAACTACACAATTCGTAGCTACCTGTAAAAGTATGCACCTCTTAGCCAAAGGTAAGACTTGTGCTTGGTTTATGTGAGCATTGTGATTAGTGTAGCTAACAGCTTTTAAAAACTAAATTACTTTAGCAAAAGCATCAGGTTATAAAACCGCAGGGGTGATACAACTTTAACGCGTTTCGGACCCTTTGAAGTATACATACATATATATTCTTGATAAATAGCCCTAGCCTAGTCGATCTGGCCATGCCTGTTCATAGCTCTTTACGTCCGTCTGTCTGTCGTTAAGAAGTTGAGATAAGAATTGCAGATTTTAGTGGCTCCTACGTTGCAAAAGTTTGTTTTAGATGGTGGGCACGCCCACTCCAACGCCCAATACTGACACGTCATAACTTTTTAAAATTGTCATGATGTTTTTTCATTATAAAGCTTGTCTTGCGAATTTCTATCGATATGTAGGCAAAGACTAGAGCACGCCCACTCAACTCCCACAAACCACCCAAATTTGCCATCTTGCCACCTGTAAGGCAACTTGAATAACCTAGCCGGATTTTTTTTAAAGACTACACTAGATAGGGGACTTAAAATATCATATAAATATCAACATATTTAAAAAGAATGCGTGTTCGTCTTCTAACCCTCGCCCAATGGTCAACCTTTGCCCATTCCATATTCAATTTGTTATCATAAGATACCCTGTAAAAGTAATCAAATATAATGAAATATAATTTTATTGTACATATATTTACATAGATTCAATTCCATATACATTGGTACATACAAACGTGTGTTCATCCAGTGGAACCATTCCGTTAAAACCTTTACTCTTGGGAAATAATCTTACTTTCAATGTCAGCATATCGATAGAATAAAAAGCACTTGAAAAGTTAAAGGGCAAGACAAGTAAAATAAACTCTACATACAAACTCTACGTAAAATAAACTCACAAGTGTTGGTGTGGAAGTTCAGTTTTTGTTATTTATCACGGCTTGGGAAAAACGATTTCTCGGTTTTAGTTTCCAATCCAATATGCATAGAAAGACGTTATTGAATTCTATTGGTAGAAACGTTTGTAACGAAACGTTATAACCACGTTATAGAAACGTTATAACCATTATAAAGTCTTTTTTGCAGTTAACAATAACCAGTGAGAAAGTAACTAATCAGCAATGTCAATTGCTTTTAGTAAATTTTCTGCTTTCTGAAGTACTTGTTCTGCTGCTTTCATATCTTTATCCGTACCAAGCTCAGATTTTTAGAATCTTTTAATTGGCTGACATACTCGTTTTTTCTCTCATTAAGATACCCAATTTCTTCGAACCGTCTAAATTTTCCCTATTACATCGTTTTAAATGCCATCAGTCAGGAAGAAAATATTATTTATAGGTGACTAACTTAATGTTTTTACATTTCCTAAAATAGCATGCTTTTAAGTATGTGTTTTATAAAATGTGGTTTCATATGATATGTTTATATTGGCCAACTCTCAGTTTTGTACTTTCTAACTCCAGGTGCTGGCTGGAAAGCAGCTTTGTTGGTACACGAACCCTGGACTCGCCGCAAACACCCGTCATTGACAACAGTCCTCCCGAATTGGCACGAAAGCAGCAGCAGCTCCACCCGCACCAAGTGCATCTGGATGTCGGTCTGTCGCCTGTAGTCTCCGCTGGTCAGCTGCCACATCGCATGAACGGAATAAATCGTATCGGCAACGGTGGCGGTGAGTCCGCCATCCAAGTTTGATAGTTTGCCAGAGTAGAAATACTGGTAACCGGCAGTTTATGCTTTTTGTTTGGTGCACGGCATTTTTGTAGCCTATCTGCAAACAGTAAATTAATTGTGTGAACACGTAGGCATCCACACCTTTATTCCGTATAAAAATCATCAGCCTATATGAACGCAAAAAAAATATTTTTATTTATCTTCTATAGTGGATCTTAATTGTTTTACATTTAATTATTAATTTATTAAATTCAAAGGAGCAGAAACTTTTGCTCTTCTAATTATTTATCGAATACTCATGATTTGCCTTTGCCTCGGGTATAGAAAATTGTAGATTTGGGCAGAAAACCATATCCGTTACTTCTGCAGTAAAATGTCAAATAGATCCGCGGAAAAAAATGTAATAGGTAGAAATATGTCTGTCACGTCTGTCCGTATTTCCATTTGTATAAACTTAGCGATAAGATTAGGCATGCAAATCGCTTTCATAATATTGGCATGAATAATTTTTGATATTTAAATTGGCATTTGTTTTTCTTGCTTAATTCTTAATATTTGTCACGAAAAACACTTTCCCACCATCATTTAACGCCCACAAACTTTACAACTATGGGCCGATAAATTGTTCGAATGGCACTATTACTTTAAAAGTTTTAATGACGTATCATGACATAATTGCGTCAAATACTTATGAGCAGATAGCTGAGTAACGGGTATACAATAGTCGAGGAACTCGACTATAGCCTAACTCTTTTACATTTCAATTAAACAACGAAATATGTACTAAGCCTTTCTTCTAATTTAATGATCAAACGAGACTAGAAACCCATCTTTACTTTAAATATGTGCCCAATTGATTAATAAACCCAAAATGAGACCACTAAGAATAAAATTGAACGCATGTCTTTATATGATTTGTTAGTTATGTGCATTTTATATTTTAATATGACTATACACAAAATCGGGCTAATCTTTGGTATTTGTTTCTATAATAAAGTCCAAATTCTATTATAAACTGGTATTATTTTATTTATTTTCATTATTATTCATATCTGTTATTCATTGAAGAGTACACTTGTAACAGTTAGCATTCGATCTTCGCCCGTCCGTATGAACGCCAAGATCTCTTAAAGCATTAAAGTAGTAAATTGGAGATTAAGCACGCTGGCGCAAGACTGTTTTAAAAACCGTTCACATCTAAATGCGCAGTTTTTAAAATGACTACTCTCCCTCATAGAAACTGCGAGTAACGGGTATCTGATAGTCGAGTTACTCGAGTAAGCGTTAAGGTTGTTTTTGTGTTTAATAACCATCCATAATACACATCCCTAAACTCATTTTCAGTGTGTTTGTAAGATATTTTATCGCCAGCGATATTTTTTTCATTCCTTACAATTTAATTTAATTGTTTGGTATTTATTTACAACCAAAAATGTTATTTCCTGGCCTGCTTAATCCACTAACAGTACCAACACGTAATATAGCACCCGAACGATCGTTAAGCAGCGCCTCGCTAGAAGATGTCCTAGCCTCGCTATTAGGACTACCAACTACCCTTTTATCCGGCCAGAACAGCAATTCCTACAGCAGCTACACTCCCAATGCGGCGACAACAGGTATGAACCTGTAAGTTTACTTTTAATATTACAATATTAACAATATTAGGTAGAGGGACTTACATCGTTAATTTTTTTTTTGTTTTGCTTGCTTTTTATTTGTCTTACGCAATATCACTGCGAAATATCGTCTTTGTACTTTGTTCAAATATAGACCGTTACTGTGATCTGAAGACTTATGGCCAAGAAGAGTTAGATACGCACGAAAAAGTGAAATTCTCCTGATTAACTTATCTAATGCGTATCTTATTCATCAATCAAAAGGCAGTCCAAAACAAAAAACTTACATGTAAAAAAAATGTTGAAAATTAGTCTCTGTTGAAATCGTATACATCGTTTAAAGAGTATAAAAAACACGAATTTGGATAGTTTTTCAAGATTAACAAAAAACTAAACTAAACTTTTTTTAATTTGGGGGATATAAAAAACTTTGGTTGTACGACTTTTTCAAAATTCAAAAATTAGGTATGATATGAATCTCTATGTCGAGTTAGTAGTGCAAATCAGGAAATTCAGCATTGATTACGAAGCCCATGCCCAGTTGACTAGCTGCAAAATGTCGTAGATTAATATAAGTTTTCATAGAGTTAAGTAAGTAAAGGCTCTAGGACTTATGAAACTTCATGTGCGTACCACTTAGTGCTTAGTTAGACACGCGGACTGACACGTAGTATCAAAGCAACTAGGAGAAATCCGAAAGTGACTACTAGAGAAAATTTGTCTGTTGTATGTTGTTTATGTACTCTGTGTCACTACCCAAGTCGATATGGACGCAAAAGTCCATCTGTCTAGCAAGTTGAGACTAAGCATGTAGATGCTGTAGCGGCTACGGATCGCGCTTATTTGTTTCACTGCTACTCCCCCCACTCCTTTTCCAATTTTCATTTTACATCTTACATTTTACTTATTTTTAATCCTATCATTTGTCTCGTCAATTTCCATCGATATGCCAGAAATATCATGAAATCAAATATCGAAAGTTGGTTTTATTAAAAATATAAATTTAAATAAAATCCACCGCACTCATATTTGCTATTGCGTTCTGTTCTTTAATTAATAGACCGAAGGCGCTACTTTTCCTTTTATTTTTAGTAAAGAAGTTCATAAAGAAAGAATAATGCGTGTGATGTTTCCTTATGTTCACGTTTATGTTTACTGAGAAACATAAGTTGTATAAATTGATTATGTCACTACTTTAATATATACTCCGTTAATATACATACATACATATGTATGTATACCTGCTCCCGCATGGGGAATGCTCTTTGTTGTTCTTTTTTAAAAACTTCCAATACCTAAGGGTAACTAATCTGAAAAAATATATATATTTTATATAAGCATGCGCAGCTTCTCGGCAGCAGCTGGAGGTGCAATCAGCCGCCGAACTGCAGCGGCTTCGTCGCCGGAGTGAAGGCGACGCACCCACGCAGGAGAAGCATTATTCCAAGGAGCAATCCCATAAGTCCAACTCGCATTCAGTTGAAGCTGTAGACAGTGCCCAGCCAAATAACCCCAAAGAGAGCCGGCGGGCATCGTTGGGTGACCCCGCCCTCGCAGCTACACGGTCGGACATAGGAAGCGGACAGCTGCAACTCATCGAGGGACCGACGACGGGCTTTGGATCGGGACAACATGTTCGCTGCCGCAACACCAAGTGCGACCAGAGTACCTCTCCCAGCGATGCAAAGAAACTCTACAAGTCGTGCCACAATTGTTCCCATTTATACTGCTCGCGTGAGTGTCGGCGGGCACACTGGGAAAAGCATAGGAAAGCTTGCCTGCACTCGCGTGCCTCCAATATTTGTCGCCAGGTGCTGGCCACGTGCAAGGACGACATCGACTCGCAGCGCCATCTAAGTCTTTTAGCCCGCAAAGGCAGCCTGTCTCAGGGACGTGGCGTTGTGCGTGTGCTTTTTCGTAGTGCCGAGGCGGCGGAAGGATTCATTAAGAACGGGTTCCAGTGCATGGGGGAGGCTTCGTACGTACGTTGGCCAGACCTTATGCCCGCCGAGATGGGCCTGGAGTTATACTCAGAGCTTCTTAAGCTCAGCACGGAGTACAAGCCGGAAACCAAAATGCTCATTTACGTTGCTATTTGCGTGGTATCCGAGGCACCGGGAATGGGACAGGCACCTGTGCGCTGGGAACGCCAACTGGTGAGTCGTTGTGCCAAGCTGAAACTCTGCAAGACAGTTCTGGCTGAACTAGAGCAACATCAGGCGGCGCTCCTGCAACCGGTGTCTGTTGTGGCAGTGCCGGAGCGGACGGAAATCCTCATTCTAACTTTCAATCCCGGACAGCATAGTAATAGAGAGCTGATCCTTTCAAATATTCTGGATATTTTGTCTAGGCGCGGCGTCATGCTAAGCAAACACTATCCGGAGGTCTTCGAGCGCCTGCAAACGTACTCTGAGGGACAGAGTGATAAGTTTAATCCGGTGACACTGCATCCGCGGGACACGCAAACTGGGCAAAACTTTGTATGCATAATTATGGCGGTGCATACGGACAATGAGCTAACGAAGCTTCCATCAGCAGCGGATGGCGGCAATCGAGTTACTACCATAGATGTAGGATCTACTTCGGCTCTTGTGCAACTGGAACTGGGCGATGATCAGATTTGCAAAACCAAATCCAGGGAAAGTTGATTAAGAGCTTACAAAAATCAAAACAATGAGCTTCGGAGAGCAAACGCTGGCAACGGTCACTCTTTTCATTCCGGCCATTTCAACGACCCCTTGGGGTGTCCCATAGAAAGTACCCGCATGTAAGGAAGCATTATTCAAATTTCAATTATGAAATTGATCATATTTTCAACCTAAAATCTGGCTAAATTCGTTTATTTTATTCCACTATAAATCCCAAAAATTATTCAAAGAGTTATTATAAATACCCGTTACTCGTAGAGTAAAAGGTTATACAAGATACGTTGAAAAGTATGTAACAGGCAGAAGGAAGAGTTTCCGACCATATAAAGTATATATATTCTTGATCAGGATCATAATCCGCGTCGATCTGGCCCTGTCCGTCTGTCTATCCTTATGAACGTCGATTTAGGAACTATAAAAGCTAGAAGGTTGAGACTAAGCATTCAGATTCTAGAGAGACAGACGCAGCGCAAGTTTGTTGGCCCATGTTGCCACGCCCACTCTAATGCCCACTAACCGCCCAAAAGTGCCACTCCCACACTTTTAAAAAACGTGTTGATATATTTTAATATTTTAATTATTCTGAAAGATTTCTATCGATTTGCCAAAAAACATTTTGTCACGGTCACTCTAACGCCAAAAGTTTCCCAAAACTGCAACGCTTTTGAACAATTAAAAAATTTTTTCTCATTTTCTTCACCAATATCTATCGATATCCCAGAAAAATTATTATTGAATTCTCGCGTTCGCATTTGCACTAGTTGAGTAACGGGTATCTGATAGTCTGTTAAGTTGACTATAGCATTCTCTCTTGTTTTGTGTTAGTGTCATTAAAAAGTGATGAGCAAATTAAAAAATGAATTTCTTTTATAGTTAGTAAAAACATCAAAAGAGCAAGTTCTAGCTCGAAAAGTAATTTACAAATGGAATTGAAAGTTTGTTTGAATAATAAGTATTTGATTAAGAGGACTGTGAACCAAATACATTTTGCTGAAATTATCCAGATCTTTTAAAGAAAAGTTACGAACAAATGAATCCTAAGAACCTCGTCTAAAACCAATATTCCCTAAAATAACTACTTCAGGACTGCATTTTTTTCAAAATATGTAAAAGGTTACTTTAAAATAGCAACAAACTATCCTACAACCTTGAACGAATAGACGCAATAGTATGTCTGCCTTTTTAACCGGTTTTTCATTTTTATTTGGCAACCATTTTGCTAATGAATGGGTTTTCACGAAAGCACGCTTATGCGAGTTTGACAAAAAAAAGTGTTACCCAAAGCATTAAGTCGACAGACAGGCTTAAGAAAATTACCTAAATTATTTGTAATAAAAGTATTTATGTTATGAAGCCCAAATTATTTATGCCGAGAAGTCATCATTTATGTAGGTAACTGTTGAAATTGCTTTTTTGTTATTGTTTTTAATCGCATAAAAACCGCCATTCTGGACAGGAGATTTCGGTTACATACTGCAATACATTAAGTAGCACTCGAATGGTTTGGTTAACTTGATTATTGTCCAATATTGCATAACAGCAGGATAGGGCTTAGGCCAGGACTTTTAATTCTTCTGAATTTAGTGGGTGAGTGGAGTGGGAAGCTGTAACACACTTGCAAAGGACGGTTGGCATGGTAGGCAGTCGAAAAATGAAATTGTTGTTTAACTAAAAACTAAATACTAAATAGCCAAGATCGGTTCACCAAAATGACAAATATAAGCCAATAGCATAGTCATTTAAATGAAAATGTTACTATAAAATCGTATAATTACTTACTTGTTTAATGGCGTGCCTGCACCATAAAATTTAAGCTTGAGGAACGAGTTAATCTAAAATATTTATGTTTTCAAGAAAAAAAATTTAAAAAAGAAAATACGGAAATTTAACAGTGAAAAGTATATATATTGTTTTGTGTGACTTTCAATTTAGCTTAAAAATGAGTTTGAAATGCTTTGTTATATTTTGAACATATATATAACATCTATTTTAGATGTTGCTTATATTGTTTATCCACAGCTTTAAAATAATTTGATATCAAATTGGAAAAATAATTGGCACGAATAAAAGGACTCTACCAAGCGGCAAAGACCATGGTCAAATTTAATTGGCCGGATAAATATGGATTGTGGTACGCATCCTTTCCGTAACTTTGTAACGATTTAGTTTTTAAGCTGTAGCAGAAATATTAAATAAAAAGTGGACCAACCACAGACACAGATCTTCCTATATAATCATGATTGCATAGTGCATGCAAACCAGTTGACATTAAAAGAAACAAAACTACAATCCCGTGTAACTAAAATGTATTCATTCTTGAATAATCCTATATACATATGAATATAAGTTTGTAATGACCGCAAATTCAAAAATGGACCCTAAGCAAAGTCCATGTTCGCAAATGTATACGTATACGTATTTATCTTGATTTAACTGATGGCGAATTCTAGTAATTTAAAGCTTTATTATACAAGCCATGAATCCTAATTCTTAAACACTTGGTTTTGATTATTGTAAAAAATTCGTTGCCACTTCACAACTTTACTTTAAATATGTAAAAATATTTTATTTTTAACAGATAATACGCAAAAATATAAATATAAGAAGTTTAAAAGAGTGCGTCCATTTTACAAATCAACAGCTCTAATTTTTTTGAAAAGACAGCAGTAATTCACATCATCTAATTTTCGATAAATTTTAACTTTATTTTACTCTTTTACGTCTATGAATATTTAAAGTTTTGTGTATTTATTAATTATATTATTGCCAACATTAAAATTTACTGACCTTATAGCTTCACGTAAGAATAAGATGAACGTGGCAAAACACTAAAAAAATTATATTTAAAGTGAAATGGTGCTTACATTAATAAAAAAAAAACGCATAAGACGTCGAAAACGGTGGAAAATGTGCCTATTTCTGGGATCCCTCTATTCTTCGTTAAGGCACTTGCAAATGGAGTAGGTTAGTAAAAAATTGTATTTTATTCAAATATTTATTTGATTTTATGCATTATTTAATACATACTTATATTAGATAGATTTAATTAAAATATATTTAAGCTTACAACTTTCAACTTATATGTGTGTGTTTATTACCTGTGCATATTCATACGTATCGGATTTGCTCGTATCGTCACCTAATAAATCCATATTTTACACCTACAATTTGTATAAGAGAATAGCCTATAACACTTATAAATACGATGCCTATACATATATGCGTTTAATGTTTAAAGATGTTTAAGTATATTATACAAGCTATCAAATAAATTAGGTTCATTTGTATGCTTATCGTAAAAAGCGTTTTTGGGTTTCGCCCATTTTTGAAGATCCCACATGAAAGTGGAGAAAGGACATATGCAGCTGAAGTGTTAACGATGGAACATCGTTTTCTATTCTTTAATATCATTGTGGTGATATATGCGCCCTTAGAGATGGTTCTGGGGCTAGCATAGGTGGAGGCAGATGATCATAGTAACGCTCGATAAACTGAAGCTAAGCAGGGTGGACTCCAGTGTCTGTGACTTCATTAAGCTGCCTGTCACCTCTGCATTTAAACTATCTATAACCCACCGATAATCACTTCCTGTTGGGCCTCATCCTCCATGTCAGGAATCTCCTGCTTATGCACTATCATCCCATCGCTGCTGGTCTGGCGAGGAGCAGTTTGGCCGTACTTTTGGTGTATGCCGCGGTGACGCTTGAGTGCAAAACGATCAGCGAATGCTGCAGAGCAAATCTCGCACTTGTAGGGTTTTTCTCCGGAGTGCACCTTTGCGTGGTTCTTAAGGTGCGCCGCCTGAGAAAAGGCCGATCCACAAATTTCACACTTGTATGGCTTTTCGCCCGTGTGAATGCGCCTATGATTCCAAAGAGTAGCGTGGCGCGCAAATCCTTTGTCGCAAACACCGCACACATAGGGCCGCTCGCCACTGTGCGTGCGTTCATGGTTCTTGAGGTGTGGTGACTGTGAAAACTGCATGCCGCAGGTTTGGCATCTATGTAAAGATAACGGTAATTAGTATAAAGAGTATAATTTCAAGTAGAAGATTGGTATTACTTATAGGGTTTCTCGCCTGTATGAATGCGCGCGTGGTTTTTCAAATATACGGCTTTAGCAAAGGCCAATCCACAGATGCTGCACTTGTAGTTTTTTTCACCGCTGTGCAGCTTTTTATGGGACCACAGACTTGAGTAACGTGAAAACAGACCACCACATATATTACAACTGAAGGGTTTGGACGGATTTCTGCAGGACAAACACCTTGGTTTTGTTAGCGTAGGATAAGGTTGCAATTTCATGTTATACTCACTCAGTTTTAACAGTAACTGATTGCTTTACCGATCCGCCCACCCCGCTGTGTGAAGCATGGGAGTGCTGCCCCACTAGCACCACGCCGGAGCCATTGCATTTCTGGCATTTGGTCATCTGCTGGGAATTTCGTTTTTTCACAGGATGATGGCCAGACCCACTGCTCGCCTCTCGCTTTGGCGTTGTACCGCCAGTCTGTGCAGCCACAATTTGCTGAAGTTGTGCTTGGGCCTGAGGAGTCGTTGATATGATTTGCACGGGATGCGCCATTTGACCTGCAAAAGATGCGATGAAGTTAGTTATGGTCCATTTAGAATGTAATCTTTCACAACTACCGTCTTGGGCGACGAAGAGCTGCTGTTGTTGTTGCGCTGTTTGTTCAGCCTGCATGCAGGACTCGCAGCGCACCTGCTTTGGACCTTTGCGTTTGGACTGCTGCAGCATAGAGCTTCCACAATTTATGCACTTGCTTGCCTTTGACTCATGTTGCTGCTGCTGCATTACAGATTGCTGAACCGGCTCCAGCGTGTCAGAAGACACAATCTGTATCTGGCCCATCTGACCATTTCCAATAATGTTCTGTGCCTGCACAAGCCCCTGCGCGCTGACCACGGCAATAGAATCGCCGCCCGCTTGGGCGTTATGTTGCTGTTGTTGCTGCTGTTCCCCGTCTGTATGCATCCGCTTATGAGCATTAAGAAGTGCCAAATGAGGGAACATATCTGAACATACGTCACACTTAAAGCTTATGTTGGATATGGTGTTCTGCAAAGAAGAAAATCTTTAGGCTTTGCTTAACGAGTCTTCCTTTTACATACAGCTGCAATTGGCTTATTTTGATTGACAATCTGGATGCGGCCTTGTGCGTCTACCGTGGCGATGCCAAGAGCTGCACCCTGATTGAGAGGCATTCCGTTGACCAGGGCGTAATTGTATCCGCCCACGGGCTGGGCTATATAACACGTCTTATTGTCGTCTGTGGTGGCCAGCTGTGCGAGATTGACGGTACCGCCATTGCCCTATGTGAAGACAATATGAAAAGTCAGCACCAATAACATATAGTAAGTAAACTACTTACATTTGTCGTGTAATAGAAGGTAGGCTGCTGCTCCGTTTTTTGGCCCTCTATTTTGGGCTGTTTAAGAATGGTGCCATCCGCCGTCTGGTATTGAATTGTGGCCGGTTGCCCATTAATGGCATTTGTGAAGATAATGTTTTTGGTAAGGTCTTCCATGGTCCCCAAAATTCGAGTATGCTCAAAAATTAACTTTTATCATACGTTGGCCTTTTATTTACTGCAGCTCTGTCGCGCTTTTCAACACTGCATCACGCGACGCTAATTCTATAAAAGAGAAAAAGAGATGAATATAGTGCCATAGGAACCCAGCGAAAACGACTGATTAAAAATGGCGACGGTGAGACAAAAAATATGTACATACGCGACACAAAACATACACAGACGAACGTTTAATGCAGCAGCTCTTTACATTAACAGACTCTAGTATCTAAACTGGAGTCTAGCACATTTGTTTTTTTATCATACAATATTACACTACATGTGTTATTTTTTTCATTATTAAAATTACCTTTTACGCAACCGGACCACACCATAAATTGCGCACTGCCTGCTCCACAATAAAATTGTTAAGATTTGAGTGGTGTAAAATTGTATTCGTGAATTGATAACGTATTTTAACGATATATTGTTTGGAATAATACAAGATATATATTTAAATAGTGTTATCTTTTTCTAACAAATTCCAGCACTTTAACTTTCAGTCCATCATTTTTTACGATTGCTAAAGAGAGATGGAGACAGAACAACGCTCAGAGATAGAGCAGACGAGCAGCAGTTTTACTTTTTAAAAGTGTGACCGTTTCACGACTCATGAAAATAATCATTTCCCTCGAAAATATACCAAAATTCACAAAGAACTGGTAGGATTTCTTAGAGCCCTTTTACACTAATTCGATAACTCAGAAAACATAAATATTTTTATATACGTTTTGTACTTCGTAATTTGGATTACATCACATGTTGTCTTACATGTTGTCTCTTACTCAAAAGGCAAACGCTACGATCAGTAGAATCTGGCTGTTACTAGCTTTCGAAAAGAAATATCTTGTGCTGAGCTGCGTTAAAAACACGTTTTAAATTTATTGAGACTTAACTTTTAATATTCTACAAGCTAAGGTAACACTGTAAGAGCAAAGACACTAGAATATTCTAGTGTCTTTGGTAAGATCATGGGCCATGGTTGATAACAAATTCCATAAGATAACGAAATTTTACAGGCACTCGACTTTTAACTAATTCTTAAAGATTCCATATAAAACGTACTTATTTTTGTATACTTAAATCTTTTAGGAATTCCTATTTATCTTTATCACTCGATGTAGGGGAGTGAGTTAAGGGACAACAGATTTTTTATGCCCCACGTAGTGACGCAAGTTATCCAACCCATAAATATAGCACTCTACCAAAAGCTAAACAAATTTCTAACTCCAATCTCAGCAGCGTTGCCTTTGCCCTTGTTTTTGACGCCAACACTTAGCCACCCGATATATAACCAAACTTAAAGTAAACACAACTTCCACTTGGAGACCAAGCCATGGTCAACTTATTGCGCTTCAGTCAAACTGCGTCAGTCAGCAAATTTGAATTTCACAATGCTGGGAAATAATTTCAGTGTAAAGCTTTTATCCTAAACATATTAAAAAGCTTAAGAGAATCCTAAAGAAAAGCTTCTGGCCGAGGTTGAGTGGATTAGGATTAAGATTTAGAAGATCAGTCTGAGTCGGGACGAGATCGTGAACAGCTTCAAATCAAAGATAAGCTAGTAATAAAGTGTCTTGTAATAGTATAAGTGAGGAAGTCTGTCGCCGAATAAATATTAATTAATAAAAAATAAAAACTATTCTTTTAAATAATTAAATAGCAGCAATTTTAATTCGCATACGTTTTGGTTTTGAGCTTAAGATCCTGGATGAACAAAGTTCTGCGAGTCCTGTTTGGTGTTGGAAAATTTCAGCTTCCAAAAGATTTAAATACTCTCGGCGCCCAAATTCAAAAATTTATTAGTGTTGGCAAGGCAACCAACGTGGTCAAATGTTTTTTATGACAACAGCATTTAAGGGAATGTCTTGAGATAGTAAGCTTATTTATTAGCTATTTTTGAGGAATGAAAAGACAAGTTTTATGGTAGTGATTTCGAACGATTATGTGTATGGTTTTGGAAAAAATTATGTCAGAAGGAACGGAAGGAAGCGTTTCGGGCATTATAACGTGCTTATATTCTTGTCTTCGGCTACCAATCCTTCTGTTCGTATACTTTTGAAAAGTTCTTTATCTTAAAAAATTAAGTTGTTTTTCTTGATAATTTGTATTGATATGCTTGAACTATTTCGCCACGACCAATTCAACACCCAAAACTTTTTGTTTTCATTGTTTATATTTTGCATTCCTTCTGGCTGTGTAAACGGTATCTCAATGTCCAACAAATTTGCTTAAGCGTTCTCTCTTATTTAAAAATAATTTGGTGGTAATAGAACTTAAATGAAATATATGTATATCTGTTTAGCTGCTTGTGATGTAAAAGAAATTAGAAATTAATTATGTGTTTACATTAAGATATATATCTTTCCCGCTTTTATTCTGTGTTCAAACCGCATGTGTTTTATATCGGCTTAATATACATATGTATGTCGGAGATTGAGTAGATCTAACGCAGTATTTGAATGTAACCGAAATTATGTTTTTGAACCGTTATGTTAAGAATGAGTTAAGAGTAATGAAATTCATGGAAATCGTTCCGTTATTGAGTAAAAATCCTTTGTGTATGTATTCAAATGAGCATGGCGCCAGTTGTTGTTTTGGTAGAGTTTCGTGGAAACGAAGTGAGGATGAAATAATTCAGTGAAGTTGAGGAATAGAAGAAAATCATCGAGGGCAACAACACACGTGTTAGACTTAAATGGCTCCAAGTGTAAAGTTATGACCTTTTGTCGTGCCAACCCAATACGCACGACTTAAACTCCTTAAACCTCCTTGGTTTAATAAAGAGTTGACACACCTAAGAATTGTAAAGTCCAGACTCTATATAAAATTTAAAAATACCGGTTCTCAGTCCACCCTCTGTAAATATTTAAGCGCTAGGTTAAGCTTTACCGGGCTTAATGATCAGTGCTACAATAATTATTTAAACCGTTGTAAGTTCCAGTTTGCACAGGATCCGAAACAGTTTTATAATTTCGTTAGCACTAAGCGAAAAACAAGTTCTTACCCTTCCTCGTTATTTTTAGAAAACACTACGGTTACATCGGATCAGGCAATAGCCCTATTCGCCAAGTTTTTTCAAACAACATATTCAACTTTACCTCATTCCGAACAGCCATACTCTTATGCGGTATCTAAGTCGAATCTAATATTTTGCCCCATTATAAACGAAAGCTCACTGCTTAACGATCTTCAGCGTGTTAAACCGGTCTATTCGCCAGGTCCTGATGGAATCCCTGCCTGTGTGCTCAGATTCTGTGCGGAAGCCTTGTGCAAACCTCTACTGAAACTGTTTACCTTATCTCCGGAATCTTCACAGTTCCCTCATATATGGAAGGAGTCCTTTATGATTCCTCTGCATAAAAAAGGTAGCAAACTGGATGCAAGCAATTACTGAGGAATCTCTAAATTGTCGGCTATCCCAAAACTTTTTGAAAATGTTATCACTCCTCATTTGAAGCACCTTTGTAGATCAATCATATCACCGTGTCAACACGGTTTTATGAAACGCAGATCAATAACCACTAACCTCTTGGAGCTAACTTCTTTCGTAATACAAGGTTTCAAAACTAATCTTTAAACAGATGTCATCTACACTGATTTTAGTAAAGCATTTGACTCTTTTAATCATTATCTTCTAATAAGAAAACCTGATCTTATAGGTTTCCCCGTTGATCTTCTAAATTGGATTTCAAGCTATCTGAATGGCAGGACACAACAAGTCCTCTTTAAAAATTCTTTATCTTCTATTCTCCGAGTCTACTACTTTTCCGAGACTACTTTTAATTAATTTATCGTCCCTAGCTAACCGTAGAACTATGCTTGGAACAGTCTTTATTTGTAAGCTTATTCGTGTTGATGTTGAGAGTCCCGACTTGATTAGTCGGCTTTACTTCTCTGTTCCAAGTAGATTCACTAGAAACTATTTACCCCTTATCTTAAATCATTGTAGATCTAACTATGAGTTGCATGACCCTTACAGAGTTTTATGTTCTGACTACAATAGACTTTATCCTATTATCTGTAATCTTGACTCTCTGCCGCTCTTAAAGCAATCGATTTTAACTTTTCTATTACATAATTAGATCCTACTAACACTAATATTTAATATAGTTATTTTACAATTTATTCATTTCCTCGTTCCTGTTCTCTTTTTTATATCGCGTCTATATCTTCTCGCGAATCGAGCTGTACGGCAGCGCCCCTCGGTCGGTTGGGCGGGAGGTGTGGCCGTGGGACCCGTGCGAAACAAAAAAAACACACAGGCTACGTGCTGTGCTGGACAATATGGACACTGAAGTGAATGAAAAATCGCACTCGGCTTCTCCGACATGCATAAATATGTATGTATGGAGTCCATACTATAGACGCCCTTTTTCCTCTTCACTATTCTCGTTGTCTGCGCAACGTTTTCTGGCGCGTAAGCGAGGCATGTCTGTTCTGCATCTCTTCACAAAATCGGAATTATGCATAGTTCCTAACTCTACACGCATCACCAACACATTTTGGAGACCCACTCCAGTCGACATACATCAATACTAATGCACACCGCATTTTTCTGTACTCTTTCGTTATTCCTGCAGACATCTACTTCCCCCCGCTCCTACCAGCGACCAGACTACGGTGCCAAGCAGAAACACGCAATTACTAGAAATGTCGTTATATTTAAATTATCAGCGACATATACATATGTATATATTTAGAAGCTTTGTGTTGTAAGAAGGCGTTGCGTTCACATAATTGATACATTTTCTTTTATTAAATTATTAGTATTTCGTAATTTATTGCTAATATGTCATCATTTTTTCAGTTGACAGTTTTGGGTGGTTTGTGTGGGCGTTATGGTGGGCGTGGCATAAAGTTGTTTGACTAATCGATAGAAATTTACAAGACTTATAAAAATATGAAATACTATCAACAAATTTTCAAAAGTGAGGCCGTGGCACTTATGAGCGATTTGTGGGCGTCGTAAGTAGTTATTTGAAGATAAAAATGTACACGAAAATCAAAATATGAAAAAATATCAAAACATTTTTCAAAAGTGGGGGCGTTAGAGAAGGCGCGGCAAATGTTTGAAAGCTGCAAATTTAAGTTGTTTATATTTAATTATTAAAAAAATAGTTTTTATATTTTATTAATTAATATTTATTCGGTAATAGACTTTTTCTCTTATACTATTACAAGACACTTTATTACTAGCTTATCTTTGATTTAAAGCTGTTCACGATCTTGTCCCGATTCAGACTGATCTCCTAAATCCTAATCCTCATCCACCCAACCTCGGCCAAAAGCTTTTCTTTAGGATTTTTTTGAGCTTTTAAATATGTTTAGGATAAAAGCTTTACACTGAAATTATTTCCCAGCATTGTGAAATTCAAATTTGCTGACTGACGCAGTTTGACTGAAGCGCAATAAGTTGACCATGGCTTGGTCTCCAAGTGGAAGTTGTGTTTACTTTAAGTTTGGTCCCCTACTGATACAATGACGACGTCAAAAAAAAGCTAACGCTTGTGACCAATACTCGCGATGACACATGGGCAAGAGGGAGCTGATCTGCTCAACGCCTAAGTTAGAGCCGACGACCTGCAGGTCAGGTCTCAAAAAAATCGCGAAGAACTGTGATCTGATCGAAAAAGGAGGTTGATCAATGGAGGTTGTGTGTGGATTTCCGACAAATAAAAGGTCCGTGAAGAACGCGAACCCGATGCCGATGATGAACTACATTTTGGACCAGTTAAGGAAGGCAAAGTACATGAACAGACTGGCTCGAGGGCCCGTCCGACAGAATCGCAAGGTGGGCGCTAGAACTGCAACAGTAAGATTTCGTAATTTCGTTTAGGAAGGGACAGCGGACGCGCTATCAAGACAACTTCTGCAGGAGACGAGCCGCAGGGTGAGTGAGAAGAACGAAGGTCATACAGGCGAGCATCAGGGATGCAGATGGACGGAGGAGATGCTATGACAGGTGAGGCTGGAACCGCAAAAATTACCTGAGAACCACGACATGCCGGCGTGCTCGCCTGTATGACTGCAGGACATATACGAAGTCGAAAGACGATTGCAAGTGTGGCAGCTCTATACCATTGGCCGGGAATGTACCGAGACGTAAGGAAGTACGTACGGAACTGCGAGAGCTGTATGAAGTACACATCTAACAAACTACAGGCAGCCGGATAGATGCTGATCCAGGTGCCAGAGGAACCATGGGCAACCGTGTGTGCAGATTTCGTGAGCCCCCTGTCGTACACATTCTAAAAACAAATTTTCTCGAAGGTTTGCTAAATATTTCTGCGCAGCACCAAAAACTGGGTTTTAATTTCATACATTTCCATTTTCCTTGAAAAAATAATGATTTTTAAGATAATGAAATTCAGTTGAAATTTAGCAGTTAGGGTCATTGTGTTGACCTTTAATATCGCTACCTTAATATTAATCGACTATGAAGAGCCGAATTTAAATACTTTTCAACAAAGCTTTATACTATGATTTCAAATGTTTTGTGCATGGTCAACCACGTAAATGCTAGTTGCCCCATTTCTATTGTATAGAATAATGAGTTTCGCCAGAACAATTGCTTCTGAACGAAGTCCAACAGCCGCTGATTAAGTGTCAGTGCCTATACTGGGACGGAGAGAATTTTAAGTTATCAGCATGAAAACGATTGAGAGCATTGTCCAATAAAATGTATGAGTGCAACTAGAATGGACGGAGCTAGACATAGCTGTCGAATCGCTATCACTAAAATCTAATGGTAACATATTTGTGTACATACATATGAACATTTAACTGATCAGTTTCAACTTTGCCGTATATTATCAACAAAGAAGGCAACAGGGAAATTAAAGTTTGCAGTTCGCTGTAGTTCAACGCAGATGTTGGACAATAATTCTTGTGCGCAAACCAATATTTTAACCAGTAAAGAAATGGCGAATAACAGCCCGACCCGCGGCTCTGTCATGCTGCTGACGCTGGTTTTGCTGCTACTGAGTAGAAAAATCGGTTTGGTAGATGGGCACAAAGTTACGGTAAGATTGTACACTGCTTGGGTCGTTAAAAAATTGTGTATAGAAAGTTAGCAATTTCCATGCTTATTATTTTTCAGTTTGACAACATTAAAAGTAAATAAGCATTTTGGATTTGAATTTATAGAAATTACATTTTTTCAATTCCTGAGTTAACAAATAAAAGTACTACCCCTACGGCTAAGTTTCAGTTTATGATCCTAACGAAATTACATGGTCTCTGGTTACAGAAATGCTTTTAACCATCTTTAAATATAATTATATATGTATCGTGCGAAATATGTTTGCCCTAATCCATAAAAGCGATAAGTGTTAATTGTCATATAACAACAATCAGCTAAAAGGGGTCCGAAAGTGCGCTTACACTTAACCACGATTGACAATTAAAAACATCAAAGTTTCCCGACTTTCAGATACCCATTACTCACTAGTGGAAGTGCGAACGTCAGATTTCCTCATTCATATCGATAAAATTAAACTAAATTAGCCATTTTTTTTGAGATTGTCTGCGAGACGGTTTTGGATGGAAGACATTAGAAGTGGCTTCGGTATATAAAAAAATATTCCAAAAGCTTGTGGGCTTGTGGGCGTTAAAATGGGTGTGACAAAATATTTTTTTGCCCGTCCTATAGAAATTTACTAACTGACTAATCAAAACACGAAAAAATATCTAAACATAAAAAAAACATTTTATAGGCGTTAGAATGGGCGTGAAGAAAAACTTGCGCTGCGTCGATGTCTCTTGAATCTGTATATCTTATCTTAACTCAGATCGACACGGCTAATGAATCTGACCAAGAATATATTTACTTTATACGGTCGGAAACGCTTCCTTCTACCTGTTACATACTTTTAAACGAGTCTATATACCCTTTTACTCTACGAATAACGGGTATAAAAAACATGTTTTAGCGGCTGAGCAAGTTTTGACTTAGCTCCAAATCTGAAATCTGTTGAGATTCTTGTCTGCGTTTGCGAACGAGATGAAATCGTTTATGAGCCATACTATAGCTGGCTAGAGATAGTTTTAGTTGCTATAATTGCTTTAAAATAGTAGCGGAGTCTCCAAAACCTTTGGCCAGAGTGAGCCAGAACCAAGTGATAACCAGAGCTAGAGGAGTTTAGTTTTCACCACCCTCAAGACCTGACTGACCGGAACATGACATAAATCCTACTTAATTCAAATCTTCTAAATATTACTGCCTAAAAATTCAATTTCTTTAATACTCTTAATCATATAATCTTTGTAAATAACTTATATAATTAAAATCGTTAAAATTGATACCGATTAGATTAAGTTGTCCAAGAAGGGTAACAGTACGCTAGTCAATTAAATAAAATAATATCGTTAAAAAAATGAGTTTAGGCATGTTGTTTATATGACATGACCGAATTCCCAGAATATTTTAATCATTTGCCTGTTATCCAGACATTGTCAAAAGGGCGATACGATAGACATCAATTGGTAGTTTTAGGAGATTTTATATATGCAAACCGATGAAATCTAGCAAATATAAAACCATAGTTTTGGGCTTTAGAAATTGACAAGACTTATGCAAAAATTAAACCTAATCTCAAAAGTGTGGGTGTGGCAGTGGTGGCCGAAGTGGGCATGGCAACGGATAACCCAAACGTGCACACTATAAAATTTTAAATTCCCCGAAATCACCTCGTTCATACAAATAGACAGCCGAATAAAACAGACTCGACTAGTTATCCGAATCAGGAAAATACATACTTTATATAGTCGGAAACGGGTCCTCCTACTTATCTTGTTTTCAAAGAATCTAGTAAGCTATTTATTGATAGGAGTAATGGGATTCTTCTCCGTAAAGCTCAATTTCTTTATCGACGGATTGCTTGACAATTCCTTTCTTCATTAAATAGGTAACAGGAATGTCTTTAAATATTTGGCTATTTCGAAGCTCCTTTGAAATGTACTGACTCCCCATATCCAGCACCTTTGTATGTAAATTATATCATTACCTAACACAGATGCAACTAACAACCACTAACCTTTTGGAGTTTATTTCATTTGTAATAACTCTAACGCCCTAAAGCCGCCGTTCCGGTCAAGCCAACACTTTGGAACAATTTCTTAGTTTTTTCTTATTTTATTCCCCAATATCTATCGATATCCCAGAAAAATTATGAAATTTCGCGTTTGCATTCAGTAACGGGTATCTGATTGTCAGGAAACTCGACTATCGCATTCTTTCTTTTTTTTTAATGCTGTAGCTTCGCGCTCGAAATTGCCTTAAACGGCTACTCCACACCGTCGATCCCGAGGGAAAGGACAGACTATTTTGTAATAGTAAGTTCGTTTTATTCTGAAATAAAGCTAAGTCTAACTTCGCACATTAGCAACTACTTAACTTATCTTACTGCAGTGTGTCCTCCAACTTTTTACGCGACAATAAAAGCTATCACACTCTTTCTTATGAGCGTTCCTAAGTAAATCTTGGCTGTGTTTCGACGTACGAAATGGGGTATCTACGGTCAGCAGTATTTTGTACCTGCTGCAGAACCCAATTTTCGATGTTTTGCCGTCTAACGGCGTCGATTAAAGGCAGATTTACCCGCCTTTCGCTACTTTGTAATTTGTAAATGTTGTAAATTAGTACTACTTGTCTACCGATACGGAGTGCAGAAGCCAAAGGTCTTGACTTACAAGACACAATATAAGCTTCCGGATCTGAATCCCTGAGTAACAAATCTCTAGTTTGAGATACTGTGCTTATCTATCTATCTGTGCAAATTTTTCAATTTCCTTTTTTATCCTTGTTGAGCTAATAAGCTTTTTATTAGCTATTTTAAGCTATGAAAAGATGAATTGTCATTTCAAACGATATGACTCTATTGGCTTTAGCGAGCGAGATTCTTTAGGTAACGAAAGCCAATGGTAATGAGGAACATAATTGCGAACAGCAGAACCAAAGCCAAAGGTGTAGGTGCAAGAGTACTAGGGAGGATTGCTTAGATAACGAAACTAAGCCCAGCTAAGGTGCCTTAATGTTTAACAGTCCCCAATGTTGGCAGGTAAACAAATGACAAATTAGGAATTGATTAGGGCAGCGTGACCCGGCAATCCTATTTGTTAACATTTGCCATTTTGCACATTGAGAAGCATTGGTTCTTTTTAGCGAGGGACTTACATAGACTCAGCGCATGTTAGTTGATTCATGTTGCACGCCCACTTTAACGCCCACAAGAAGCCCAAAACTGTCACGCCCTCACTTTTGAAAAATGTTTTGAATGTTTTCAAAATTTTATTAGTCTTGTAAATGTCTATTGATTTGCCAAAAAAAACTTTTTGCTACGCGCACTCTTACGCCTACAAACCGCCCACACTTTTGCAAAATGTTGTGATATTTTTTCCTATTTTTATTAGTCTTGTAAATTTCTATCGATTTGCCAAAAAAATGTTGCCACATTTTATAATTTTATTCTATCGATATCCCAGAAAAATTCTGATATTTCGCGTTGTCATTTTCATTAGCTGAGTATCGGGTATCTGATAGTCGCGGAAGTCGACCTTAGCATTCTCCCATGTTAAAATTGTATTGATATTTTTCATTTTATTTTTATATCCCTTACACGTAGAGTAAAGGGGTATTCAAGGGTCGTTGAAAAGTATGTAATAGGTGGAAGCGTTTCCGACCCTTTAAAGTGTATTTTGTGACTGCGCCGAATTTGACGGGACTCAAAGATGGTCTATAAATTAATCTCCGAGGATTTGCTGCTGCATTGCTGAACAAAATATGCTGATAATAATCTGATTGATTCATTTGTGGGGCGAAAACTTAAAAGCGAAAGCAATGTAATGTGAAGAAAAAGCGAGTATGCGAGCGACTAGCTTTTTAGAGATATGTTCTTCTCTTCGATAGATGAATAATCGTCCGTGCATGCCGCCCTCCAAAACTGCGTCCAGTAAGAAGCCATCCTTGCTGATGATACCTAACAAGAAGTAAGTGTTTACTATTGGGAATTTGATATCATCGTGAGTGTTGACTTTTTTTTCTTTGCTCTTAGCAACTTCCGAATAGCTTGGGATGGGTAAACGACATATTTTGTCACCGACCTTTAAATTGGTTTCTTCCTGTCGCCATTTTGGACGTGCTAGTTGGTGTGAGTCTAAGCCAGTCTGAACAACATCGTCGTAGGATCCGTTGTCCGTCTAGAAATCGAGTGTAAGGGTCTCATCCTGGGTGCTGGCTTCTGGTTCTGCCAGGTTCGAGTCTCCGATAAGAAAGTGTGGAAGTTATCCAACCCATAAACATAGCACCCTTCCACAGTTTATAAACAAATTTTAATTCTCAATCTCGTCGGCATTACCTTTGCCAGCGCTTAGCTACCCGCTAATATAAACAACCCAAACTTAACGTAAACATAGCTTCCGCTTGGAGACCAAACCACAGCCAACTTATTGCGCTTCAATCAAAAACTGCATCGATCAGCATAATTGAATTTCACAATGCAGTGGAATAATTTCAGCATAAAGCTTTTATCGAAAGTTCAGAAAGTTTCAAGGAAAAGCTTTTGGCGAGGTTGATTGGATTAGGACTTAGAATTTGAAGATCAGTCTGATTCGGGAGGATTAAAAGAACGGTTTACAAATGAATCACTAGATAAGAATAAGTGTCTTGTAATAAAGTGATAACTTAAAAAGTTTAACACCAATAATGATATTAAAATTTAAAAATAAAAAATTATTTTTTTGAAATAAATAAAAATTAAATAAATTTATACCACAAAAAGTTAATTTGCATGAGTTAGCGCCTGCTGGTCATCCTTGTCTGCAGTGAAGGACATGCTTCTACGAGTAGTACAGTACAGTTGAGCCGTTACACAAAATTGCGCTTAAATATCTTAAATTCCTTTTTTTATTACTGTGTGGTGGTGAATTGTGCTACAGAAAATGCAGATCTCCCCTTGAGTTAAGTTACACATGGCTGTCTTCACGAGAAACGATTTACTGTATCTGGTGTACTCACCGTGTGGTTAGCAGGCGAGAATACTACCACAGTCCGCTGTTGCTTGTCGTAAGAGGCGACTAATACAGCGATAGGTTCCTCCAACCATGCTTGTCGGCGCAATTGGAGGAGGCCCACCGAACCCCTTTTTTCGGTTCCACAGGTTGTGCAGCTAGCCAAGACTGTTCATTAAGGTAGGCCCGTGGTGGGAGTATCGTGGTGGCAGAAGAGATTTTAGGTAGATCTCGCTCCTCAGCAAGGGGTAGTGCTTGCCCGGCAAGCAAGTACTCGAATTGCTACCGGGGTGGTCGCTATGTACATAGCTATAGGTGCTAGTCCGGGACACTTGTCTGGCGTATCCCCAGGCACATGCACCATATGCTCACTTGTTGTTATGCTCAGTGTGGAACACGCCATGTTAAACAAGGTCGGATCCGAAAGTCATCATGTATCTGGTGTAGTTTAAAATACTCCCCGATTGCACTTGCATACTGCTAACGTGTTTTCTGCTAAAGTTTTTGTTTCAAGGCGTGGAAACTATTTAAGGCGATATGTCTTTTATATATCTAGACATATATAAATATAAAGTTTTGAACGTCAGGCGGATCTGTAATTTCCGATTGGCTGACGAACATGGGTGTCCACAAAATGTTTTTCACACCATTTTTCCTCTATAGTTAGTTGGCGCTCTTTGGGCACGTGATCTATTTCGGGAAACTTGTGCACCATCTGGTCTATCGTCACGAGATTACAG
The DNA here is from genome assembly GCF_000001215.4 of Drosophila melanogaster. Classification (NCBI taxonomy): domain Eukaryota; kingdom Metazoa; phylum Arthropoda; class Insecta; order Diptera; family Drosophilidae; genus Drosophila; species Drosophila melanogaster. The sequence goes on from NT_033779.5 coordinate 22,181,327, forward strand.
CGCATGGCGAATTCGTATACCCCCGATCTAGTCACTGGTCCGAAAACAATCTAACCTATCTTCCTGAGTGCCTCTTCGAATCTCTGAAATCTGTTGAATGAAATACACACCCACGGGGACGACGATCCGTCCACAGCGGGTAAAGTTTGAATCGGCTAACTGCAATCCTTGAATCCACTGAGAAGTTGCGTCTCCGAGAAACAAATGAGCTGTAAGCTGCGCTGTGTTGGTCGGCCTGCGTTGTCGCGCTAGAGTAGGACTTGGAGGAGATGTTGCAATGGGATAGTGTAGTATTGGGTAAACCTAGATCAATTTGGGGAATAAGTTCGTTCGTGCGTTTAAAATCAATGAACTAGGTCGTTTATTATGTTCAATCGTTCATTTTTTAAACTTGCCTAAAGGTGCTTCACAAAAAAAAAAAAATGTTATGAATTTACTTCATACAATGCTGTCAATGAAAATTAATATTATTAGTACTTACTTAGACATAATAATAATATGAAATAATAAAGAGTTTACAACTATATTGAACTAAGTGAACTTCAGTTCGTTCAGTTTGGTGAATAGTTCAATTTAGTTCGTTCGTTTACGAACACTAGTATGGTGTGATGGCTCTTGCCGTACTGGAAACAATTGGTAAAGCTGAGAGCGTCGGCCGGACGGTCAGAGCCATGTGAAAAAGGAATATTTGAAATGGACGCTGTTGCATCGATGGTTTTCTGGTTAAGGTTAAGGTTTACTACGCACGTTTCATTTACCTACAGAAGCACTTACTTCTTTCAGTCAGTTGCGGGAAACCGAAAATAAAGCTTGTTTTTAATATATATATAGTAACATATCCATAAGTCCCTATGACTTAAGAACATGCCTACACACTAATACACACACAACATGTACAACCAAATACACCCTACACTACTCCGGATATACCCAACAGATACCAGATAAGAATAAGACTACCATATGTTTCTCGAGAGTGGAAAAACCCCAACTCTAGATAAGTCACCCACTGGTAGACTAAACATCCATCCCCTCACCCCATCGTTATAAGAATCTAAGAGCACTTGTATCCAAGAGCGAATGCACTTCTAAGAGAAACGCAAAGCCCTTTCTCTTCATGATCAGAACCCTAAAGTCTAAAGTCCATATCAGAAAAGCTCGATACCGAGGCTTGAACGTCAATCAGATCAGAGTATGAAGTTAAGTTTAGTTTGAGACCTAATTGTAATTGGTCGGTCTTCTTCGAAAATCTAAATATTGTAATCATTTAGTAAAATAAAATTATATTTTTTTTCACATATAAATATTGCAAACATTTAATTATATTGTATATAATTAACTGCAGGGTCTGATTAGCTTCAGCATGCAGTTGAGAACTTTATAACCAATCACTTTTTTAAATCATTGATAGGCTACGTCAATTTCCAATCACAATTACCCGGTAGAAGAGCATACAGTCATCACCCATGATGACTACATCCTTACTATTTACCGCATCCCATCATCCCCAAACCGAAGTCATCTAAATAGAGCTGGGCGAAGGGCTGTAGTGTTTTTGCAACATGGCATCCTGAGTGCTTCCGACGACTGGATTATAAACGGACCAGAGGCGTCTCTGGCCTACATGCTTGCAGACGCCGGCTACGATGTCTGGCTGGGCAATGCACGTGGCAACACGTACTCACGGCAGCACAAGCATATCCATCCGGACACGTCCGACTTTTGGCGTTTCAGCTGGCACGAGATAGGTGTCTATGACCTCGCAGCCATGCTAGACTATGCGCTGGCGAAGAGTCAGTCCAGCTCTTTGCATTTTGTTGCACACTCGCAGGGTACCACGGCGTTCTTTGTACTTATGTCTTCTCTGCCTTTGTACAACGAAAAGTTGCGTTCCGTGCACCTATTGGCGCCCATAGCTTACATGCGTGACCACTCTTTTATTCTGTCCAAGCTGGGTGGCATTTTTCTGGGAACGCCGTCCTTTCTTAGCTGGGTATTAGGAAGTATGGAGCTGCTACCTATTACTAATTTACAGAAACTGATATGTGAGCACATCTGTTCCAGTAGCTCCATGTTTAACTTTCTGTGCTCTGGTCTGCTGGACTTCATCGGAGGGTGGGGAACACGACACTTGAACCAGGTTAGTGGCCATATGGATCTTAAATGATCGTACCTTGTTAAATAGTCTTGACACCCTGTAGACTCTGTTGCCGGACGTTTGTGCAACACACCCAGCAGGGGCATCTTCGAGCCAAGTAATCCACTACCTCCAGCTTTACAGGTCAGGCGACTTCCGACAGTATGATCATGGACCGGAGCTAAACGAAATCATTTACCAGCAGCCAACGCCTCCATCTTACAACGTTCAATACATTAAGAGCTGTGTGGATATGTACTACAGCGAAAATGACTATATGTCCGCTGTTGGGGATGTGAAGTATCTGGCCTCACTCCTACCATGCGCCCAACTATACCGTATTCCATTCAGAGACTGGAACCATTACGATTTTTTGTGGTCCAACAATGTAAAGGAGGTTATTAATAATAAGATAATTCAGAAGATTCGTAAATACGATGAAGATGGTGTAGGTTTCTAGTATCTTACGAATTGTTTGATATGTATATGAATTACGTTTTAAAGGAAACCCATTTTATTTTCATATGTATAAAAGCGGTGTTTTATTGTTAAGGTTCATCATAGTTGGATCCTCAATTTAAAATTGATTTTAGAAACATATGTATTATTCTTACAACTATGGCGTTTATCGGTGACAGCGACGCGAGCAGCAAAATGGAGTTTCACTTGGTAAAACTGTGGGAAAAAACATGGCCGTTAAGCAGTTTGCAGTACCTAAGAATGTGAAAGCTGTTCAATCCTTTTTCGGTCTAACGGGATTCTTCAGGAAGTTTGTAAGAGACTATGCCATCATTGCGCGACCTTTAACCAATCTATTAAAAAAGGATGCCACCTTCAAATTGGAGTCTAAAGAATACGCAGCTATTGAGAATCTGAAGAGTGAATTGTGTGAAGAATCTATTTTAAGGATTTATTGTAGAGGTGCATCAACGGAGCTGCACTTAGATGCTTCAAAGAACGGATTTGGGGCCACATTGCTGCAGAATATTGAAAATCAATTGCACCCCTTATTTTATTGGAGCAAAAAGGCGAGTCCAAGTGAATCAGGAAGACACAGTTACATTTTGGAAGTAAAGGCTGCTTATTTAGCTATGAATAAATTTCGCCATTATTTACTTGGAGTTCCGTTCAAGCTAGATACTGACGGTTGTCAATAACATAGCGCTTACGCAGACCATCAAGAAGAAAGACGTTCCTCGCGAGGTAGCAGAATGGATTTTGTATATGGCAGATTTAGACTTCAAGACAGAGCATCGTGCGGGTGAGAGAATGCGTCACGTGGACTGTCTCAGCCGTTATGTCAAAGAGATTTTTTTTTTATATCGTCTAAGATATCTTGTCGGTTGAAGGCTGCCCAACAAAAAGATGAATATATTCAGGCCATACTCACGATATTGGAAGAACGACCTTACAACGACTTTAATCTGAAGGGAGGAGTTTTGTTCCAGTTTGTCGAAGGAAATGATTAGCTTGTTGTACTTAAAATAATGGAACGTGAGATTATAAGCGAAGCTCATACAACAGCAGTTTTGGATTCCACACCCAGAGAGCACGGTCGCAAAGCTTAAAAACGCGTGTATTTCGTGCATTATTACGAACAAAAAGCTGGGCAAACAGGATGGACTTTTATGCTGCATTGAGAAAGGTGGATGGACTCGTCTCTGAAACTATATAAGAACATCTTCGCACTTGTTGATGGATTTTTGAAATTAGTGTGGATTTTTGCTACAAAATCAACTTGAGCTGACGAAGTTTTGAAAAAATGGAAGAATGGTCAAACGTATTTGGTAATCCGAGCAGAATAATAACCGACAGAGGAGTTGCGTTTACTTTAGGAGCATTTGAAGATTACCTCAAGAGAAATGGAATCGAGCACGTCTTAACAACAACTGGAGTTGCCAGAGGAAATGGGCAGGTAGAGAGAATAAATAGGTCTATCTTGTCTATTATTTCTAATTTATAGGCTGAAGATTCTTCAAAGTGGTATAAGTTCACATCACAAGTGCAAAGAGCTATTAATTCCTTAATTTAATTTATTTAAGTTGCTCTAAAAAGAAGTCACCATTTGAGATTATGTTTGGAGTAAAAATGCAGAATAAGTCTAACGCCAGACTATTGAAACTTTTGGAAAATGAAATGCTTGAAGAATTTGACAAAGAGAGGCAGATATTACGACAAGCGGTTAAGGGACAAATACTAAAGGCTGAAGATGTTTTTAAAAAACAGTACGACAAGAAACTTAAAGAAGAAGTTGTATACAAAGAAGGTGATCTTGTAGCAGTAAAACGTACTCAGTTTGTTGCTGGGAAAAAGTTGACAAGCGCTTTTCTAGGACCTTTTGAAGTAATAAGATATGTAGTTCGTAAAGCTGTCAAAGGAGAAGGCCCCACCAACAAGACGCATACGAGTGCTGATAAAATGAAGCTATGGAAGTATGCTCAGAATAATGAGGATGACTTATCGTCTGGGACAGACGATGATGAGCAGGATGAACAGGCCGAGTGTAAACAATGAGAGTGATGGCAGCGCGATAGCATTCATTTTTTCAAATATTACATATTTGTCAATACTCTTAAACTTATCTTTGAAATAATAAATAAATATTACATAAATATATTATAACTAATTTAATACTTTATTATTAATTTTAGCAAATTATGGACAGATTCAAGCAAAGCTGACTTATTATTTTTTCCAAGCTCCCTCTGTCCGGTTATAAATGGATCTGAGCGTAAAAGGAGTGCATTCAAAATGTCGGTGTTTGTAATAATCCGTGACATTTTCCGGCTGTGATAATACATTTTGGTACATTTTTTATTTATTTGTTGTTGGATTCGGCAGTTTCCTCGGAAAGCTCTCCAATTGATATAACTGCATGCTCTATAATAGCAGGTCCATAAATAAACACGTTATGAACTGTTCCCGGCAAGAAGTACAATGGATATTTTTTGATCAGTTTTTTGCAGTTTCTAAAGCGTATTCGTTAAATTTATAGGCATTAATTTTGTGGCCCGATGCAATAGCTTGAGGTATAGTGGCACAACGATGGATCAGGTTTTCATCTACTCCTGTAATCTCAAATGACAATTTTGGATTAGAAAATAATTTTCTAGCGACATTTCCGTCGTTTAATGATCCTCTATCTCCATCTCTGCGCTTGTCAACTATAAATCCCATTTCTTTTCGAAAATTCTTTTGCATTTTATGCTTCCTTAACTTTATTTTTAATTTTTGTTCCGGATCCCTTACCTGCCACATCTTGACGGTGGACTTTAAGAAATATGTAAAAAGTATTCAAAGAATTGTATTTTTGCATGAAGGGGAGATAAGCAAAACTCGAAATGTTTTTTGTTTAAAACTTTATTTAAACATTTGTCCAAATCGTTTATTTCCTTTGGACTTGCACCACATATGTAACATATGGCAGAGACTCAGTTAGGACATTGCAAACGTTTTCATCCACCATAGTCAGTTGTAAACTATGTTGAACGTTTATCTTTCTATCATGAACAAAAACCACTGATTGCTTTAGAAGGTTTATTTTCTCTTTAAAATATTTCTCCTCTTCAAAAGAAAGTTGACTTGTCTCTCTTTGGAGATGGAATCAAATTGGCCTGCAGTAACGTGTTGAAGACGGCCGATATTTTTCCAAATTATTTTATTTTGAGATTTTGAAATTAATTCTAAATTATTGTTGGAAAATGTTTGTTTGTATTCCCTATGACCTGTACTTCCGTCAAATCCCCATTTTTCAATTAATACTAAATTTTCAATAGAATCGGCATTTTCTGTTTCCACAACATTAGCTTGTAGCTCTAAAATACTCGAGAATCACACAGACGGCACAATAAAAACACAAAACAGAGACTTCGTTTGCAAATTTGACCTTGAAAAAATAAGAGATTGGGTTCGTATATTAACGATTACAAGCACATCCGCAACTTTCCGCAAAAATCTTTAACAGTTTTTTTTTACCTCAAGAAACTCTTTAATACAATGACATAAACATATATATATACATAAACATACATAAACATATATACATACATATATATATATATATATATATATATATATATATATAAACTAAAACCTTACGTAAACATAAAAAAGATGTTCACAAAATACACAAAAAAGGTTAAATCAAATATAATTACACAAAAAATATTAAATCAATAAAAAAAACGTGACATAAAGAATTTATTAAAGTAAATACCTTCAAATTTAAATTCCATTTTAAATTATGTCAACCAGATAACTATCACCGACGTTTTCACTCTTTGAAGTTCGCCTTGTTCTCAATAAAAATGCAATGTGTCCATATAAACGTAGCAAAAAACATGCTCGCGATTTCAGTTCTATTTTTAGAAAGTACCGTTAGCTTTCTAGACATAACCTGTTTTGTCTTGATATGTTCGGATACTTTAGATGATTTGTTTACTTTTCGCAAATCTATTCTGATTCTTTTTTTTCTTAATTTTGGCCTTTGGGTGAACCACTATGCATTGACGTCCCGGGTAGGCTAACGTGTCATGTTGTAGCTGTACAGGTAATAAAGCAGCGGACCAAGGTGGAGTTGCTTTTAGGGTGGAGTTGCAGATAGTATCATGCAATTGAGCTTTTTTGGGGTTTTGTTTGGCGATGACGTTGGCAACCTCGGTGGGGGTGATCGGCAGGTCCATTTGGAGTGCTTGGGACAGCTGGTCGTGATTCGCGTCAACATCCTGGGGACTGGTGAGGTTCAGTGGCTGGAATAGCTCCGCGAGGTGAACAATAAAAAAAGATCCATCCATCCAACCATCTTTTGCGTAAACGCCTATTCTCAGTTAAAAGGAGCAGAATCTCTCTGGTAATCGGGATTTTAGCTGCTGTGGGCCTATGCAGTAGTAGCCAGTCTGGCTGCAGCCTTAATAATAAGGGTGAGAGTGTCAACAGCTTCGTCTAGTTCTCTTTCTGAGTTTATCGCCGTACTCAGGTTCAGAGAGGACTCAATCATGATCATGGAATCGTTACAGGACAGAGTGCCTACCGATTAGTCGCTCCATCTTGAGATAAGCTGTAGCTGTTGCATCTATAAGCGGTAGGTGGTCGGAGCTGAGCTCAGCAACGGAACGTATTTCATCGTGCATATCCAGAATGCCCTTGCTGACAGCAAAATCTATATAGCCTGGGGAGCCTCTACTGCCGAACGGGAATCTTGTAGGACCTCCGGTGGCTAGGGAGCTTATATCTAAGCTTAGGACCAGATTCGCTAGCTCACGCCCTCTTCGATTGGATCTCCCCGCTCCCCATAGCCAGTGGGATGCAGTCCAGTCGCCCGCGACGAGGAGTTTGGAACATTGTTGATTCAGAATGCATTTAAATTCGCTCGTATTCCATATGAACCTCGTAGGGCAGACGCGAGTTGCTCCTCGTCAGTGGCTATTGGTGTAAGAGGAAAGTGGACTAGGCCGGATTTGACCAGGATCGCTGCAACACCTTTGGCGTTACCGTCGCTCAGGTCGTTGGCAGTGTAAGACTCAAATCCAAATATTTTGGGTGCCTGTGCCTCCTTGCAATGAGTCTCGCTGAGCAGCAGAATATCGATCTCGTAGCGCCGCACAAATTCCTGCTAAAATTCACGATGCACTATTTCGTCCATGTGCAGCCAGTTGCGTGCAAGCCTGGCGCATGAGTATCATAAACGGAATTCCGCTCAACGTCTTATGTTAGGTGGATATACTGGATGTACACTGCTCTCGATTGGAGCCAATAAGCCAGCACTCCTGCAGCTTCAATTGGCGTTACTCCATTTGCACTTTGCATAGGCTTTCGTTGCGCTTTGCACAAAAAATAGTCTGCATCACGCGTGTTTCGGCTGTTTTATACTCGGGAACCGCATTAAAGAAGAATAGTGTCATTCACCCAAAAATGGCATTCCCTTCCCTGTGTTGCGAATACTGGTTTTATGCCAGAGTTGATAGATCCCCACCAAACCTCTGTTAAAGTAATACCAAAGTAGTAATACCAAGTAATACCAAATCTTAACCGGACCACCACAAATGAATTTGTCTCTCGAATTTAAGGATCTGACGTTTATTGTATTATTTAAAGCGGCTGCAGCAAATAAAATACACTGACTTACACTTTCCTGTCATATCTAATCCATTGCAGCCGTGAGCACAGCATCCACAATCGCGCTTGATCCAGTTTTATAAATACTATCTCTAACAGCAAAATTACACCTAAGCAGAAGAAATACCTATACAGTTTTGGAATAATTTAATAATATAGATCAGTACCTGCAGCCAATGAACCAACTCCGAGAGCGATAAAAGCGCCCTGCAGCATTCGTAGATTAAGCGGACTGATAACCGTGCTGTCATAGCTTTCGGTTCGACTGTAAGCCTCACTGTTTTTCGCCTGCACGCTGCCCTTGTATATTCTCGTGGCTTCTACCTCCTGGTACTGCTTTGCGTATTCGGCAGCGGTCATCTTATCTAGGATTCCGCTCTCAAACAACTGCATCAAGCTACAAAAATGTTTAAGATGCTGTTTTTTAAAACAATAATTTAGTGGACTAATATTAACTATATAATTAGATATAACTTCCCCGTTCTTATATTCTGTATGGCGTATTCGTATCCCAAGTTATTTGTAAAAAAAAAAACTTAATTATAATGTATAATGTTGTGGTATAATTGCTGACTGGTTGGATCTCTTGCTAGTTTTGTACCACTCTAATTTCAGAGCACTATTTTATTTACTATCTACAATATGTGCCTCAATTTTTGGAATTATTAAAAGTGTTTATCGCAGAAGATAACACAAGCATTCCACTTATTTATTACGGTTTTAGCATGAAAACAGATCTCTTTACTATGAAAATATGTGTTATTTGAGGTAAACAATAACGAGCATCCTTATTGTTCATGGCCGTGCGATTAGATGGCTTACCATTTAAATTTTTGGAAAAATCACTTTACAATCCTGCTTTCCTGCGGAGCTTTTTAAATGAGAGCGCACGTAAGATATGATTTAAACCATCATACTCCCCACAATTACTCCCCCGATTACGTTACGTAAATTTGGTGGGTTACGTAATAGCCGCGCGAACTAACTAGTTCACTACAATGGATAATGGGCCCTAATATTAAACGGCGAGGAGAGATTGACGAATGAAATGACGAAATAGATGAAGATATCTACGAGTAATCGTCCAGTGTGAAGTAGGATGATGAAGATCCTAAGAGTAAGGGATAAGATATAATCAAAATTCTTTACATTCACATTGGGTACCGATTTTGAAGGGTAGGTCCACCACCAAAGTGCATTGCGTTGTGTCTTGCAATGGATCTTTTGATGGGACCGGAGGATCCCCCAGTTGACAAGTTACAATTGGGAGAGTTTGATGCTTCCGTTTTGAAGGAAATAAGCAAGCGAACAAGAAATGTTATCTGTGCGATTAAGAAAAGAGCTGTGCTGCTGCTCAGAAGAGAAGAAGAGGAGGAAATATAAAGGCTAGAAGGTTGAGATTCAGTATACAGATTCTAGAGACAAAGACGAAGTGCAAGTTTGTTGAGCCATGTTGCCACGCCCACTCCAAAGCCCACAAACCGCACAAAACTGCCACTCCCACACTTTTGAACCATTTTTCAAAATTTTTTCATAATTTTATTAGCTATGTAAATTTTTTATCGATTTAAAAAAATGTTTGCCATGCCAATTAAAATTTTCACATTATTACAAGACACTTTTTTAATTGCTTATCTTTGGTTTGAAACTGTTCACGATCTCGTCCCGATTCAGAGTAATCTTCTAAATCTTAATCATAATCCACTCAACCTCGGCCAGAAGCTTTTCTTTAGGATTTTCTTGAACTTTGAAATATGTTTAAGATAACAGCTTCTGCAATTATTTCACAGCATTGTGAAATTCAAATTTGCTGACTTGTGTTTACTTTAGGTTTGGTTATTTATCGGGTGGCTAAGTGTTGGCGACAAAAACGGACAAAGGGAATGCTGCTGAGATTAAAGTTTGAAATTTGTTTATCAACTGGGGCAGAGTTCTATATTTACGGGTTAGATAAATTGCCCACTCTAACGCCCTTAAACCGTACAAAACTGCCACGCCCACAAATTTGAATCATTTTTCGAATTTTTTTTCATAATTTTATTAGTATTGTAAATTTCAATTGATTTGCCAAAAAACGTTTTGCCACGCCCACTCAAACGCCCTTAAGACGCCGAACCGGTCACGCCCATTTTCTCATAAATGATGAAATTTCGCGTTCGCATTCACACTGGCTGAATTACGGGTCGGGGAACTCGATATATTCTCATATTCTCTCTTGTTTGTGGAATATGCCAGCACCCTTTTTGGTGATTCTGAGTTTTTCTCGGTTTCGAGAGTTCAAGCGACATTCTTTCATGGACTTTCTACGCATAAGGATCCCTGACCCGTTGGAACTATTAAGATGATTTAAAAAGGATAGATATGGAAATTTATGGGGAACTGTGATGGAAACTTTCCTAATACCCTACATTGCACTCTAGGGTAGCCAAATAGTTTGTGTTGCGTGTGTTGTCCAATGTGTTTATTCACTGTGCACTTTTGGTCTGGCGGTCACGAGTTAAAAGAATAGGGCCAAGAAAAAATTCTTAATCTCTCAAGAAATTTTGCAAGACCGTACCCGTGAGCTTAAAAAAAACCATTCGAATTGAGGGATAAGTCCGATAATTTAGAGCTGGGCTTACTAAGTGGTGAATGTTACAAAAAACTTAATCCGAACCCATATGTAATATCGGAGATTTAAAGCTAGAAAGGCGTATACTTTAAGGGTTAAATTCATATTGGATAAATATATTTGATAATTATAGTAGATATAGTTTAAATCAAGCGTTCTACACCTAGTTCTGATTTTAGGAACCGATCAACATCATTCTCAAAGAAGTCTACTGATCTGTGCAGGCTTCAAACCGTTGTGACTTCCGGTATTTCCCCGCTGAGCCCTGCAAACTCCATCCTCGCTCCCACACTTATGGATTGTGTGAATTATGTTATGTTCCTACAATTTCGTTCTGCGAGGTGACTTCTTTATAACGCCCATCTGCACATAAATACTAGTGAGTACGATCCATCGCAGCCTGCAACCTGCCAGGTCTTCGCTAGTAAAACCAGCAGTGGCGCCGATGTCCATCGTGGTCTTGGTGGCCTTCATTCCTTCTATGAGCAATGGCGGAAAGTTGAGGAGCAGCAATTTGCGAACCCTGCTTGCCCATTTGAGGCTGTTCGAAAAACGTTCCTTTTGGGTGTCCAGCTTTTCGAATTCGTCGGCCAACGTCATCAGGGCAAGAAGAAGATCTAGCATATTCTGGAGGCTTGCTTCAGAAGATTGCCACGCCCATTTAAACGCTCCCAATTTTCCCCTAGATTGTTTAGCACAATTTTTTTTTGATAAAAACCAGAGAGAATGATATAGTAGAGTTTGGCAACTATCAGATACCTGTAACTCAACTAATGAAAGTGCGAACGCGAAATTGTATTATTTTTCTAGCATATCGATAGATATAAGAAATAAAATGAGAATAAATTTAAAAATTGTTTGAAGGTGTAGGCGCGACAGTTTTGGGCGGTTTGTGGGCGTGTGTGCCGAAAAGTTTTTTGCAAATCCATAAAAATTTACCAAACTAATAAAAACTAATTAGTTCCTGAGATCGAGGCGGACGAACGGACATGTCCAGATCGATTCGGCTATTGATCCTGATCAGAAATATATATACTTTATTTGGTCGGAAAAGCTTTATTTTACCTGTTACATACTTTTCAACCAATATGGTATACCCTTTAAATCTACGAGTAACGGGTATAAAAACTTTGACACATTTCACAAGCCGCGGATATCTTGCAGAACAAGCTTGTTCATGCATTACAAGACGATAACGATACAGCACTAAGTGATGACGGGTTGAAAAAACTTCGACTAGATGCAAAGCAAAACGATAATATAATGCCAAAAATAAGCCACCGACTATGTATGTATATGTCATTATATAATTTTTGTGGGACATGAGCCTGCCGCCACTATTAATAAAAAGTATGTTCATTGTTGAATAAGATTTCGATCGGCATTAACGCGCCACGCCTAAAAACCATGACACACATAGCATCCTCTTCAAAAAAAAAAAAACATAAAAAATGTTTGAAAATTTAAATATTAAAAAAAAATGTCTTTTACGTACATATGTATATACGAAGGTTGAAGACAAAAAATGTTATTCTTCCTAGCGCAAACAATGTCGGACATTTAGTGTCCTCCTACTTACAAAGAAAGCAACTGTAGAGGAGAGATCCCTGGTCAGTTCCAAATGTATCAAATTGCTGTGAGGCAAATAAAAGCACAAACATTGAACTGCAAAGGAGCGTTATTGCGCGCTTCAGACTTGTGGCTTTCGATATGATCTTTGGATAGTTCCGCCATACTGTGGTCAAAAGCGAAAACGTTGTGCACAATTTCCAAAGTTGGGATGCTCACAACACTTAACTCTTAGAAATGAAATGAAAAAATGGACAAAGTAAAAAAACTGAAGAAAAGAGCAAAGACAAAATTATCAACATTTAAAACGAAGTCTTCACAGCTGAATCCCATACACCTCTTATTCCGATTGGAAATTTTGATATTCCAAGATAATTTTTCCCCAGATGATATTGGGTATAAATGTCAAAGGAAAGGAACAATTCCAGGTCGCAACCTTTTTAAATATAATAGTTGCAATAATGATGAAATTGATTTTAGTGCTGTCAGATTGCCGCTCACAGTCCTCTGTTGAATTTTGTCGCCAGTGATATAAAAACACGAAAACATTAAAAGTGTTAAAAAAAAATATTTGTCTCATAAAAAATTTTCGGATGAAGGAGAAACTCGAATTAAACCAGAGCGCGGCATTTAACAAAACCATAAAAAATTTAAATAATAGTCAGGGCATACATTTTTAAATAATATTTTATAAGATCATAATGCAACGAATTTGGCCAAACCTCTATATATGTAAATTCGTACGCACACATATACACCAGTGCATTCCGCTTTAAGATTTGTACGCCAGCGGAGAGAAAGGAATTTTGCAAGACCAACGTATAGCAGTTACGCATATTGTGTTTCTAATGTCTTTGCCACATTCCTGTCACACGGAGCTACGCTGGTATAGAGTTCGCCTGTTCATACCTGTTGACACACCCATCCATCGGAGGTGATTTTTGGGACATCATGCCGCTGAGTGGCCGGTGGCCCACCTGTTGTTCCACACCTTTCGACGGTGACATGGCGTAAGGTGGTTTGATCATTCCACCGGGTCCTATTCGTGGCAATCCTGGAGATGGGACGCAGCCGTGGGATGCCTGTTGCCGCTGTGGTTGTGGCTATTGGTGCTGATGGGCCGGCATGCCGGCCATCATATTCTGCTGGCCTGGTTCCTAGGAGCTTATTCCGTAGTCCTACGCTCTTCGGTAAGACACTGGCATCCTGCCCCTGACCCTGAAGTATTTAGAATTTCGTGTTGGTCGGTGGACCAATGTTGATTTCCTCAAACTCAAGTTCTACGAGCTCATTGAGAATTTTTCTAAATGTTTGTTGAAGCACTTGGATCAGCTCCAACCTTACATGAAGAACGAAGTCGTTAAAGGAAACTAACGCAAAACTTGACAAAGAATCCGCTAATCGTCCCACTTGATTATAAATTGTAGTTACCTAGCGCTTTAAAAATGGCACCCTGTTTGCATCAGCAGTAACATTTCCAGAATTCTCAGCAGTCATGACAAAAGCAACAACAACTAGCTATTTTGAGAAATGAAAAACGTTTCAAATCACATAAGAGATTTGATGATTTTAAACGATAATTTGTTGGTTTTAGCGAGCGAGAATTTGCTTCGATGCGTATATGCGTAGGTAACGAAAGCGAATGATAATGAGCGCCTTAATTGCAGCGCGCAAATCAGAACGCTAACCCAAAGGTATAGTGCGCGAGTCCAAGAGAAAGCTTGATAGGAGAGAGCTTAGATAACGAAAGATAATGTCACAGCCGTCACAGTTGGCAAACGAATAATAAATTTAGGAATTGCTAGCGGCTGCGTGATCCGACAATATTACTTCTTTGAATTTTATTTTAAATTTGAGTTTTTTTTTGTTATTTGAAAGCGGAAAAGGTGGAAGCAGAATTTTTAACAGATTTTGGCGGTTTTAGGGCGTTACAGTGGGAGTGGCAAATTTGCTAATTTGCAATAGAAATCTACAAGACTAACAAAAATGTGAAAAAATATCAACACGTTTTTCAAAAATGTGGGCGTGGCAGTTTCGTGCGGTTTTTGGGCGTTAGAGTGGGGCGTGGCAACATGGGTCAACAAACTTGCGCTGCGTCCTTTTCTCTAGAATCTGTATACTGAATCTCAGCCTTCTACCTTTTATGGTTCCTGAGATCTCGACATTCATACGGAGACGGAGACAGACGGACATGGCCAGATCGACTCGGCTATTGATCCTAAAGAAGAATATATGTACATGTTAACTTTATATGGTCGGAAACGATTTCTTCTGCCTGTTACTTATTTTCAACTAGTATCGGGTATAAAAAAATAGTGACATTCTTTTGGATACCATTGAGTCTTGGGATAGTGTTGGCCGTTCTTCAATTTAGATAGCGTATAATGCAAAAAGCCGTACGATTTTCGTTACGATGGAGAAAAATATAATCACTTTACGACGACGTTATTATGAAATACTTTCAGATATATTATTTGAAATTCATTTACTTACACATTATTGAGGCTACCTAGAAAGGGACATCCGATTTGAACAGCCACAGCCGAATAACGAGTGTAAAGTTTTTGACTGAGCTGAAAGTTGTTTGATCCGTATTGCTGAACGTTGAAAAACAGTGTTTCACGCCCTCCGAGTACTGCCTTGTCCTCGCCGCCCTCTGCAATTAGTTTAATTCCCGCTTCCACAGAGTCAATAAAAAATCCTTGAGGGTCATTGATCACCTGCTGCCTCATCAGAGCATAAAGCTGACGAAACAGTTCTGTCCCATTCTCCAACATCTCCAATGAACTGCTTTCCTTCTCCACATATAGCCGGTAACCGTCATGAATCATCGCTGCTTGCAGGCGCTGAAGAGTATTGATTGGTGGCTCGCGAGCTGGACGTGCAAATTGGCTGGTCAGTTGAGCTGAATATACATCGGCCAAAACATAGGTCGCTGCTATCCAATACACTATGGTCAAAAACTTGGCTCGGTATCCGTTATGTAGTTCATTGCATGCTGTAAAAATCAAAACATGTTTAAAAGTCATTTAAAGTTTGAATACGTTCTTCTTAGCTGATACTCCCAAAATATTACGAAAAATTTGTTCAAATATTCTAGTCGAGTTCAGCAGTTTTTAAATTGATTAATTTTTAACATTCCTGTGCATAATATCTATCTTTATCTTTTATGCTATTCTATTCTATATTCTATTTATATAATATAATATTCTAGTTATTCTAGTGTCTTTGGTCCAGTAATCAAAGTCCAAGATATTTATTTTTTCTCCACAAGCTGTCCTGGAAGCCAGAAAGCCAAAGCTTTCCTTTGGGCCAAGATTCAGAATAGACTAAGCCAGGGTACTAAGGTGCTTCGTGACGGACCATAAATGAAACTTTGTTCAACGATTTATTTCTTGGTGCTCCGGCCATTCAAAAAGATCTACAGTATATCATCGCCGCAGATGTCACTAAAATGACCGCAAATGCCCCCAAATGCAGTTTTGAATATCAAGTAACAAGTAAACTTATGGAAAAAACTATAAAAGTGGCAATTACAGTGTCTTTAACGCGGCTGATCGCAGGTCCTCACGTCGAATACCTTGTATTTTCGGTCGAGGAGAAATTAATCTGGAGAAACCAGACCACTATAGTCATTACTATCTTGATTTGCGTAAAGGGGACCAAATTCTGGTTCGCTTTCACAGTCGGGTTGGAGGTGTTATGGCATGGTAATGGTTTCCGTAAAAACATGGATTCAATGCGAAAATGTTAAAGTTCTGGAATGGCCACCATACTCCCAGGACCTTAATACAACAGAAAACGTGTGGGTATGGTTGGGTGGGAAGGTATACGAGGGTGGTAAACAATATACCACTCAAGAGGAATCGATCACCGGAATAAAACTCGGTTGGTCTACGATTACTTTGGATTATCTACAAAAAATATATGATTCACATCCCAGACGAATGTGTGAAGTCCTTGGAAACAAAGGAGGATCAACTCATTATTAATTCTCTATAAAAATATTCTAATTAAAATATTTAAGTTTTAATCATCTAATTTTTTTTCGAAATGAATCGAAAAAACTTAAATTATCTGATGACGCAATTTTGACTTACCCATTTATTGATTGTTTTTCTTTTTTATTGAAATAAAAATCTATAGACAACAAACTGCATCCTATATACACTTTTTATTTATAGAGATGTTCAACTTTTGAGGGAAAAAAATTTCCATAGCTCTCGCTCGAACCGTTTTCCAAATATCTCATATCCAAAATTTTTGCTCAGGGGGCGCTAACCTACATCAGTTTAACAACATATTCTGCATCTAGATACCGCTTGAGAACAAACTTAAATTAGAGGGCTAAGAGTTAAGAACAATAATGTTAAGATTAGAACAATAAATCCCAATATTTAAGCTACACCTGTAAGCTTGCCGTATGTTAAATTTGTAAAATTATTTCGACTGAGTATATTATATATTGTAGATGGCAAAGAAACTGTCAAAATATTAATTTTAAAAAATTAAATGTTCTGACTCGGAACACACCTGTTTTTAAAATTACGGATAACGCATCCTTTCCTACGTGGCTGATGGATTCAAAGCGGAGTACTTAGGAATGTAGGTGAACCTGGATGTATAAATGCAAAAAGCTTTTGTATATGTGTAGTGTCGTGGTGGAATTCACAAGAGTTGAAATTCACGAGATCTGTTGGGAAATAGCGATCATACCGAGGTGCAAACGATTCTGGTTGTGCGTACATAGGAAGGAAAACTGTCAACGGAAAGGAACGATCATTTTTGGAGAAGATGGTTAAGATAGCGGAGCTCAAGGCAGTAGTTGCGTTTCTGCTAAGAGACAGGAACTTGGGAGTTGCAGGCTTCAGAGCAGAACTATTGCAGAGACTAGTGGAACAAGTGAGTTCTGAAAAAGTGGACTTGCCAGAAGCAGTTTGAATTATGAGCCAACACGAGGAATCATTCGCAGCCAGGCGGTTGCGATTTCACAACTACAACAGTAGATGACAAATATGTTAGCGCAGTTTGTCAGCAATATGCCAACAGCTAATCGGCAGCAGCAAAGGAAGATGAGATTGATATAGACGAGTTTGTCAAACGTAACCCAGGAGATCAAGCGCCGATCAGCCATGGTAAATAAGCGTCGGTTAAGAGTATTGCGAATACCTTACTTATAACCCCGGAGATGAGAATTTGATCGCCGTAAATCAGTTGATCGCCGTTGTCAACAAAGTCGTAGATGCGTATTAAAGCTACGAAAAATGTGTAATTTTTGCAATGTATACGCAAAGCTGAAGGGTCCTTTCAAAGTGTGGCTTGATTCTTGGCAGATTTTACACACAACATGAAACAGTTTTACAGCAGCAATCCGATAGAAATTCGGACCAGAGCCTGACGAGGTATAAATCCATTGTAAATGCAACCAGAAGATCGAAGGAAACCGTAAAGGAGTATTGTTTCCGTATGTCTACAGGTATACAGCACAGAGAGTTGCAAAACAATACTGCAGCCATTAATTTTTCGTCGATGAAGGAGTTTCGCGACGCTACCGAGTCATATTTTATAAACAGAGGGAGGCACAATACAAATAAGGAGTTTTTACCCAAACTCAATACTTTTGAGGTAAGGCTAAAAAATTATATGAACCAATCAAAGCCAAGAGAAGCTAGGTTTCTTGCCACCGATGAAATATGCCAAGCCGCACAGGTGATGCGTTTGGGCACATCCAATCAGGATAAGCTGTTCACACGGATGATCTACATCAACGATAACGGCTATAACGCTTTCATTGATACTGGAAGGTATAATTCGCAAATCAGTATAATCAGTAAAATTCGCAAATCGATTGCGGACGAGATCGACAGGAGTGCCTCATAAAAATAGTAGGCATATGTGGAGGTTCACGTATCCTTACCGAAGCTATGGTTGTGCGTTTTGAAATCGCGGAAAAAATGGTTACAGCCAAAGTTTTGTTGTTTGGGACAAGATGTCATTACATGTGCTGAGTTTGGAAATTCGAGCCAAGCGAGATAGAAGTCAAGTAAACCGTTTAAAAACCGTGTTCATTTTCAGAAAGAATACGAACGGAACAAAGTATGTAGTTTTCTAGACAAGTTTACGGACGTATTTTCCACAGAATTGGTAAGCATCGGCAAGACGAATGCGATTGTATGCGAATAATTAAAATTATGGAAATATGGGGCCACAACTTCCAATTATAACATACTGATTTTAAAGGATGGGCAAACGAAAAAATGCATTTTTAAAGGGTGGGCAAACGTTAAAAATGAATTTTAAAGGATGGGCAAACGAAATTATTAAGTTTTAAGAGGTGGGCAATCGAAATTATTCAGTTTTAAGAGTTGGCAAACGAAAAAAACTAATTTTAAAGGGTGGGCAAATGAAAAAAATTATTTTTAAAGGGTGGGCAAATGTTTTTTAATGGAAAATCTTATTTTAAAGAGGTGGGCTAACGAAATTGGTTGTATTTTAAGTGTGGGCAATCGAAAAAAATTTTGTTTAAGGTTTTTTTAAGGGTGGGCAAACGATAAAAACTAAAAATAATGGTTGGGCAAACGTTCTTTGTTGATAATATTTGGTTTTAAGAGGTGGGCAAAGGATTACCCTCTGATTCGATCGGGGTAAACTTAAAAGCCTTATATTTTCTAAAGTATAAACTTTTTCAAAATTCTAATGGGTGGGCAAACGATGTAATTGCGATAAAAAAAATTTTGAAAAAAGTGAAATTTTTGATTTTCATAAATTTTCGAACTTTTTCGAAAATTCATATCTCAAAAACTGGACGTGGTTCCAGCTTTCAAATTTCAAAAATTCGATTTTTCCGAACCCAGCTTCTTTGAGCTCCACGGATGGATTGTTTGAGTATAAACGTCTTCCGTTCCGTCCACATACTGCATTCATCAGACAGATTGCAGAGTTACAGAAGCGTGTAAAGAAAGGTGACATGATGCATTACATCGACGATGCCGATAGCCAAACTTTTGATGAGATGTATGAAAAACTAGAGAATACTCTGCAAGTTTTGCGAGATGGAGGATTGACTTTGATTCTAGAGAAATGTGAGTTGTTGTTATTATTTTTTTTTCGCACGGGTCCCACGCCCGCACTTCTCGCCCAACCGACCGAGGGGCGCTACCGTGTGTCGTACGGCTCGATTCGCGAAAAGATAGACGCGATATAGAAAAAAAAAACATAAACGCGATGTACTTAAAATCACGCGTGATGACTGATGCCGAATTAGAGAAGCTCCGAGATGACGCTGCGACCACTGTGAACGACCACATCTCAGTTTTCTAGAAGAGATACGATGCCACTCGTTCTGTTCAACGGATTGATCGGATTGCTCCGAATCTTTTTTAGCTACAAATCTTAGCAACATTTGAGGTATTTGCTGCGATCGACAGCTGATCAGCTGTGAAGTCCTGTTGATCACTTGCCAGAGGCTGCGGGGCGCTTCCCTTTCAGCTTTCTGGCGCTGTGGAGATTCATATAATAGGTTAAGGCTATTAAACTGCGAGTCTGCAGTTAAATGCGGAAAAGAAACGACGATGAAAACTGTCTATAACTGCGCCAAATAACTGCTGATCAGATCTTTCAATCCACCTTTAGTCTGGCCCATAGGGAGTTTGTTGTAATTTATAATTTATATTTCCTTTCTTAATAAATAAATAAATAGTCAAGTTTATGTTTGAGTTTTATGATTTATATTTTAAGTTATTTCAACTGCAACACCAGCACCACGACCTACTCACAGCAAAAAACGTACAAGAAGGAAAGAAGGAATAAAAAGAGTGGTATTCTCTTACAATATGTTTTATGGCATAAAAGGTGTGGCCATTCATATCAAATATAAAGTAGTGTTGTTTAACGTTATTTTTGTAGGTTGAATAGTATATTCCAACACGCCCCCTCAAAAATAACGTCTATAATTAAAAACATAACAATAATATTCATTAGTAACTATCAAATGTGGGTGGTGTGCATTCTGGGAAGTGTTAACTGATCCAGCATTTGCTGCGAGGATACGGGGAAAACCCAGAAAAACCCGATCAGATCATTGTAACAAAATATGTTTACAGGAATTTAAATTTGAAAAATATATATAAAAATTTCATTCAGCATTCGATTGGTCGTCTTGCAGCAAACCCAATTTGTCTCGTAACTCCACAAATCTCGCAGCAGGCAACGGTTTTGTAAATATGTCAGCCAGTTGATTCTCTGTAGGAATATACTCAAGACAAATCACATTATTCTGAACTTGCTCTCTGGCAAAATGATATTTAATATCAATATGTTTAGCTCGTTTATGACATGAGGGGTTGTTTGCTATGCTAATACAGCCTTGATTGTCTTCGTAAATTTTAATGGGGTTTTCTAGTTTAATGTTAATACTAGTTAATAAAAATTTAAGCCATAGAGCTTCTCTCACGGCTTCAAATAGGGCCATATACTCAGCTTCAGTTGATGAGGCTGCTACTGAGTTCTGTCTCTTTGTATTCCAACAAATGAGATTAAAATCAAACATTTTGAATAAATACCCTGTTGTACTTTTTCTATCAATTTCACTACCAGCCCAATCAGAATCCACATAACCAATAATTTTATTTTCAAATGCCAAGTTCTTTTTAAAAATCAATTTCATATCGATAGTGCCCTTCAAATATCTAAGAACTCTTTTTAAGTTCTGCCATAATTCGGAGTTATTTTTGCTACTATATCTGCTCAAGATATTTACTGCAGTAGTTAAATCTGGGCGTGTACAAAGCATTATGTACATTAAACATCCTATGAGGCTACGGCATGGGGTATTGCAGTCTTCATCTGAATTAAGTAATTCATAATTTATTTTACTAGGTAAAGGAGTACTAACTGCATTACAATTTTCCATGTTAAATTTACTTAAAATTTTTTTAACATATGCAGATTGGCTTAAATAGATTTTATCTTCCTGCATCTCTATCCTAATTCCAATAAAATGTTTTATTTCATTTAGGTCAGTCATCCTAAACTTTTCCATTAAATACCTTTTGAAGTTATTCATTCTTGTCATATCTCCTGTAGCTATAACCACATCATCTACATATAATAATACATATATGTTTTCATTGATGTTACCTTTGTCTAAAATATATATACAGCGATCAACTGAAGAGTTTACAAACTCACACTCTTTCAATGCTTGCTCAAATACTTCAAACCAGCATCTAGCCGCTTGCTTGAGTCCGTAAATTGCCTTATTCAATTTACACACATTGTCACTATTACACGATATACCTTGAGGAAGTCTCATATAAATTTCCTCTTTTAACGTGCCATTTAAGAAAGCTGTTTTTACATCCATTTGATGGACTTTCAAGTTATACTGTATTACTAATGACAATATAAATCGGAAACTTGAAATTCTAGCTACAGGAGCAAATGTCTCTTCATAGTCTATTTGGTATTTTTGAGTGAATCCTCGTGCAACCAATCTAGCTTTGTATCTAATTGGATTTCCAAGTTCATTATATTTAACAGAAAATACCCATCTGCTATCTACAATATTTTTGTTTTCAGGCCTTTTTGTAATTGTCCAAGTATTATTAATTTTATGAGCATTTAACTCTGTATTGATGGCTTCTTCCCAAGAAGATTTATCATCCCTATATTGAATTTCATCAAATGAATTTGGGACATCGTTAAATATAGTGTGAGCATTTAGAACAACTTTATTTAGACTATTATCCTCTTCATTATAGGATATCTGAGGCTTAGTCTTTAATCTCTCACTTCTTCTATTAATAATTTCTATGCCATCATTTTTAGTTGGATTATCAATTCCAATTTCTTTTAAGTGCTCTGCTGTTTCGCTTTCCCTACTCTCATTCGGGTTGCCTGATCCCTTACTTTCATTCAGGTGATCATCTCGCTTTCTTTTCTTACTCTCATTCAGAAAATATTTATTACTTTCCTTACTATCTTTCAGGAATTGTATGTTGTCGCATTCCTTACTCTCATTCGGGAATTCTGTTTGTATTATTTTCCTACTGTCATTCGGAAAATTTTTATTTTCACTTTCCTTACTATCTTTCAGGAATTGTATGTTGTCGCATTCCTTACTCTCATTCGGGAACTCTGTTTGTATTATTTTCCTACTGTCATTCGGAAAATTTTTATTTTCACTTTCCTTACTATCTTTCAGGAACACTGTTTCAAATTTAACAGCTCTAGAATTAACCATATTGGTTTCATCGACAACAACATCTCTTGCGACAATAAATTTTTCATTTACAGCATCCCACAACTTAAAACCATTGGGTTCATAGCCCACAAAAATACTTTTAAATGATTTATCATCAAACTTTCCTTGTTTGTTTTTAATATGCACATAAACAGTTGCACCAAACACTCTCAAATGTTTTAAGTATGGCTTCTTATTGTGCCACATCTCATATGGGGTCTTTGAACTATCAACAAGTGCTCTGCTAGGAATTCTGTTGATTAAATAAGTAGCAGTTAATACTGCTTCGCCCCAAAAGCTTTTATCTAGCTTTGCACCACTAACCATGGTTCGAGCTTTTTCCGTAATGGTTCTTATCATTCTCTCAGAAACACCATTTAACTGAGGTGTATGTGGCACTGTTAAGTGATAAGAAATTCCTTTCTTAACACAAAATTGTCTCATCTCATTTGACAAGTATTCTCTACCATTGTCAATGTATAAGTACACAACCTTTAAATTAAAATGAGCTTCACTCTTGGCTACAAAATCTTGAAACATGCTAAACACATCAGATTTATATTTAATTAAATAAGTTACACAATAATGTGTAAACTGATCAACAAAGATCACAAAATAATTTTTATCATCTAAAGTAACTGGAGTAATAGGCCCACAGACATCTGAGTGTACTACAAAAAGTGGTCTTTTAATATGGGTCTTATCTTTCAATTGTTTAAAAGGAAGTCTTGCCTGTTTACCATTTAGACAGGGTTCACAAATTTCACATGATAACTCTAAGTTGTTTAGAAGACTTTGATCACTAAACATATTCTTTCGTTTTATTTCTAATAATTTGCCATCGCTTATATGGCCAAACCTCTCATGCCATAAACGAAAATTATTTTTATGCTTAGCATTTATAGAATATGCTTGAAAATTGATCACAGGTACATTGTTTAACATACCTGAATTTTTGACAACCATTAACCCATTTTTCGAAATGGTTACACCGCTTTTGTCAAATTCGATCGACATTCCTGCCTCTTGGAGACGCTTTACGGACATCAAATTACCAGCAGCTTCCTTACAAAAGAGTACATCCTCCAGTGTAATCTCATGGTCATTCCGTAGTCGGACAATACCACGCTTAGTGGCATAAATAAATTCGCCTTGCTTGGCCACTGCAATCTTAAGTGGAGGCACAACCTCCACACTGTCGGTATACAGCGACTCATCATTTATAAGATGGTCACTAGCACCAGAATCAAGGACAAACCCGCAGTTGTCCATCACTGAAGTATTATTCACTTCTTTTACCATAAACGCAATGCCGTGTGATGTTGCAGTTTGAACTTGTTTTTCATTTTCTTTATTTTTATTATTTAATATTCTTTTATAATGGAAACAATCTTTTTTAATGTGGCCTTCTCTGCCACAGTGGTGACACTTGACTTTATACTTTGAATTTCCCTTGAATATTTTCTTTGGTTTAGTTACCCGATTTTTAAACAAATTATTTTTATAAGTGTTATTATTGTTGTGCACGATCGCGTTCATAACTTTCTTGCTTGTATCGTTGTGGTCATTTTTAATTTTAATTTCTTGATCCAGCAATCTATTTTTCACAAACGCCAATGTCAAATTTTCTTCAGATAATGTCTCTATCGCTGTAATAATTCCATCGTAACACGAAGGCAATGTGATCAGTAGATGAGAAATTTTATCCATCTCTTCTATTTTTGCACCAGCTGCCAACAATTCACTTATAAGTTCGTCAAAAATATGAAAATGGCTTAATAGTGACATCTCACTCGATAGCTTCAGAGAAAGCAAACGTTTTCGCAGCGCCAGTTGCGACGCCAAACTTTTTCGTTCATAAACGGCGTCCAAATTCTCAAGAATCTGACGCGCCGTAATGTCGCTTGTTGCGAAATTTAAAAACGAGTCGCTTAGGTACTCTATTATTGTACTTTTTGCACAACGCTCTGCCTTTTTCCAGGAGTCATCTACCTCGTTAGGCATTAAACCATCAACTACTTTAAGCACATCTTGCTCGGCTAAAAGAGCCCTAATTCTAAATTTCCAAATCGCGTACTTCTCGCCATCAAACGGCTTAATATTACGTTTAGCCTTGTCCATTTTTCACTCAAATTCTGAGAAGGAAATAATTTCACAAGAATGTGAAAAAAAAGCTATTTCACAAGAATGTGAAAAAATGCTATTTCACAATTTATTTTCACAATCTTTAATTCACAATTTAATTGTTTATTAGGCATGGACTGGGCCCATAACCTGTTGTAATTTATAATTTATATTTCCTTTCTTAATAAATAAATAAATAGTCAAGTTTATGTTTGAGTTTTATGATTTATATTTTAAGTTATTTCAACTGCAACACCAGCACCACGACCTACTCACAGCAAAAAACGTACAAGAAGGAAAGAAGGAATAAAAAGAGTGGTATTCTCTTACAATATGTTTTATGGCATAAAAGGTGTGGCCATTCATATCAAATATAAAGTAGTGTTGTTTAACGTTATTTTTGTAGGTTGAATAGTATATTCCAACAGAGTTTCATCTCGTTCGCAAGTTGAGAGAGTTGGCCCCTAAGTGTCGTCACTGGTTCGGCCGCTAAAACACTCAGTGTGCACCATTTTGTCACATAGCCAACAAGTCATTTTTGGCTAGTCGGGCTTTATAACCAGGCGGCAATTATTTTAAAAGCATACGATTTAGTATCCTAAATTTCTCAATTCGAACCACTGTACAAAGACACAAATCAAAACTTGCAAGAGAGCTGTTCAAAGTACCGAAAGAGAACAGTTTGCACGCTTAGACTTTAAATTTTGTGTTGGATGTCAAGAGAGTGGGTGCCCAGTGCAGTTTATGTGCATAAAAAAACAACACAAAACAGCATTGCGAACAACGCAAGAAAGATAGAGTAAACAAGACACAAAGACAGAAAGACAAAAGAATTTGTTAATTTGTTTAAGCTCGCGCATAAATCAAAACAAAATTCACTCGCTAAGTGAACGGAGTTTTAATAATTATGTTAAAAAAATAGAATTATAATAAACCTCAGCTGGTTTTACAAACCCAAAAGTAAATTCGATTTGAAGCTAGACGATGCGACGGGTTCGGTTTGGTACCGCCAGTTGTCTGGCGTCTCGATCTGACCACATAGTTAGATCTACAATGATTTAAGATTAGGAGTATGTGGTTTCTAGTGAATCTGCTTGGCTACCTTACCACCTAACTAACCAAGTCGGGACTATCACATTCACCACGAATAAGCCTACATATGAAGGCTGTTGCAAGCATCGTTCTACGGTTGGCTAGGGAGATTAAATTAATTAAAATTAGTCTACTGGAATACGAAGGTAACATAAGGCTTGCATCCCTACTTGGGCGCCGCAAGGCGAACAGTAAGAAGGCTCTATGGTCCGAGTTAACTACGGCTTGAGGACTCCAAATACGCGATCAATACTCAACAATCGGACGGACCACCGAAATGAATAAGGTTTCGGCCGTGTCAGGATCATCAAATTCTTTTGACCACCTTTTTATAAAACCAAACACACCACTGGCCACTTGACAATAGTCGAAATATGGCCTGAAAATGTTTGTTTTGAGTCCAGAAGAACACCAAGATTATCAACCCGTGTTTTTCTGTCCAATGAGCACATCTTTGGGTGCTATTGGGTATAATTGATCTACAAAAGTGCTGCAAATAATTTGTGATAACATTTTCAAAAAGCTTAGGGACAGCCGACAATTAATAGAACAGTTAGAGTAGAGACTTGCACAAGGCTTCCGCACAGAATCTAAGAATCATCTATGGGGGTAAGAAGGTTTGGGGCCGCCGTCTATATTCGGTTCCCAGAACTAAAATTGGGGCAGAACAAGAATTCTTCGGGTCAAGAATATCGGATTCAAAGAGGCAACAGAGCTGATTGTCAGTTCCATGGGAATGGCGGTGGGACTTAGAGAGAGAGAGAGAGAGATGGCTTCGGCCGGCATCCGAAGGCCAAGATTGTTTTCTTCCATTTCTGACGAAGCAGTGAGACGGAAAAGTTTTTTTTGGTTGGCCATCGAAACGAGAAAAAAATTAAATTATCATCGAGGCGCTGGATTCGGAATAAAGGGTAAGCGAGTGCCGGGGCAAATTCTGGTTAGATATCTCTAAAACATAATCTAAATATAATGGGTCAACTGGGTCTTGCAAGCGAACAAAGTTGAAGTCGTTTGGACTGACGCATTGGATCACCAATAGAAGTCCTGGTGGGACACCAAGACAGGGGGCCTTGAAGCCTGCATTTGTGAGGGTCGCCGTTGGTTTTTTAACATTTAAGAAGGAAAGTGGAACAAGCGAGAATTTTCTTTTCGTAAGTGGCATGTCTCCGTGTTATTTAGTTTTTTTTATTATAAACTATTTGTTTGCATAAGCCTTGAATTCCACAGGAAGATCACCCGGAAGCAAAAGTGGGTAAGTGAATTTATTTACTGATTTATTTAATAATAAAAAAAGGCATGCGATAAAGAAGTGAAATTAAATTCACATAATCGCGGTCCTGGCGCCACGGTGACGAAGGCGCCGCAATATTTTTATCGCCTAATTATTGGTGGAATCAGTGGTGGAATTGTTTTTCAAAAGGCAGAATTTTTCTTTGCAATTTAATTTGTCTTTGGAATTTACAGATTGATACCGCTTATTTCTTTGTTTCTTTTTGGTCCGTTTAATTTTTGGCTGCTGGCCGTGCACTCGCACATACATATGTCCGAAAGAAATGTATGTTTATATTTAATTGATTTTTGAACGGTCAAAATTGTCTTTCCACTCTAGAAGTATTTTATCTAAATTAAGTATTTATTTTATGGGAAATCGAAAGCTGTAAATTGAAATGATTTAACTTGTTTGCCTATGACTAGGAGGTATTCCCTGTGAGCCGCGGTTAGCGACCAAAGGGGCCATTCGGGATGACAACTGTTTGTGGTTTTTTGTAAAGAATGGCCAAGGTAGGGCATTACGCAACCACATTAGTAGAATGAAATTAGGTTGAGATTCCAGGACAAGACAACCACCCCAGCTGGACCTTCGCGTGTGCGTCCTGGAATATCTCACAACACCACCCTAGCCTTATGAATCGTTACAAACACAGGCAGGGACTCCGTTGGGACTTGGCGAATAGACACGCTGAAGATCGTAAAGCAGTGTGATATCGTTTAGTGTGGGGCAAAATATTAGATATCAACCACAGTTAAGACTTCACCTCCCTGTCTGGAGGGATGATCATATATGTATATTATCTTACTTATATTACATTAATATATATATCTGTGTCAAGGCACGATTGTGCTTGAGATCATCAGCGAAAGCCGAGGCAACAAAGAGTAGCTGTAAATTACTGTACAATGACTCGCTGCTGTTCTCAATCATTGTTAGTGCAAAATATTAACTTCGACTTTGATACCGCTTAGGCGTATGGCTGTTCGGAATAAGGTAACGCAAAATTTTGAAAAAATACCCAAAAGTTTTTTTTAAATGTGGCCGCGGCAGATTTTGGTGGTTTTAGGGCGTTAAAGTGGGACTGGCAAAAAGTTTCTTGGCCAATGGATAGAAATTTTATAGGACTAACAAAAATATGAAAAAAATATCAAGACATTTTTTAAAAGGCGGGCGTGAAAGTTTTGTTCGGTTTGCGGGCGTTTGAGTGGGCGTGGCAACATAGGTCATCAAACTTGCGCTGCGTCTATGTTTCGAGAATTTGTATGGTGAATCTTAACCCTCTAGCTTTTATAGTTACTGGGATCTCGAGGTTCATACGGACAGACGGACATGGCCAGATCGACTCGGCTAATGATCCTGACCAAGGATTTACTTAATATGGTCGGAAACGCTTCATTCTGCCTGCTAAATACTTTTCAACGAACTTAGTAAAAAAAAAAAAAAAGGATGTTAAGTGGAGGTTTCGTACGTGGCTAATCCCGGCTAATATTGTATCATGAGGCGCAACTGCATCAGAACTCAACACAGCTTCGTGGTTCTTGGGACCAGAAGCAGGCCTAGCCAATGTCGTCGGCATTGATACGGACGCCGTCGAATCAGAACAGAAAACTATGCCGAAAACTATGTTCTTCTTCGCATACGTCTTACTTTTCGCCCGATTTACACACTGGCCCAATAATCTTGGCACACTTTTGTGACCTGAAGAGCTTGGACGAGTATCATTTTGCATTATTTGGAATGTGCAGCACCAACAAATAAATACAAACCAATTACAAGTAACTTTAAAATCATATATTCATTTCTTGTTAGGTCGTCAGGATATTTGCTTATCCGTGAGATTGGAGAACGCTAGATATTACTAAACAGTAAATCACATTTCTCATAGATATACGCTCGTTATTTGCATTTACGGAATTGCATTGCTGGACCATCCTAGAATTCTGAATTAGAAACGCCAGAGATCTAGGTCTTCGAATCGTACACAATCGTATACAAAACAATAATTGGATTTTTAACCTGTTGAACGACTGATCCACAACAACCCATTCAAAGGTGCGATATTGACTTTTGTGGACCAATCAGAACATCGTAAGACAGGGTCGTCCTAGAAAGTGGCATTTAAATGTGTTTATTTGATTGATAACCAAATAAATTTACATCAAAGCGGTTTCAAATGCGTAGGCCAAAGCATTTGCCGCAGCGCTGAAGACAGTGCTTATGCGTTCGCCGCCCACAGACATCTACTGTGACAACGGAAATAAATTTCTTTGGAGAATCACCTGGGGAACAATTCTACTCTAGAGACTATCGCGACGTATTAGTTTTATCTTCATAGAAATCCTTACTTTGGAGGCCTCTGGGAAGCGGCGGAAGTGACTTTACGAAACCTGACAGCGTCAGGCGCGAAAACAAAACTGAGGAAGTCTTTAGGATACAATTTAATATCCTCACCAATAAACTACATACAGTAGACTGAAAATACAAAAACCTACCCCTTTAAGTGGTTACAACATTAGTTAAACCACGAATGAGGATCTCTAATGGCTAGCTAGTGAAAACTTTGTAATCATATGATACATTATATGATATATCAAATTAAAGCAGATAACAAATTTAAAGGAGACCTACTTTATCTGCCTTTCTTTATAGACAAAGTTAACGAACTGGACATTACCCTACAACTGTGAATGCAACGCAAAAAACGGGAAAAAAATTAGAAATTTAAAAATTGTTCAAAACTGTGGGCAAGACCGGTTTGGTCGTTTTGTAGGTGAAAACAGGGTCGTTTGGTATACAGATAAAAATTGGCAAGACAAACAATAAAACGAAAATAAACAAAAAATTTACCAGTCAAAATATTTGTCAAATATGATATTTTAACAACTCTTAACTTAAAACAAAAGAGAATGCTTAGGTCGACTTTCCAGAATATCAGATAAGGAGGGCGTGGGCACATTTTTTCCGGTATACCAAGGAAAATACAACGAGGAAAAATCACATTAAAAAAAGTTTTAAATATGTGGGTGTTGCAGTTTTAGGGCGGTAGAATAGAATACAT
This sequence comes from Drosophila melanogaster, assembly GCF_000001215.4. Taxonomy (NCBI): domain Eukaryota; kingdom Metazoa; phylum Arthropoda; class Insecta; order Diptera; family Drosophilidae; genus Drosophila; species Drosophila melanogaster. The sequence goes on from NT_033779.5 coordinate 22,211,548, forward strand.
ACTTTTCAACGAATCTAGTACAATAATATGAAACAGAAAGCTAGGTAAGAAATCCATTTTGAAATACAGGACCTTTAGAACAAAAAGACAAAAAGCACTTGCACTTATAGGGGATCATTAATCTGTAAAGCGCGAATGAATATTTAAAAAAAAAGATATAAATTCTATCTCGTCAATACAGGAAAACTGATAATTCTGCTTTTATAATTAAAAGCAATAGTGAAGTTGACGAAAATACCACTGACGAGAAAATAACAAATAAGTTCTATTCCCATAACTTCAGAAAACGGTTATTTACTTCTGAACACAGTGAAATACCTCTTAGCTGTCAACATCATATGATGAAAATATATCAAAAGAATATCACATATCAAAAATATTATGATGATGATGATGACAAAAAATAATTAAAAGATTAAAATAATAAAAAATTCTATTATAAAATAATATTCTTAAAACACAAAGAAGGAGATGCCTTATGCATTAATAGATATTAACGGAAGTGATAAGTAGATAATAAGATAATAAATTGTGTAGGTCCCATTCAGCATATTTTAACAATTAATAATTTTAATTATTTTCAATTTCAAAGTTAACCTTTCAGTGGCGATTATGAACAATCACAAACTCTTCAGAGCGTCATTTGTAGTTTTCATATGTTGAATTGCCATCTCTTTTCTGGTGGTAAAGTAGCGTTAATGTACCAGAATTTACTTGCATTTTACTCACTACAATTTATAAAAACGAATACATCTTCATTTTGTGCTAAACCAATTTATCCACTGTGACAACCCCTCATTACCAAAAAGATACATTCTCGTTTGGTGCCATGTTGATCGCTAGTTCTACAAGTTTAGACTTTCTAGTGTTGTAGTTTGCCATTTTAGGTACAAACCTTTAGGTACTCGTTAATCGTTGGGTAAAAGAGTATACTATATTCGTTGAAAAGAATGCAGCAGGTAAAAAGATGCGTTTTTGACCGTAAAATATCCCAAAACGTGTTGGACACGCGCACTTAAGCGCCTTTTGAAATAATTAACATTTTTTCATTTTCGGAATTTCTTGCTCACACACCCACTGTGTGACGGGAACTGTAACTGATAGATCGGAATAAAAGCTGATAGATTAATTAAATTGATTACCTAAAAATATTACCTTACAAATAATTGCTACTTACATTGTTTTAAAAACAGACGTAAAGTGAACCATATGCACTTCTGAAAAAGTTGATGGGGCATCTGGTGGGCAGACAGCACAGTTCTGGGTTTGAGCTTTAATAAGCGTGGGGTTATCTCTTTTAAGTACGTCATATGGATATATAATTCTCCGAGATGTTCAACATCTGAGTTCGCCCATCGTCGACGCCAAATATAAGGCAGGGCAATAATGCCATAAAAAATAGGGCCGGAGAAAATTATCGTAAGGATTAGATGGGGCCAGATGTCTTGCTTAAACGGGCGCATAATCGCCAGGGCCTCATTAAGGCGTCTGGGAGCGTGTGTAGCAAACGCTCCTGAATCAGCCAGTGTGAAAAAAGAGAACTCGATGGCCTTCCGCCGTTCCCAGCTTAGACCGACATCTCCCAAAAAAAAGTCAGCTTGCTGCTGAGCCATAATATCTAAATTTAACTGTTTAAGAAAAGGTTAAAGACCACTTACTCCACTTTGCAGCAATCCAATGCCCCCTGTGAAACTGTCGTTCGAATCCTTGCCATCTTCTGACCTCATTGAGCCCTGGGTTCGACCGGGTGCTTCGATATACTTAAACCGAAAGTTCATATGCTTAGATAGCAGCATGAGTAGGCGGTGATCGCGGCCACCAGTGACCCGAACCTTTCTCTTCTCTATGCTGTCTAGGCTGTTAAACTCCTCGTCCTCTTCGAAGCTGTTATTGCAATACGTTACCCAAAACCACGGCGGAGACTGCAATCAAATATAGCATAGATTAGGACCTGCATTGGTGTTTCAAGCCACAAAGCGTTACATGAAATACGGGCACCCGAAAGGTACGACCTTTAAAGTTGGCGTACACGGATAATGCAGTCGGGAGGAGGGGAATTCGTTGCAGACCAAGGTTATCGCCGTCGTACCAATTAACCAACTGTAGCTGACTGTCGCTACAGGGTCTAGCCTGGTTGTAGTAAATGCGGAAGGCCTTCTTGCGAGGACGAGTTACGACTACCACTCGAAGCGGCTCTCTAAAACGAATTACACGGGAGCTGGGTGGCCAGCGTGCTCCCCAATAGAAAATAAATAGGCTTAAGCGATGTCCGAGATGTCGATCGTGGAGGCTATTCAACAGCTGGTTGGGCTCGTCCAAAATCAGGCTGATGCACTCGTTTGCACCTTGAAGGTTTTCCTCAATGTGTTGAAAAAAGAGCTCCGTCTGGCTGAATACCACCGACTTGTAGTTACTGCGATGAAGACGCTGCAGAAAATCGTCAAGATAAACGTTGCGCTCTTTCTGGCAAACTCCATCAGATAGAGCGAGGCTTGGTAGCGCCAATATGGCAAGAGAAGATTGTTGCAAGCCTCTTACAATTTGGGTGAGCGCTAGGAGCCAAAGGCTATGAAAACTTTTTGCTTAGAAAAAATGAGTATACCTTGTGTACAAACCTATTGCAGTGTCTGACTCATCGTTACCAATAAAAGTCAGCCTTGTGCTGTTTAGCAATCCCAAAAGGTAGGGCAGCAGGCCCAATGCCAGAAACTTATGCATCTTGAATCATCGGACCAGGGCTATGCTCCTTTTTTATATACTCCTTTTGACAATTATTTGGTGTCCAATTATGGCATCAACTTCTATATATCAAATGTCAAACGTCTCAAAGGAGCATTTCGATGTACGGTACTGACAACTCGGACAGCTTGAAAAGCTATTAAGAGTGCACATGGCTAAAAATCGATTTTATTTTAGACTGTAAGAAAGCGGGTTAAAATAAAACTATTGTTAATAGCACTAAGTTTCGTACTTTTTTTTACTAGTTTTGCTTACAAAAATTAAGTAAGAATAACAAAATACAATCGTCTAAAATTAAAGATTTATAATTTTTCAATACTGAAATTTATAATTATAACCTTTGGACATACATAGTGACGTGCCCAAACCTGCCAATTCAATCATTTGGCAGGACCATAAACAATAGAGTATTTAATTGCTTTCAGTACTGTCCAATTCTGCGATGTATGTGTTCTTATAAACAATTGCAACGGCACTTATCGACTATTGTAAACATCTTAAAGCCTTACACATGTAAGCAGTTTTGCGTGCTGTCTCTGAAGCAGCGCCAACTGTAGCATCCAAGTGCAATGCTCTCCCAAAATACACTAACATATTTGTATGACAATTTTACATACCTTAAACTACAATAGTATACCCTTACCAGTCAAAAAAAAAAAAATATTGTACACGGCTTCTTTCTCACGGAACACCGACCATTTTTTTAACAACAAAGAATTTTATGAGAAGTATTATATGTAATGCATTTAGTTGTATTAAATTAAGAAACAGGAAATTTGTCGATTGCTCATATTTTTAAAATCATGCATATTTGGGTACAAGCCGAAACTATGTTTTGTCTACACACACAAAGTTTCTACAGAAATACTATAATCTTTTACTTTTGTAAAGGAAATATAAATTGAATTTGTTTATAACTGTGAAAACTTTTATCTTTCGGAGAAGGAGATGTTGTTTCCAGAAAGGCGCCTAATCGAATAGTTATTTAGACCTATCGATAAGAGAGCCAGGTATTGTATTCGATTGGACTTAATAGATAGATAGATAGATCGAGTGTAGCCTTGACACAGTTGCAAGAGGAGGTTTCGCGACGGATGTGTAAAGATGAATAAGAATAACACGCGCCAAGGAAAATAAAAAAAGGTAAGCTTGGTGGTAAAAGCGATCGTAAAGAACTAATAGAAAAGATTGATGCATTTACCAAATATTGTATGTTTATCTATATCACACTTTCACATTCAGTGCAGCAACTTCTGTAATGGCGTTAAAATCTTTGATTTCGTTATTCGGAGTCCATATTCGTATTGTGGCTGATCAGGGAAGGAGTTTTACAGGTCCTAAGTTTGCTGAATTTTGCTCTTTACAAAAGATTAAACTGCATTTAATTGCAACTGGAGCATGTCGTGGTAATGACCAGGTTGACAGGGTTATGAGCACATTGAAAAATGTACTTACAGCTGTTAAAACAAGTTTTCGATCGTTCCAAGAGGCACTAGCTGACGTGCAATTAGCCAATAAGTGTACTGTTAAAAAGATAACTAAATCGAGTTCTATAGAATTATTAATGGGAAAGGTTGCTCGCTCTTTAGGCCTTGTCCTTATGTAGGTTTCGGATATATGTAGATATAAATTTCGCTGAGATAAGAATCCAAGCTTTGGAGAATATTGAAAAAGCAGGAATCAACAGAAAAGTTTTGATAGAGGCAGAGCGAAACTAGTAAAATTTAGTGTTACAGATTTTGTAAGGGGACAATGGTTACTGTCAACCAAGAATGTGGCGTTTCGATCGGCCTTTTCACATCCAGGCGTCATAGAGTACAGTCAAGTTATACCCTAAGTTATATAAGTAAACGTAAAAAAACGGGAAATTGTCTTGCTTAGCTATTGAGCTTTTTCAATAGCTGTTGCGAATAATAAATAGCCGAAGAAAGTTTGTTTATTTTACGATACTGTTTATTTTGCGAATTGTTTACGGCAGCTAGGGCCGACAAAGAGCTATATCGAATGCACAATTTTAGTCTCTTCCGACAGACGAAGAAGTGGCAATTGGCGGGACAGACAGCCGAAAAACGCAGCGCCCAAGCTTAACGTAGGTAGATAACAAAAGGAACAAGGACTGAGCGCCGTACAGATAAATGCGTGCGAAAACAGCGGTTTGCACTATGTGCAACGCAACTGCTACCACTGACTACTTCAGCTTACAATATTAAAGAGTATCAGATTAGTCTACTGCACAGTTTTGGCGGCTGCATGACCCAACAGTCTATTAGCAGCCTGGGATTCTGGAAATGAAAAGTAGCGCAAGGTGGTAAAACCTAAGCTTCAGCTTGACGCTTAATTGTGACTTTAAAATAAATTTTATGTTTTAAATAAAAAAACTGTTGACTGACCGTGACATAAACTCTCAAGACTTCTGAAGGGGCCGCCCTACAAAAAAAAGGAAGGAATAATTTTATTTGCAAGGCAGCAACTCCAAAGGTATGGAGGGCGAAATGATCTCACAATCAACCGAGAAAGGAAGAAGTGCTTCAAACCCCCTATTAGTAATTCTCTTAACTTTTGGCAAAAATTTGTTCGTTCCTTTAAAATTAGCTCGTCTTATTTCTTTTTCTTATTTCTTGTCCAATTTCTTTTTAAATTTGTAATGATTACGCGGCGCGAAAGAAGTATCAAAGAGCTACCCTATTAGTCGACGAGCTCAGCCAGAGAATATTCGCGTGAGCGATTCCTTCGAGGAACATCCAGTCCAGAACATCCTTTGTTGAATGTTTATCATAAGAAATATAATAAAAAATGGAGTATGAAATAATTTAATTGATGAATACTAAAAGGGGTGTTTTTAGAAATTTTATGTTAAAAAATAAAAGTATTTGAGTTAAAACACCCAAACAATAAGAATTCAAAGAATGAATTAAGTTGAAATAAGATTTATTGTATTAAGATGAATAATGATTAAGATTATGTTAATGAAAAAAACAGATTGATTGAATAAGCAATTACTATAACTAAAATATAGCCTGTAGCACGTATACGAGGGCGTCAAATTTATCAGAATGACCGTGTCGGAGAAGGAGATGTTGTTTTAAAAAAGACCCTTTATTGAAGAAATATTTAGACATATCGATATCGAAATCGGATTTCATAAAGTTATGTAAAGTTTTTATTTTATATTACTTGTTTAATAACCATGTACATGTGTAGAATGTATGGAATATAGTATATAAAAGTATAGAAGTGTATCTTTTCTTACACTATAAATTATAAGAAATGCAAGCGAATTTTTTACGAAACATGTAACGCGCAAAAATTTTGAAAAATGTTTTGAAGTCTTAAGGTTAATATTTTCAGTGCCAGTATGCCAAAAACAGGACACTATAAAACAATTTTAACATATAAAGAAAAAATCGGGAAAACATAAGTGGCTATAATATATTGTATTTATTAAATTAATTTAAATGAATCACCAACTCTATATTTGTAACGTGTTCTGTTTGGTTATGCAAACAAAATGTGAAACTTGCTCATTTGCCTTCTGCATAGCAAAGTTAGTTAGAAATTGAGTGTTGATCACACGTGTTGTGATGCACTTTAACTCCTAATTGGTTCGGTATACATTACAGCCCTATGTGGCAAAATATATTGAAATAAAACTGAAATATTAATTGAAACATTAACTTCACCGTGTTTATAAATTGCCACACCACTTCTCCAAGTCAATGAAATAGCTCATTGCCTCGATATTTGGTGACCCCGACGTGACATTTCTTTATCGTGAACTCAAAAACAGTTTATCTAATTTCGGTGCACTTTGTGTGGCTGTACTTTTCGCCCTAGCTACTTTTCGTTTATCGCAAGCATTTTCGCATAGCGGCAGTTGCAGCCGTTTCGCTTGCTATCGTTCCGTGTTCGGTTTCTTTGCTTACGCACATAAGCATTCAGTATAACCCGTCTCGCTCGCCTCCGTCTTCGGTTTCCTTTATTGCCTACCGCCAAATTCGTGTCGTTTTGGCTTTGCAAAAAGAAGAGCGGTATATCTCCCACCGTCGCAACTTTCCCCTGCTCACCCCCCCCCCCCCCCCCCCACTAAGTCCACGGCGCGTCTGACCCAAAGTGGACGGCTACGTGGCCTGTGCCTGTTCTCTTGACATCCGGGCAGCAGCATAATAAAAACCCATTCTGCGTCTGAGCAAAGGCACTAGAATAACAAGATGCGTAACGGCCATTGGTTTGGCACTATGCAGCCACTTTTTTGGTGACGGCCAAAATTGCTCTCTTTCCGCTCGCTTACGCTGAGAGCGTAAGAAATCTAAAAATAGAATTTGCTTGCTTGTGTGGGTAAAAACAGGAGACGAGAACGTGTATATGTGTGCGTACTTGTGTAAGAAGACGGTTTTCTGGCCGAAATCAATTCTGATCGAAGAAACGACTTTATGTATTAGGGGAGTTTTGGCCAACTTCGTAGCAATATGATGAAAAAAAAATAACAATTAAAAATTCACGCCCTGATTATTATAATTTTAAAGTTTTTTAAATTCGTTTGTTAAGATCGCCGCTCGAATTAGCTACCGTTTACATATTTATATTTATGTTGATAATTAATTATGTGTAATATGCGTAATAGTCGGTACCCAGGGAACACCACGGGCAGGACATTACAATTGTAATGGGGTCCGATATTTACATATATGACCTTCGAGTCGACTTGAAATATTTTAATGTTTAACATTAAAACATTTCCATGTTCCCCAATTAAGTTATTTTTCTAACTATTGGTTTTTATTATACATTGCTCAGTCGTCAATTATTTAAATATCGCTAATTTTTTTATTTATGAGATAGAATGCTGAGCTTAGCTTGCTTTTTTTGTCTATCAGCTAACACAGTTCACTTACAATGCTTAAAAAGCAAAACTTTTATAAGTTATTATGACAGATCTGTTTTATATGTGTCGGCGAGACAGGAGTCTCAGCCATTTCATTTATTCACTTCGCGATTTTGTGCGTCAGCGCAGCAAGTTCCGATCGACGTCAGCAGTCAAACTTCACTGAAGGGATCTTCTTACATGTCCCTTCTTCATCATATTCTCTAATGTCTATACACACTGGCGTGTGCCACATTGTCATCTCGTTCTAACACACTATTTATGACCACTCGATCGGACCTCACTCAGCTGCAGAGGCTGTTCGTGCCTCTGCCGCAGCGCTCGACAGAATTTTACCGCAATATTACAATTTCATCAGAATATGAAATCACAGAAGGAATTTCTGGAATGCGAAGAGTCGCGCTCCGACATATGCATAACATTCATTATTTTCATATAACCATAATGGGGGAAGGCACAACTTTCATTTTTGCGACACAAAATCTTCTGTAAATTGGCATTTTTCCGCCCATCTTATTAACATCGTTGGATCCCTTTCAGGAAATCTAAACAAATCTAAATAAATCTAAAACAGAGCGGGGAAATCGCGCCTAGATTTCCGACAGTGGGGTAAGCTGCACTTGTTCCCACTTATGTATCTTTTTTTTTTGACCATATCCACAAGGTTATTCAAATGGGCCATTAAAATGTTTTTTTTTTTTCACTTACAATTTATAAATTTCAACTCAAACCTTTGTCGAAAAGCAGCAGTACGTTGTATTAGCGCGTATTTATCGAAACTACTATTTGCGCTTATATTTCCGTACTTTACTATTGCAACAAAACGACTTTAGTTAAATATAAATGTGATTAAATAGCGAAAAGATCAAAAAATCGATAAGCTCTGCGTAAAGCCAACTTTAAGCAAACGGGCTAAAGAAATTAAAAGGAAAAACAAAAAAAAATTGGTGCGCCTCTCTTTCCACCCAAAATTGCGCGCTTTTTAAAATTATCAAATTAGAATATAACCAAAAACTGAAAAACAACGTAATGTAATTGGCATTTTAAATGATAAAAATAGATCATTTACATACATCATATTAAGTCAAATGACTTAATAAATATAATTATTAAAGAAAATACAAGGGAATTATTATAACTACTATAATTTAAAACACAAGTTTTACAAATAGAAGACATTACATTGAGTAATAAATATTTCATAAAAATAATACGTATTAGAAATAAAAATTTATAAAATAAATAAAAATTTAAAAACTGTTTACTGCAAAAGTCATATCTTGAGGCACGAAATGCGGACACTAGCCCTCAATAATGCCTTTTAAATTTTTCACACGTCGCAAGCTGAATACTCTAATGACAAATATTCTAATATCAAGTCATTTTTGAAATTTATTGTGATATAATGTACATAGATTCGGCTATTTCTAAGCTATATTTAAATAATAATAACGTTAAGGCAATGCAAAACAATTTTTTACATGATGCCAATTGATCGAAATATTGATTTAAAGTCTATGAACTTCTAAGATGAAGGGCATATTTTATAAAATTCGCAATGCATGAGCACACATACAGTTGTCGGCTGTCACTGTATAAGCAGAAAAGAGCTGTTCGCTTTATAGCTCTCCGCTCTCTCGCTCTTGAACAAAAATTGGAGAGAGTCTTGAGCCATCTCTAGAGCCGCGGCGAAAAAATTGTGTGCAAAAAAATTGTATGGCGTTACGCATCTTGTTATTCTAGTGTCTTTGGTCTGAGCCAAGTTAGCCGGCGGAATGGTCTGCGTCTGCGCCGCTTCGGCCGGCAGAATATCCAAACCTGACGAAAGGTATAAAGGCGCAAACCTGGCAGGAGGTATAAAATGCAACACTTAACTGGATTGTCTGTAAACAACTATATTACTCCAGGTGGCAGCCACACATGTGGAAATCCACCCTCGGCTAATCCCGAGGCAAGGGCACGGATTCTGGAGGCCAAGCATTCTCCCCAAACCCACCCCGACGGCGGCACACTTGGCCGTCGGCCTAAGCAATGCAACAAGTGCACCCACAACTGAAGAAGAAAGTTTGGTTTTTGGCTCCTAAGGAGCCCTCCCTAGAACCTGAGCGATGGCAACCCCAAGAGGCCATTAGAAGCGACATCCCCCCTACCAGAGCTCAACTAGCGAAGCGGTTAAAGACCGCCCAGCTAGGAATCGAGGAGATAGGAGCAATCCTGGACGACCTTCTGACGAAGGTCAACCACAACGGGGTGAGGAGCGTCAACCTGGCAATGAAAAACTCATTCTCCAGATTGAAGGAGCTCCAACTAAAGCTGCGCACAAGGCTGCCGGAGGCGGAGGACTCGCATGTCGGACGCACGGCTAGAATAGATGCTAGCCAACAGACCACCCCTAAGCGCCCCTCCAACCACGAAGAACCGAGTATGGGAAAGGGAGGAAAGAAAGCCCAGCTATCCGACCACCAGAAGGCAGCGGGACCCCAGCGCCTACTTAGGGCTCCGCCCCAAGCCACTGCAGCGGGAAGTAAGCCACAACCCAGAATGCAGCAACGAAGGAGAGGCCTGATGCGCTGGTTATCACCCCATCAGCTGGCTTACCGTACAGCGAAGTGCTGTCGCTGGCCACAAGAGACCATGACGCCAGGCTCAGGGCCATTGGGGAAAACGTAACGAGGGTTAAGAGCACGGCCAAAGGTGAACTGCTCGTCGAGCTATGTGCAGAAGCTCAAGGTAGACATGGGAGCGGTGCTAGGAGACCGCGCCAGAATTCGCGCGGAAACACAATCAAAAGTATTTTTGATTCGCGACCTTGACGAGCTTACGACTAAAGACGAGCTGAAGAGGGTCCTGGAGTCCCAGGCAGAGATTCCAGCAGCAGTGGTGGCTATCAAGAGCCTCCGTCAAAGGCAGTAGGAGGGAAGACTGCGGTAATAGCAGTTCCAGCCAATCTGGGGGATCCGCCGATAAAGCGTGGTAAGCTGAGGGTAGGATGGTCCCAAAGTCTGATCAAGGAACTGGAGCCACGCCAAAGATGCTTCAAATGCCTGGAGGAAGGCCACATAACGGCCCACTGTAGAAGCACCGTAGACAGAAGCCAGTGCTGCTTCAGATGCGGGTCCGCGGGACAAAAGGCCGCTGAGTGCCCCAACGAGGCTAAGTGCTTCCTGTGCGCAAGCAGGAAGCACTGCCTCTCCGCTAGACGTCGCTATCAACGCGATAGAAGTGCGGAGTCCTTTGCCGAACTCTAATCCGAGTATAGAGCCCGCAGGAAAGCACTCAAGATAACCATACGGGAGATCAAGCGGAAATGCTTCCTCGACCTATGCGATTCTGCTGACAGCGGCCCATGGGGAAGTGCCTACAAGGTGGTGGTCAAGAAGGCATATACGAGGACTCCCAAGCTACTGGACCCAGCGTTGCTCCGAAGTGTATCGAAACATCTGTTTCCTTTCATGGATGGGTTACGCCCCGCCGAACCAGCCATAGGGGACCATGTCGAAGCCGACGCCACGATCAGGAGTGAGGAGATCCTGGAGCTGGCGAAACTGCTGAAGGACGGCAGGGCCCCCGGACCCGATGGCATTCCGATCAGGGCGCTTCGCCTTGCTCTCTACCTCCAGCCAGACTCGTTTGCGAAGGAATTCACCAAGTGCCTGACTGAAGGAGTCTTCCCAAGTTGCTGGAAGATACAAAAGCTGTTGCTACTCCCAAAACCAGGGAAGCCACCCGAGGAGCCTTTGTCGTTCCGGCCGATATGCTTCATCGATGGAACTGACAAGCTCCTGGAGAAACTGGTGTGCATTCGGCTAGAGAGGGCTATCGCTGACGCGGGTGACCTCTCTCAGTCCCAATATGGCTTCAGATAAGCGCGGTCCACCGTCGACGCCGTCAACAGAGTGGTCGAAGTAGCGGCTCAAGCAATCGAGGGCACCAGATGGAAGGGGGGTAGCAAAGAGTATTGCCTCATGGTGACACTAGACATCAGGAACGCCTTCAACACAGCGAGGTGGGATCGGATCCTAGAAGCATTAATTGGCTACCTAGTCAGGATCATTCGCAGCTACTTCGCAGCTCGGTTCTTGACCCGCTTCATTGGAACGCCATGTATGACGGGATACTTCGCCTATCGCTGGTTGGTACGAGCGAGATCTTAGGCTTCGCGGACGACGTGGCTTTGCTCGCTGTTGAAAAGCATCACTGTAAGGCTGAGGAGGGAAAAGTGTAACAGAAACTTCATGGCCATTAAACAATGGCTCAGCTCAATGGGGCTAGAGCTGGAGCCAAAGAAGACGGAGGCTGTACTGATTAGCTCCAGGAAGGCAGTGGAGACGGCCACTGTCGTAGTAGGCAGTACCTCGGTGTTCTCCCCTCGTGCAATTAAGTACCTGGGAGTCATGATAGATACCATGCTTTCGTTTCGTGAACACCTTGCCGTTATCAACCATAATGTTGAACACCCAAGGCCTAAAACAGGCGAGTAGACGGCTGCTGACGGGCGTCACCCGCGCGACCATGCTATATGCCGTCCTGGTGTGGGTTGAAGCGCTTGAAACAGAAAGCTACGCCAAGGGCCTAAATGCTACCCATAGACTGTCGGCACTACGTATCTGCTGCGCCTTTAGAACAGTGTCCAACGAGGCGCCATTGGTGATCGCAGGCATAGCGCCTCTAAACCTATCAGCGCAGGAAAACAAAGTGGTCTTCAACCAAACCCACGGTAGAAGTCTCTCCCCCTGCGCCAAGAGGTCAATACGAGCAGAAGCAAGGCAGCACCCCCTAGAGACATGGCAGCACAGGTGTAACAATGGACTAAAGGTCGCTGGAGGCAGTAGCTGATTCCTAATCTCAAGCCGTGGATAGAACGAAAGCAAGACGAAATAACGTTCCTTCTAACGCAGTTGGTCAGTGGGCACGGTTGCTCTCGCACGGTAGCTATCTGAAGCGCTTTGGACATGAGGAGGCTTTGGAAGTGGACGGAGCGAAACCCTAAAGCACGTTCTTTTCTCGTGCGAAAAATACGCAAGGGAACGGAGCTCTCTGGAAACCGTACTTGGCAGCAGACTGAATGCGGATAATCTAGTCCCATTTATGCTGCAGGGTGAGGCGGAATGGCAAGCGGTCAACAGCTTTGTCGCAGCGATGAAGAGAGCCAGGAGGGTCCACGAGTAAGCAAGTCTTGATCGTCCTCGCGAAGCACTGCTTCACGGCCATACCGCGGTGGGTTCAGGATTTGCACTCCATTACTGTTACATTGTTATTTACTTTAATTAATCTTAATCTTAAATGTCTAATAAACGAATTAAAAAAAAACTGTGTGCGCAGTATGGTTGCCGGTGCAAATACAGAGCTTGTAAAACTGTTCACCATTGTGCGTGCATTTTCCATTGCCCGGCTTAAAATGTAGTGCTTGAAATATTAAAAGAAAAAAAGGTCAAGCAAGGAAACAGTCAGTTTGCCAGCTGGCAGAATAACATTTTTAAAGTGCAAGGAAAATTCCATATTTGTCAACGCTAAAAAAATTGCTGCAGGTTTAACCACCGAATCGGTCACTTGCCTTGATGATAATGGTCTGCTCATCGAAAGAGATCTGAAAGTTACCCCTCTTGGGGATCAGATCAATTTTCACAGCAGCCGTTATGCCGACAGGCTTATGGTCCACCCGAATCAACTAGCAAACATCCTAGCTAATCCCATCTCCCTCCGAAGGCTGAAGAGGGTACACCCCACCTACCCGGAGGATAGTATAAAATATTACACATTAAGTAATTAATAACTAGAAATATTCTTTTTTTCCTTTTCTACTTAATAATTAAGAAACCACTTGGTCTCATATACATTTATACACACAACGACTGAACGATTCCTTTTGAATCCAAAATAAATAGAATGAATGATTAAAAAAAATGATGATAATGGTCTGCTCATGATTCCCTGGAGGAACTGGACCGCAATCAAATAGGAAGCGAATTGCGTGACCAGTTCAAAGACATTGTCTTTGAAAAGCGGTATGTTGTGCAAACGGAACTCAGTAGACGGAAAGTGCGATAGATTACTTATTCAACTATGCGTCAAGATCCAGGAACTGAGTGGCCTTTTTGGTGCCTATTATGGAATGTGCCTAACCTAAAGCTACCAACCTTAAGTGGAAATTATACTGAATACACATGTGGAAAACATGTGTCGTCGATAAAAACCCAATACTGGCTGACATATAGAAGCTTCAACACCTCAAGTCTTGCCTAAGAGGTCCCGCTTTGGATGCCGTTGGTGCTTTAGTTACTGATTAAAATTACCCGTCTGCCCTGGAGTTGTTGGATAAGCGCTACAACAATAAGCGGCTTATTTTCGAGTCTCAAATTTCGGCGATCATGAACCTACCAAATCATCTTCTGTAAAGCTGCGTGAACTGTCCGACCAAATTAATTTGCGTTTACGGGCACTTCACAACATGAGCACCCCCGTGGAAATATCCGAGTGTATTCTCATTTATTGTCTTCTCCAAAAGGACGACCGTGAAACCCAGCTATTATGGATGGATGCTGCTCCCACTAAAGGTCTTCCCGTCTGTAGTAAATTTGTCAAGTTTTTGGAGACAAGGTGCCAGAAATTTGAAAACACTTCGAATCATGCCACTGGTTGTAAAATCTAGGAAAGCCATCCACAACTCTAGAAATTCATTTGTCGCCACTACCCCTGTTGTTTGCTGCCCGATCTGTAATGCTGTAGACCACATAAATTTTGATTTCCCACAATTCAGAAAACTGTCGCCTCAAGATCGCTTACAGGAGGCAAAAAGGTTGGCTTTATGCCAATACTGCCTTCACCTACGACATTGTAATGCCGATCGCTGTCGTATTTGTGGATGTAAACACAACAAATTGCTACATTTTTGCTCAAGGCTTTCGTCATCTCGCTCCCAGCCTGCTTAACCTCAGCTACCTTCTGATGCTCATTCCGGATTGCAAGTATGAGCATCCAATCAGAATCCAGACCAGACATTTTAAGTACTATAAAGATAATAAAGTTATAGTTAAAACACATACAATGGCCAGCCCCGTGGAACTGCTCAGCCTCTCCAATCCCGTATTCAAGAGTTTCACCGTTTGAGTCGAAATTTTGGGGATCAATATGCTGTTGATGAGCCTTCTGACAGCCATCCAGCGTTTCAAGACGAAGACCTTCGCCAACCCCAAGGACCTAATGTCCCCCAAGCTGAAGGTCAAGTTCGACGATCCGAACGTGGAGCGTGTGCGCCGTGCCCACCGCAACGACCTGGAGAACATCCTGCCCTTCTTCGCCATCGGTCTGCTCTACGTCCTGACTGATCCGGCCGCCTTTCTGGCCATCAACCTGTACCGCGCCGTGGGCATCGCCCACATCGTCCACACACTGGTCGACGCCGTGGTCGTGGTGCCCCAGCCTTCCCGAGCCCTCGCCTTCTTCGTGGCCCTGGGCGCCACCGTCTACATGGCCCTGCAGGTCATCGCCTCGGCCGCCTTCTGAGCACATAGGTCTAGTCCTTCTTGTTTTTTTTTAAAGCATTTTGAATTAATTTCTTTAATATAGAGTTACGCCTACCTCGGCTTTGTTGCTGTTGGATCACAAAAAAAAAAATCATCATCGGGTCAATTTTCCTTAGTGGCTTAAGATCTCGGAGCAGACTTTGTGTTGTTGGTCACTGCCGTCATCAATATTCAAAATAAATCCGGATCTTGGGTTCCTTGTCGCGCCCTGCTTGATTCCGGCTCGCAACTACACATAATCACCTCTCGTCTGGCACACACTTTGCAATTGCCCACGTACAAGTCTGCCGCTACAGGAATTGGTGAATCCAGATTTAGATCAGATGAATGTATGGTAAATATTAATCTCAAATCTCAAACTTCAGAGTTCGTTGGCAACATCGCAGCTTTGGTAGTTCCTACTATCCAAACAACCAGCTCAACCTAACTGTAAATTATGAAGACTGGAAAATATCAGCTAATCTTCGCTTGGCCGATTACCAATTCTTAAGACCCCAAAAAATTGACTTGCTGATAGGCGCTAGTCTTTTCTTTGATCTGCTGTGTGTAGGCCAAATAAAATTGCCCGATGCACTTCCCATTCTCCTAAAAAACCGTTTTGGATGGATTGTCACTGGTGGTGGATCAAAGCCTAACAAGGCTTCATCATTGACCGGTAAATCAAATGCGTCTGGAGGAACTGGTGGGCAAATTTTGGTAGACAGAAACCATTGCTGAATCCGTCTCTAAGCGCTCGAGGCCCACTGACTGCGAGGCCCACTTCAAGTCTACATTTTCTAGTCTTCCATCTGGAGAATATTCAGTTCGACTTCCTGCAAATCACAGCCCGGTAGTGTTAGGAAATTCCTATCGACAAGCCTATCGCCGTTTTTTAAATCTGTATAAGTATTTAAGCTTGATACCGTCACCTACGGAACAGAAGCAGATTCCCGATTCAGAAAATGATTCCTTTCTTATTCCTTTCTGCTATTCTCCACATCGCCCATGAAAGCAGTTCTAAAATCCAGCAAGCGCTCTGTCCTGTCTACAATTGCTCGCTCTTACGACCCTCTTGGTCTTATCTGCCCCGTCATAACGAAGGCCAAAGTTCTGCTGCAGCAAATCTGAAGAGAAAAACTTGACTGGGACGAAAGTTTACCTTCGGCGCTTCATTCTGCTTGGCTAAAGTTGTCTGCTGATATCTGGTACCCAATAGCGTGGTCGAAATCCATGGATTCAGTGATGTCAGCATTGACGCATATGGAGGATGCATCTACATAGTCTACATGTCTCAAAGTCAAGAAGAGCTCATCTTTTCTGCGCTAAATCTCGTGTTACCCCATTGAAGACCCTCACGGTTTCCAAATTGGAATTATACGCTGCAGTATTACTGGCTCAACTAATGCGGGAAGTCCTGCAGCTTGGCTTATTTTCATGCCCTGTTTACTGCTGGTCAGATTCTGCTGTGGTGCTGTCCTGGATTCGAGATGAGTCTTCACGCTTTCAAACTTTTATTTCTAATCGCATCTTTAGTGCAGGAGCTGTCAAATGCCATATAATGGCATTATGTTCTTACAGTATGCAATTCAGCGTACACCCAGAGGGGCATTTCATAGTGAGCTGATCGAGTCCAGTCTTTGCTCACATGGTCCTGACGATCTTCAAGAAGACAAATCGCACTCGCCAAAATCTTGTCTCGCTCCAAAGGTTCTCACTGAGCTAAGGAAGAAGGCCCTCATCACTCTTAAGATCCCCGCCGACATCGACATCCCAACCAGTTGTAAATTTGTCAACTCCTGGCAAAAATTGAAGCATGTTTTTGGATACATCTTCAAATTTCGTTATCGTATCAGGCACCCCGGCCTGACTGTTATCTCTCACCTCTGTTATCATCTCACCGGAGGCATGAAACTTATCATTCGCTCCATTCAGATGGCACACCTTAACGAGGACTATAATCCCTGCTCAACAGTCCACAAGTAAAATCATCGAGCTCAATTACACCCCTCGCACCCATCATGGACAACTCTGGACTCATGAGAGTTGGTTCAGGATCTCTCCACTTCCGCATTTCTTAATGCATTGCGTCGATTTATACTGACTCTTGGAAAGCCTGCACGCATATGGTCGGACAACGCAACCAATTTTGTCGGCGCTCGGAATGAGCTAAAGGATCTTAAGCGTTTGTTCCTGAACACATCACATTAAGCTGCAGTACATGAATTCTGCATGACTGATAGCATTGAATGGCGATTCATTTCTCCTCGACCGCCGCATTTTGGAGGCCTCTGGGAGGCGGTTGTCAAAACAGCAAACATAATTTTTACCGAGCTGTTGGCCCTGCCGTTTTCCCCGATGATGACCTGCGCACGCTCATTTGCCCCATTGCACTATGCGTAATACCGGACATTTTGGTATTAATTACATTACATAATTAGCGACTTGATTTTTTTATAATTAGGATTTATATAGGATTTCGGATTCTGTTTATTTTTTGATCTGACCATGCCTATATCTCCGCCCACAAAAACAATCCTTGAAAATAAAGTGAAAAATGTATTTATATACAAATGAAAGCGGGTTTGAAGGGAGATGGATGGTGGGCAAAGGAAGTGTGGGTGTTAATATGTCTGTGGTTCAACCGGTGGATCCGGAGGTGTCTTCCCTGGTGGACTTGCGTTGGAGCGAAGTGAGGACACAAGATGCAAAAACCATTATTATGAAATAAAAGTCAATAAATTTTTTTATATTTTATTATTCTTTCAACTTCCTCCTCTAAAAATATATTAAGGCAATTGTCAGGTTGATCTTCATGTTTATTCTTTTCTTTTATTAATGTGTTACAATAGTTATATGTCTTCAGTATACATTTGCCATCATCGTTCATGCAGCGAGCACACGTCCGCACTCCCTGGCATCTCGCAAGCAACTCCCCCTCTCTCATGCTCTTCCTCTTGACATCCGGCCTCTCCTGACATTCCTGCGTCGTCGTTATATTCATATATCGGCTCATCTATATCCAGGTTTGGAATTAAGGCACACATTGGCCTCATATGGTCGCTTGACATCACGTTACAATAGCGTCGCTGAGTAACAGTGTGGTCTGGCAGATCTTCCACCATATACCAATCGTTGTTGAGGACCTTTTTGTTACTATATAAGGTCCTTTATAAGCAGCATCCAATTTATGTGACTCTCCTGTAGCCGATGGTACGAAGGTAATGACGACTAAATCGTTAACTTCGTATTTTGTTGGTTGTGCGTGTTTTGCGTCGAACCTAATTTTCCATTTCTTCTGCTCGTTTGTAATATTTGCTGCTGCTTGCTGTCTTTTCATTTCAATATCCGATTCTGAAATGGAATCGTCTGATAGTGCCTGTATTAGACGGTTGTTCGTCACGTCTCTTGGGTTAAAGTTGAAGACTAAATCGTTTGGAGAAAATTTAGTGGTGGCATTTATGTGTGAATTAATGCCCCACTGTATCTTGAATACTGCTGGTCCCATTCTTTAGTCTTTTCTGTGCTGGTCTTTAGAGCATTTAATAAAGTTTTATTCATTCTTTCAGCTTGCCCGTTAGCTCTGGGTGTTCTGACTGCCGTTTTGATATGTTGAATACCCTGCTCTTTTGTAAAATTTTCAAATTCCTTCGACGTAAAGGCTGTTCCGCGATCAGAAATTATGCGACTCGGCTGACCAAATACTGCAAACAACTGCTGAAGTGCTTTAATTACTGGTGTTGTCTTCGTCGTTCGTGTTGCTGCCAAAAATGTGTATTTGGTGAATGCGCATACAATAACCAAAATGTGAAGATTTCCACTTTTGCTCTTTGGGAATGGGCCTATGTGATCCATATTTATTGTACGGAATGGTATAGGTAACGTGTCGTATACGTGCAGTGACCCTTCAGGTTTGCCTCCTTTTACTTTGTTAATGCAGCACTCTGGGCAGGAAGATATGTACGACTTGACATAACTCCTCATGCGTAGGAACCAAAAGTTCCGTTGAATCCGTTGAATTGTCTTATCCGTGCCGTAATGTCCTATGTCATCGTGGTTTGCTTTTGTTATACGCCAGCGGATTGCTTGGGGTACAACTAATTTGTTGCCGTTGGCCGTTTTGCGTAGAAGTCTGCTCGCTTCAACAACGTAGTCTGCTTTTACTTGGCTCCATTGTGAACTCTTCTCCTTAGTCCTAAATACTTCAAATATCTGCGCCAGTATTGGGTCTTGCCTTTGCATTGCATACACCCAATCTTCGTCGGTAGGCACAATCGCTAATACATTGTCTGCTACTGTGTGCGAAGTTTCTCCATGTGGCAGCACTGGTTGTCTGCTCATGCCATCCGTGTGGCATGTCCGCTCCTGGTCGATGTTTGCATGTGAAATTAAACTCTTGTAGTTTGAGCCACCACCTTGCTATTGGTGGTTGTAGCTCTGTTGATTCCTTCAGCGTCGCCACCGCGTTGCAATCTGTCACCACCAGAAATGGAGATCCTAGTAAATATATCCGGAATCTAACCAGTGTCTCCGTAATTGCCAATATTTCTAGAGCATAGCTTGAGTATCTGCTTTCTGCGTCGCTGCATAGCCGGCTGTAATAAAATACAGGCTTCGTTCCGTCTTCTTCTCTTTGAAACATAATTCCTCCTATTCCCAGCTTACTAGCATCAGTGTGTATTTCATGATATTTTGTGGGGTCGTATAAAGTCAACACCGGCTTCGATGTTAAAGCATCCTTTAGTCGTTGAAATGCCTGTTCCTGATCTTCTCCCCATATAAAGTCCACATCCTTTTTCAATAATTTGCTCAATGGATACGCAATCATACTGTACTCCTTGACAAATTTTCTGAAGAATCCTGTAACTCCCAGGAATCTGCGTACTTCTGTTCTCGTATCGTATAGCTCTCGTATGATCTCAGTAATGACTTCTTGCAAGACCATCGGTGCGTTCACCAGACCAAAGGGCATGACATTAAATTCGTACAGTCCATCTGGTGCCATAAATGCCGTCAAATTTTTGCTTTTCTTGTCCATCGGAACCTGGTAATAACCGGATGTCATATCCAGCGTCGTGAAGTATACATTTCCGGATAGCTTTGCCAATTGCTCCTCTACAATCGGCATCGGATATCGCTTCTTTATAGTGACTGCGTTTAGAGCCCGATAGTCCACGCAAAGCCTCCGTTCTCCATTTGCCTTTGGCACCAATATTGCTGATGCTGCATGCGTTGACTTGCTCCTTTCAATTATCCCGTACTTCAGTAAGTCACCTATTATCGTAGTCATCATCTCCCTTTGGGCAAACGGCACTTGATATCGCCGCCCCAAGATGGCTTTCGTAGTGGATACCTCTATATCCATCTTCGTCGTTTTTCACCTGCCAATATTTGACAAATCTTCGGCAAAACACTCTTTATAGCTCTTTAATAGATCGCTCACCTGTTCCTGGTGGTCGGGGTCAATGTCCGTGTTAACATTAAACACGACCTGCTCCGCTGCTGTCAACGTTGATCCTGAATCTTCGGCAACCAGCATTTCCTGATCGTGGCAGATGATATCTCTGCCCACGAGGACATCATATGGTAGGACTTCGTTTGGTACCACCTGAATTTGCGTGAAGAGTCTCAGTTTGCCATATGCAAACTCTGAAAGAATGCACTCCTTCGATTCGACCACAGATCCTCCAAAGCCTTTCAGACGTTTGACTCTCGGCTGCCGTATTGCTCCATCTGGCACTGCTGCTTCTTTCATTAGGGTGTTATCACTGCCCGTGTCGATGAATGCTTCAAACTGTTGGCCTCCAATAAGAACTGTTTTCATTATTGGCGGATACTCCTTGTGATGCGACTCATTCACTTGAGCCACCGTTGACGATGTTTTCACCTTGCAATCCTTTTCATTATGCCCAATCTTAGAGCATTTGGAACATCTTTCCTTTCGCTGTGGCACTGTGCATTTTGCTGCAAAGTGCCCGAAATTATTGCAATTATAACATTTAACTGCTTTCATCTTGCCATCAGCATCGTTGTATTGCTTTTCATTGATCGTTGACGCGTTGTATTGTTGTTGATGTATCTCTTATGAAAATCTCAAATTTTCCAACGACTTTAGCAGCTCTGAACAAGTGCGTATGTTCATCGCTAATAATGATTTCGTGAGTTCTTTTGAATTAAGCCCGTTGATGATATACGAATTTATTGATGGTTCATCGACACTCGCACGCCGTCCAATAGCTACCATCGCATAAAAGTATTCAATTAATGACTCGCTATTGCGTCGCTTGCGACGCATCAATTCTCTGTGCACATCGGCCGTACTCACTAAACATGGAAAATCAAGAGCGAATGCCGATTTGAATTGATCCCATGTTTTTGCTACTCCACGCATCTTATGCTGCACTGCAAACAGCACAGCGTCACTTGTCCACATGTATACGCTTTGTAGTTGCTCTACCTTTGCGATGAATTGCTCCGATGTGATAGATCCCTTGATGGGATCAAAATCCGGCAGAATTCCTATCATTTTTTTGATGCTTGTAAAACCTTGACCATGAGCTTCTAGCTGTGGCGATGAGAGCACATTTTCCGGTTGCATCCCGTTTGGCGCATGTGTGTGTCTCGATCCATCCAGCGTCTGACGTAAGCGTGTCGTTTCTTGTTCCACAGTCCCTTGTGCTTGACTTTGTTGCTGCAAGCATGCCGTTTGGACCATCGTTGCCAAGTTTGCCACCATCTCCTTAAGTTCGTTGATTTGGGCTTGCATACTTGTACTTGCGTTTTGTTCCATTATATCGTAGTCGTCTGTCTCAATTTCATCACTTTCCAGTTTCGTCATCAACTCATTGATCTTTGCCGTTTTGTTTCCTTTGACTTGGAGATCATGAGCCCTCAAGATCACGTCCAAATCCCCAATCTTTAAATCCCTTAACTTTACACGCATCTTCGAGAGCCTTTACTTCTGCACGTCTGCACTCGTTGCCGTTCTGATTCGCTCTCTCGCCAAGTTTGTCGCTCAGTCCGTCTACGTTGCTCTCTCTATTTTCCTTCTATACCTGTACCCTTTGTGGCTTCGTATGTATACTCTTTTTTTTTTTTTAACCGTTACCGTTGTTTCTTGCTTTTTCCTTTCGATCAACCGTTTGCGATTCTTTGCCTTTTGATATTCCTCGCCGTTTGTCGATCTTCCTTGGTTTCTCTCTTTGCTCTTGTACAACTGTTTTGCTATTCCGTGCCGTATTGTTGTACGTCTCTAATAAAATCGTTTACTATTCCTCTTTTCCCTTATATTTTTTTTTATTCGACGTTTGCTATATCGTGCCGTTTTTCCGAATCTCTCTTTGCTCTTGTACAACCGTTTTGCTATTCCGTGCCGTTTTGTTGTACGTCTCTAATCCAATCGTTTACTATTTAACTCGTTATCTTTAATTCACATTTTCCACTTAGAAATGAATTTGTATCCCACTTCTGAATTGTCAGGTTGATCTTCATGTTTATTCTTTTCTTTTATTAATGTGTTACAATAGTTATATGTCTTCAGTATACATTTGCCATCATCGTTCACGCAGCGAGCACACGTCCGCACTCCCTGGCATCTCGCAAGCAACTCCCCCTCTCTCATGCTCTTCCTCTTGACACAATTATTAGAATGATAACTTCATTTATAAAGTTCTGCATCAGGATTTTGAAGAATATCGAATACTTCTTTTGGGAGGAGTTTCTTTTTTCCAAACTTACTTCGATCTCTTAAACAAAGACTTTAAAGCAAAGGATCAGATGAATCCATGAATCTGAAAACATCTGTAATGTTTGCTAGTCGTCTAAATTTCATAGCGTGAGATTTTCCTTCCTTTTAAAATCAATGTTCAAAGGCCGACAATCTCACCGATTGTGGAGATGAATTTATCCAAATAACTGTTGATTTCATCTATTAGTTTTAACCAAAGACACTAGAATAACACTAGAATTCTAGTGTCTTTGGTTTTAACGGTAAAAGAAATTGATCTAGGGCGATACATTCGTTTGATAGAAAGCGTTGTTTGTACGCGCTTTGGTCCGTAGATCCATCGAAGCCATAGCTCACAAATAATGTACAATTCGTTGTGTTTGGATGTTTACAAAAAAGTTTGTAGTTCAAGCAAGTCATCAAACAGGCCTGGATCATTCGTTGATAAACAGAGTTCTGAGTCCAAGAAGATTAGCAGTGACAACAAGACACGTAAATGTTTCAAGTGCGATGATGATACCCATTTGCTAAAAGAAGAAAGGGAGAAAGATGTTGTTTGTTTTAAGTGTATCCAACCAGGACATCGCGCATCAGAGTGTAAAATAGATGGAAAAGTTAAACAGGATCAAAATACAAATGTTGTACAAGATAGGAAGGAAGAGTTAAAGCTATTAAGCATTTTCACTCCTTCAGGTTTGGAGTTGAAAACTGTGCAGTATAAGTCAATGATGTTTCAAGGATTAGTTAATACATGTGCTGACCTTTGTTTTATAGGCAGAAGTGTTTATACTAAGTTGGGCAGAAATAAGTTGACAGGCTTAGCGAAATGTTTGACTGGCATAGGTGATAGCCAGGTGCTTACATTCGGTAGCTTTGTAATTTCGGTTGAGGTAGATGGTATAGACATGCAAGTTGAATTTCACGGAGTTCCTGATGAGGATATGGGTTTTGATTCGATTGTAGGAAGAAAAATCGTAAACAGCATGGATATGAAAGTAACCAAAGGTGGCACAGAGTTTATAAGTCGAGTTGTAAACCCAAAAAAGGTTGAGAGTCAGAGAATCCAGCCATTGGGCAAAGGATCATGTGCTGAGTTGTTTGTTGAATTCAAAAGTATGTGCATGTTGGGTGCGGAGCAGGCTGACATATTTAATGAGGTTGATATGAGTAGTGTGCAAAAAGAAAAAGCTTTAAGTCTAATTGGAGATTATAAGCCAATTCGAAATTGTTCGACTCCAGTGAAGGTGAAAATACTGTTAACCGATGATTTACCAGTAATCCAACAACCAAGACGTTTGGCAGAGTGTGAACAAAAGATTGTGGATGATCAAGTTCAGGAATGGTTGTGTGACAAAATTATAAAGCCGAGTGTGTCGGAATACGCATCACCAGTGGTGCTTGTTTCGAAAAAGAATGGAAAAAAACGATTGTGTTGTGACTATCGGAAATTAAATTAAAAGATAATTCGTGATCACTTTCCAATGCCGCAGGTTGACGTTGTTATCGAAAAGTTTCAGAGTGCTTTGGTGTATACGACTTTGGATTTAATCCCAGAAATATACCTCCTTTGTAACACAAAAGGGACAGTACGAATTTCTGTATGTGCCCTTTGGTATTACAAACTCACCTTTACTCGATTCATAATGGCAGTCTTAAGGGAACTAATCAACAGTGGAGATGTAGTAGTATACATGAACGATGTGATTGTGCCCAGTAAAAATGTGTGTGAAGGATTGGTAAAGCTGGAGAAGGTGTTAAGTGTTGCCAGTGAAAATGGATTAAAAATAAATTGGTCGAAATGTCAGGTGTTGCAAAAGAAGTTAACTTTTTGGGGTATATAGTTGAGTGTGGTACTATTAAGCCTTCTGGAGAGAAGAGAAGTCCTATCGTTAATTTTCCGTTGCCAAATGATAAAAAAGGTGTTCAAAGATTCTTAGGATTGACGTCGTATTTTCGTAGATTTGTCAAAGACTTTGCAGTGACTGCTAAGCCTTTGTCGGACCTGTTAAGGCAAAATACTAAGTTTAAATTTGATGTGCTGCAGAAGGTAGCGTTTGAACAGTTGACAGTAGCATTAACTTCCCGTCCCGTATTGAAATTGTACAATCCTAAATTAGAAACGGAAATCCATACAGGCGCTTCAAAATATGGTTTCGGTGTTGTATTATTACAAAAAGACCCAGAAGATTGTTTGTTTCATCCGGTTCAATACATGAGTCGTAAGATTAACCAATGCGAAGAAAAGTATCATTCTTATGAGCTTGAGGTTCTTGCAGTTATCGGTGCATTAATGAAGTGGCGTGTGTATGTGTTAGGTTTGAAATTTAAGATTGTGACAGACTGCAACGCGTTCACTATGACGATGAAGAAGAAGGACGTTCCTTTGAGGATAGCTAGCATTATACCTTCAAGACTTTGATTATCAAATAGAACATCGCTAAGGGACGAGAATGAGACATGTTGATGCGTTGAGTAGAGTACCATGTTTTATGCTGAGCGATACTGTTGTACATCGCTTGAAACAAGCACAATTACTCGATGAACGGACGAAAGTAGTGAGAAGCCTTGTAGAAAATAAAGGGTATGAAGATTTTTATATAGAAACCCAAATGCTTTTTAAAGATCCTAATCGCGAACTTATTGTTGTACCGTCGCAGATGGAAAATGAAATAATCATGATTGCTCATAAGCAAGGACATTTTGCTGCGAAGAAAACGCAAGATTTAGTTGAGAAATCTTACTTCATACCAAAACTTAAAGAAACGGTTGCTCGTGTTGTGGACAGTTGTGTGGAGTGTATTGTATTTAATTCGAAAGCTGGGAAGAAAGAAGGTTTCTTGACCCCGATTGAAAAGGGAGATAGACCGTTGATGACGTATCACATTGACCATGTTGGGCCAATGGAGATGACGAGCAAGCGCTACAACCACATTTTAGCTATAGTTGACGGTTTTTCTAAATTTGTATGGTTGTATCCCACCCGTAGCACAGGAGCAGAGGAAGTTGTAAGTTGTCTAGAGCGTCAGGCTACTAATTTTGGAAATCCTTTACGGATTATCTCTGACTGCGTTCACTGCACAGGCATTTAAGTTGTATTGTGAGGAGCAGAAAATTCAGCATCTAGTGATTACAACAGGTGGAACTGGGTTAAAGTTGAAAGGAAAATTTCTAGGACCTTATAAAGTTGTTAAGATAAACAAGCACGCAAGGTATGACGTAGAAAAACTTGGAGAAGGCGATGGACCTTTTAGGACATCGACAGTCGCAGAATATACGAAGCCGTGGGGAAATTCATTCGGGTCGAATGATGTATCAGGAGGGCCGATTGTGGGAAATGAACAAGATCAGGGAACTAAAATGAACGATGAAAGACAGAGCAAGAGAGTAACGCGCAGTGGCAACGCTTATTAACGAAAAAACCAAAAAGGAGGGACTTCGAGTAGAATGGTGAACGAGCAAGTTTTTCAATCGCGCTATATACTTATACAACTATTATTATAAATAAAATAATAATAAGCAAGAACTATTGTCATTAAACAATATAAAGTGTACTATAAACAATTGTCATTAAACAATAAAGTAACACTATAAAGTAAAATTACTACATGTATGTTTCACTACCTATCCTTTTTTTTTAATACAAAGGCCGTTTCTGCCTGCTTCGTTTTTTTTTTCGGAATTGAAGCAGCATGTACGAGAAGTACTAATTTGCTAATTTTTTTAGGTTGAGGCTCTGCATATTCAAATGTTAACTGTTTTCGACCAGCTTTGCATAGTGTAATTTCTGGCTATGAATAACGACAACAATTTTAGACGGAAGCCACAATTAATGATTTCGTTTGAATTTCCTTAAGTGCTTGTTCACATAAGAACTAAATTGGTTCACTTTCCTTAAAATTGTAATATTTTGCTCTTTAGGCACAAAGTTCTCTTCTAAATATAACTGTTAACAGCGTCTGCATCGTTGTTGCTCCAAACACTCAGCTGCACTTCATGACTAAACTCATACACACCTACAACATAAAATGTTTCGTAAAAAAGGGCAAATTAGGAATCCAAAAATGAAAGCAGCATTAAAATATCAGTCACAAAAAAAATTACATTTATACCAAAATTTGCGGCTTTTAACCCATAGTTGCCGCAATGGCAACAATTTATTCAAGACCCTTAGTTCCTCTTTTAAAACATCCTGACGACCTTGAAGTACTAACGCCAGTGCACTTCTTAGGCACTGCCCCCCTCGCCTTGTTTGCTGAGCCTGATTTCACAAAATTAAATCTCAACCGATTGGATCGCTGGCAGCGAATCACTTACTACCAGTTAATATCTAACGCTTCTTCAGCAACGTTCCAAATGGCGAGCACAGAAGACAGACGTTCAAATCGATAATGTCCTTTTAGTAAAAGACGAAAACCTGCCACCCCTCAAATGGCCACTAGCTCGAGTAATAAATCTGATCCCTGGACTCAATGGCGTCGCACGAGTTGCTGTTCAATAGAGCCGTCGCTAAACTTTGCGTTCTACCCAAACAGGATGATGTTGTCAGCTAGAGTCCACCAACGGGGGGAGGATGTTTGGTTATGCAGCCAAACTCTTATACACTGATGACGCAATTTTGACTTACCCATTTATGGATTGTTTTTCTTTTTTATTGAAATAAAAATCTATAAACAACAAACTGCATTCTATATAAACTTTTTATTTATAGAATTGTTAAACTTTTAAGGGAAAAAAATTTCCAAAGCTCTCGCTCAAGCCGTTTTCCAAATATCTCACGTCAAATATTTTTGCTCAGGGGGCGCTAACCTGGTTTTAATTTTTATTCTGTGAAACTTGCTCATTTGGCTTCTGCATTCAGTTAACAATTAAGTGTTGATCGCACCGGTATTGCTATGATACACTTTAACTCAATCGGTTCGGTACGGGCCGCCGTTCGATATACCCTAAATAGACCCTAAAAAAAACTGAAATATTACTTGAAAAATTAACTTTAGCGTGTTTATAAATTGCCACACCACTTCTCCACCACTTGCCTCAACATGTTCTTCATCCAAGCTTGGCGAGGTTCGCCGAAAAATGTGACAGTTTAAATGTCAGCGGCAGGCAGAGACTTTTCACAGAGTAAACCGTTTTACGAGTATTCTTGTACTGCTGTTACTACTGTTGTTCCACTGTTGAGTTTTGACTGGTTTATTTGAATTACGTGGTAAACGTGGTCTAACGTGGTATTCCTATCGTAAACAAACTGCTCGCTATAGACATTCATTAGATGGGTTATAATAGTATTAATAAATATATACCGTCCAGTAAAAATACTCGCTTTCCCAGTTTTTTAATCTGCTCAATCGGTCGCTTCAGTCGCCAAAGAAAAATGCTAAATACCTAGGAATATTAATTGAGCTATCGAGAATTATCGAAAAATGACTTCGCAAAATAGGAATGATGGAAATGTGTGAGAATCGGCTATAAAGCTGTCGTCGCTGTTTTCACTATGAGTTTTATTTTTAGGATGGAAAATAAATTTATCGTTTTGTAACAATGGAGCGTCTATTGATCAACACGATATGGCGCTCCTACGCAACAAAATTAACTGGGTCCCAGGTGAAGTTAATGGCGCGGGGATTGCCTAAAAAGCAACCGATTATTGGAGTACAAGATATTATAGTCGTTGCCTCTGGAAAGGGTGGTGTTGGAAAAAGCACCGTGGCAGGTGTGTACTCACATATTTCGATTCATGGGTTATTGGAGTCCTTTTCACAGTTAATTTTGCCTGCAGCTTGGCAAAACTAGGAAAGCGAGTAGGATTGCTGGACGGGGATATCTTCGGGCCTACTATTCCACTTCTCATGAATGTCCATGGTGAGCCGGTTGTGAACGATAAGAATTTGATGATCCCGCCGCAAAACTACAATGTAAAGTGCTTGTCTATGGGCATGCTGACACCTGTAGAGACCTCTGTTATCTGGCGAGGTCCTCTTGTAATGTCAGCAATACAACGACTGCTAAAAGGTACTGATTGGGGGCTTCTAGATGTCCTAGTTATAGATACTCCACCGGGCACTGGAGATGTACATCTCTCACTATCCCAGCATGCACCTATCACAGGGGTTATCCTGGTAACAACACCTCATACTGCAGCTGTTCAGGTGACCTTGAAAGGTGCAAGCATGTACGAAAAGTTAAATGTTCCTATCTTTGGCGTAGTAGAGAACATGAAGTACACCATTTGTCAGAACTGTAATCAACGATTGGAGTTTTTTAAAGACAGCCGTATAAGTTCTCTACCGCGCAAGCTAATTTCTCTTCCGTTAGACTCACGAATAGCGGATAGCAACGAGAGTGGAGTGCCTGTTGTAATAAAATATCCGGACAGCAAGTACTCTTATCTATTTACCCAATTGGCTGAGGAGATTACACAAATACTTAACGAACAAAGATGTAATCAAAATCAAAATAACAGTGCACATTAAAAAAAATTTGTGTATATCAAAAATTCTTATTACTTACATTTGTTATGCTGTACCGCTAAAACCAATAAAGTTATCAGGGGAAAGGGACTGTTGTTTCGTTTCCCGCATTTACATTAAACAACACACCACAAAACCATGTCATGCTTCACAGCTAAGACTAAGAGAAGGTTTCAAACTAGTTCTGCTTTTTGTGGATTGATTTTTGCTGGTAGTTTCAAAAATGTAACGCCAACTAGCTGAAATCCTCTTCTGGCTTCTTTAATCTAGATTGCTCATCTTGTCTGTGACAGATACAATCTTCATGTTTAAATATGCCCTCCTATAGCAAAACGTGTCCCGGATATTAACCATCTCCACGCTTTCAAACAGGCTCTGAATTCGTGCGCTTGTGAGAATTACTATAGTATTCGCACCTCTAAATTTGGATATACACAGCCATTTCTAATGCTTTTTATCCATCCATTTATCAATGGTAAATTGTCAGTTTTGGCATCATCAACTTAAGGATGACAACCTATACTGAATTGTGATTCCGGGTTTCATTTTTATATTCATTAAATTATTATTTATTATTATTATCATTAAATATATTGCCCGAGAAAAGCGGATTGCCAAAACGAACCGATCTCTGCTCTGAAGAAGACAACGAAGCGACAATCAACTACAGACAAGGCAATACTTGTTTTTCGTAAACCTAAAACAAGGATCGAATGTCGACAAAGTACTGAAAATAACTCAACTAGGCAGACATCGAGTCACTATGGAGCGTGCGCGCCGCAGAAAAGAGTTTTACAGTCTGAAATGTCACATTTTTAGGCACTCAACGAATTATTGTCTTCAGAATCCCATCCGTGGTAAATGTGCTGGATCCCACGTTACACGAGGTCATGCTTTTAGTTTTCTTAATATTTCTATTCTCACTTTGCTCGTTTAAATGGGGCTCAACTTGAATCAAATATTGCTAAGCAATATCTGAAAGGATCAGAATCAATGCAAGACCTTAGCTTTGGGAATAAATTCCTCTAGAGAGATTCTAGAGACGAAGACGCAGAGCTAGTTTGTTGATCCATGTTGCCACGCCCACAAACCGCGCAAAACTGCCACGCCCAAATTTTTGAACCATTTTTCGACCTTTTTCTTAATTTTATTGGAACAATTTTTAAATTTGTTCTCATTTTATTCCCCAATATCAATCGCGATCCAAGAGAGCGTTCGCTCACACTTGCTGAGTAACGGGTATCTGATAGTCGGGGAACTCGACTATAGTATTCTCTCTTTTTTTATTATAATTTCATTTACTAATGTACGAAATATTTAATTGATGTCCTTCAATTTTGGGCTGCACTACACTCTAAACCAAATGCGGCGTCTCGCTCTCACTTACACTTACACATATAAAAAAACACTAACTCAAATTAATTCATTATTTCGGACCGGACCGAGATCGCTGCCTAGTTACGGAATCTCTTCGCGGTCGAAAATTTGGCCTAAAGATTTTTATCATGCATGCCAGTTTTCCGTAATTTCATTTAAATTTATGATTTTCACTTTCCCGGGCCTCAAGGCCCTGTCCTGGGGTCCCACAAAAACAGCCGCCGTCCTTCTATTTTCTATTGGTGATCCAAACGGCTTCGACTTTGTTCTCTTGCAAGACCCAGTTGATCTAGGGGTTAATATTCCGGCACTGCGTCCAAATTATATTTAAATTATGTTTTAGAGGTATCTAACCTGAATTTGCCCCGCACTCGCTTACCCTTTATTCCGAATCCAGCACCTCGATAATAATTTGAATTTTTTTAAGGAGACCCTATAGAGTCTCCGGTACAAAAGGAAAAATGGCGATCTTGATCAAGAGCCCCGAGAGAGGACATCGTCGTTACAATCCAGTACAAAGACCGGACGGAAGAGATACTGGGCAGGCAAAAGGATATAAGATATAAAAAAGCCAATGTGATCAACACAGTGGAAGTGATCGACCACACACGTACTCAGTATGGAGTTTGTATAAAGTTAAAGGGAAAGTTTTTTTTTGGAAAAGATCCTCTGAGTTCATGAAGGGGTTCGGGACGAACATCCAGCCAGGAGGGCCGAAACAAGCCAGAAGACAAGTAGGCCAAAGGTCGCGAAGTGATCGTCAGTCACAAGAGAGCGTATGAGATCAATCATATTGATGAGCAGTCGGACCCGAGATCTCAAGCGGAACACATTAAATCCCACACTTTTATAGACTCATCAAAGTGTAAGCGTTGTCATTGATTCGAAACTTTTTTTTAAATAAATTGGCGATTCCGTTATAGGATGGCTTGCATGGGATGGCTTAGTTTATTCGAAAGAAACACACGTATTGCTCGAATCATTATATACGTTGCCCCGCATGGGGCATTGAACTTATCAATACGGTTAGCATAAGTAATAAGTATCGTATTGGACTTGTCGTTAAGGTTTAACAATAACATTAACATTAATAAGTATTTATCTTCTTACAGTCGGCCCTTCCTGATTTAAATTAACGTCCTCGCTGGACGTCGTCGTCCGGAAGGCGACACCACGGTTTGAGCTTATCGGATGAGTAGACGGACTTATAATGGCGTAGAGTCCTTCGATGACATATCGATCGTTCGTTTTTACCGTTCCAGTTGCGGCAGGCTCATTCTCCACTAAGATGAGATAATCTTTTTTATACATAGTCGGAGGATTATGTTTGGCATCGTAGTATAGTCTCGCTTTGACAATATTCCGTATCTTCTCATCTTAAAATTGAATGCTAAATAGCCAGTCTCCTTCGTCGATTATGGTCTTGGATATTTTTAAGTCGGCGTTGTTCAATTCGTGCGCTGGTTCATATGGAGATCGACTAAGCACGTCCACATGTTCCTGTGGAACATGTCCTGGATGAGTAGCCACCACCGGGCTGTTCTTGGGATGAGTTCGCGTTTTCTCAATGTTGTACGTAATGCGCTGCAATCATTAATGACTTTAATACGCTTGCTATACACATAATATGTAAACCTTTCCAGCGCCTCTACAACGGCGAGAGCTTCTAGTTCGTAGCTGTGCATTTTCCTTACGACCTTCGTTGTTGACCGGCTGAAGTATGCGATTGGTAACAGCTTGTCGTTATCTCGCTGCAGGTCGATCGAACTAGCGTCTGTATGAAGTTCGTGCTCCGCGTCTACGCGGTAGATTACAAGAATCGGTTTACAACTGAGCTTCTGTTTTAATTCGTTTAATGAGTCTTCCTGCTGCTGCTGCCATTAGAAGTTGACATTTTTTCGGAACAAATTCTGGTTTCGGAAATTCGACTACATCATTTGTCTTTACTTCTCCTGGGCTAAGACAGGAGAGTTTCATTATAAAATTCGCATTTGTCGATGTTTAACGTTAAACCACATTCGCTTAATGCGCTTAAAACCACTGAAACTTTGCCAGTCATCTCATCGAAAGAGTTGCTCCAAGCGAGGATGTCGTCCATATAGTGCAACATGTTGTCTTTGCGGTGAATCTTCTGAATGCGGTCGATTTGCGATCCGCTAACAGCTAAGCTTAAAGACTGATGAATGACGAACGATACTAACACAAATATTTTTCAGAAACTTTTAATATTCGTTAATCGTAATGTTGGAGAGGTAAGAGCCGTACCAAGATGCTGAACATAGGATGGATAGGCCCAAGTCCTTTTTGAATGCGAGGGCACTAATACGCAGACGTAACAACTATATGCATTTGTTTTTATTTTTCTGTTTGTGTGCGTGTACTAAACATGCCTTCTTCTACTCTTACTGACCATATCGTTTGTATTTTCTGATCGCATTTTTTCTCATCTCATTTCTCTCATTATCTTACATAGACATCAAACAGTCTTGAATTACTTAAATATCCAAAGTAGGCATATTTAAAACAGTTAACTTTGGTACTTTTCGAATTTGTTGAACCTCCTTCCGAGCTTAGAATTCTCACCTTTATTACCTATGAGCTCTTTGTTGGGATCTTCATTCAGAACGTCGTTCACTACATTGAGCCTTTCACATGTCGGTCAACGCAAAACTTACATGTCACAACTTATCCCCGAAATCTCTCTAAAGCATAACTGCTTTTAATCCAAACTTACATACATCTGTATAAATCTCTGTCTCAAGTGATCGTAAAGCTTTAGAACTTTTCCTTTGATTAACGCTATTTTTAACATTTCAAATGCTCCTTAGTGCTTTTATGAAAACTCATATTTTTTTGGTACTGTCATATTTATGTCTCTAGCATATGAAATACATTCGTCGCTGTACAGTTATTCAGCTCAGCTGACCCGCAAATCCCGCAACCTAAAAAACTGTCTTTCTCCCTTTAAATCCAGTCGTATCTTATTGAACTCCAAGAGCTTCCAACGCAACAATTCCACTCCATCTCTCTTTTCTTTTTTTTTTGCCGACACCGCGGTATCGATGACAATATTTAGATTCCTCTCAGCCAACCGACGCTCGATAAGTAATGCAGGGAACGTACTCAAAAAAGTCGCCGTCGTCCTCGATCGCGCTAAAGCGAGTGAGTTATTCAAGCTGGTATTACTGCCAGTAACATGACATCGATGTGATTTTTCATATGGGCATTGGGTTTTTTAATAACAATAATTTTGTATACCAATTCTTTGAAATCATTGAAAAAATTTTTTTTGAATTATATTATTATATATTTTTAATATTTATATTATTATATATCAATGTAGTTGTATTGTGAGGCATTGGAAACAGTACGTTTGTAGTACTACTCAGATATTGGCAAATGTTACCTTAACCGAACACACATTTGAAATTTTATTCCATGTAGTTTTAGGTGATTAAGTTAAGATATCTTAATTGGACGAAAAATATTGAGCCAAGATATGGGAGTTACAATAACATTTAACGCTCTAAATATATTTAGTGAAAAGTCCTTTTCACCTGTTTGATTTCTGAATGTAAATTTGATTTCGCTAGTGTCGATACTGATTTACGTGGACCAGACCAAGATAAATTAATATCATTATTACTAGACTACTCAAGTTTATTCTTAAGTGGTATTCCACAAAGAAGAAAGAAACTCGACAACAGCGTTCACTCTTTCACTCATATACCCCCCGAGTAAACTCAGAGGTACCAATTCGGTTGCACACTTGTCGGGTAACACACCCCCTTTGGTGAAGGAGATCCTTCTAGCTTAAGCAACCACAGCCACCATGAAACTCCCAGAAGGGGGCCTACCTCGCATGAGCGATGCTCATCCCATGGTACCGATTAGGGCTGGGTTGGCCCCCTGTTACATACTTTTTAACGACTCGAGGATACCCTTTTACTCTACGAGTAACGTGTATACGTGTATAAAAACCAAATAATGTGCTATTTCAATGCTGCATCTTTTCTGTGTAGTATATTTATATTTAATAAATTGTCCATTTAATACATTTGTAATACTAATACATATATACTGAGTTTCCGAGCTTGATTACATTTCAACGAAATGCCATCTCTCTGCGGCTTATTGCAGAAATTTGTAAGCCCAACCCAGCTGCTAATATATTGCACGGTCCGTTTGGGCCGTATCCGTACATCAACGACCACGAGAGGCTTGGAAAACCTAAAGCTATCAGCTCCAAAATTAACACCAGGATCGAGGACGAAAGTAGTCCAGATACATTTTAATGGTGGAGTATTACGAAAAAATTCTTTCATAAACCAATTAAATACAGCTGATCTTTCAATTCCGATCTGAGACGACGTTGTTTTTGCTAACGCACACAAATTAAACAATTTTAGTTTTGATGGATGTCGATCAACTTCAGAGCTTCAAAACAACCTATGGGAGAGCATGACGGAGATCACGATATGGTTGGCGTATGTGGCACTGAAAGGCCACAAGCCTGATGCAAAATGTAGAAAAGGCCAAACCACAGCAGCAATTGTCAAGACTTGGCTCGTCTGGAAATGCCCTCACGTATATATTACTCCAGCACTGTCCGCAGACATAAATGTAATCAAATATTCGCCGTAGCCTTGAGGACGGATTTGATTTTATCTTTCTTAGTCTAGCAGCAATTTCGCAACTGCGAGAAACAATCTGTGAGCTACTGTGGTTTGAGTGAATAAATGTTTATAAATAAACAAGTCGAGAACATTTTACTCAAAATGGTAGGTAATTAGTATCAAATGACTTTGAACATAAAAACCTTTCAATAATAAGCAGACGTTGTCGCTGATCAAAACTTTAGTTGGACGCCGACCTTATTGCAAAATGAAAATTACAAAGTCTGTTTATATTGGGCACATTTTTTTTGTTTACTGAAATTATATCAAATATTATTTCATTCCGTACAATTTCCGAGCAGTAAAATGCCTTTAGGCAATGAATTCGTATGGAATCGGGGCCAGAGCAATCGGTTCTTCAAGTTTCTTAACAAAGTGCGCCTTCTTCGGCTGTTCCGGCTGGCGCTTCAGACTGACCCATTGTCCCTTTTCCTTCGCCTCCTTCAGCAATCGCTCATTTTCCTTTACGCGGCGCAAAAAATCTTCGCGGCACTTGGAGTGGTGGATGTGCTCAATGCGCACATTGACCCGCTTAGCAAGGATTTTGCCTCTTACGCGTTTGTTTACTATTACACCAACGGCGTGCTGAGTCACATTGAATATGCGCCCGGTTTTGCCATGATATGCCTTATAGGGCAAACCCTTCTGTACAGCACCATGTCCCTTAATGTCAACGATGTCGCCGATCTTGAAAACCCGCATGTATGTGGACAACGGAATAACTCCATGCTTTCGGAAGGGACGGGAAAACATGTCCCGTGTGCCGCGACGATAGCCCTTTGAGTTGGTCATTTTTATTTATAATCCCCTATAAAAAAGAGGCTTATTAGATCTTTTTCAAGTCATAATGAAGAAATATTCAACAAAACTCGTTGAACTTACGTCCACGCGGTCGTATAGTTGAGAAAAGAAAGAAAGATGGCTACTTGAATAGCGTTGCCACTGATAGCAATTAAGAGTTTAGAAACTAAATATTATGTACCGTCCACACTAAGTTACACAATAAGCTTAATCTTTTAAGAGAAGCAAAATAGTCCCAAGTCTGAATATTTGGTATTAATAAGGATTTAATGCAATATTTATGTAATACATATATTTACATTATATAAAAACATTATATATAAAATTGCACTACATACAAATGTCTAGATACAAATAATCGCTGAGAGAAGTGTTCAACTCCAAGACGTTAATATGCGCTATGGGAATAATTTGTGATTTAAGCGAATTTGTTGATACAATTTTGAAGATACATATAACCTTAAGGAAGATAAAGTCCTGCCCCATTTAATAATTTTAATTTTCAGGAACCGTTCTGCCTAAGTCTTTACTACCGTGGGACTTACTCAGTATTAATTTGCTCCCTTTTAAGAAAAGTCATTCATGATCTGATAATCGTAATTTTTTTCGAATTCGATTTAGCCAAAATCTTTTGATTTCTTTTTTAGGTGCTCTGCTTTTGGAAAATTTGTTCTATAGTTTGGATATCGCAATATGCATTCAGCGGTAAACAGCTGTTTAAGCTGTTCCAGACAACATAGCTGCCACATATTTCATAGTTTTAATTACGATGTCCGCAATTTCTTTTTTGTGGCACTTTGACCACTTAAGTAATTAAATCAAATAGAATTATTTACAAACAACACTATTGGCTCTCCTTTAAATAAATTAATGAATTCCTTCTATATATTTTATATGCCTGTTTCGTTTCACCAACAATGTTTGACCCCTTGACAAATCCAAACTTTTGTTGCCGACATCAAAATTTTGTTAGTCAAATCTGAAGTGGCGTCAGCAATAAAAATTTTATTAAATAAATTAGTGGCAGAATGATCTTGTTATGATGTGCAATAAGCATCAATAGACCACTGAGTAAACTATTTCTTCTCTTGAGTAAATAAGTTCTGTTTTAATATGAAAAAAGGCATTTACTTTTCATTTCGTGTGTCCGCTTTACATATCGAAAAAATCGTAAAAAAAAAACCGAATAATAATTAATAATTAATTTTATAAAAGCCACTCATATAAATATTTAACAGCATATATGTACATGCCACACTGTTCATTTCTTAGCGTAATGAAATAGTTTAATAAGAAATATATGAATCTATATAGGCGAGATCCGCATAATTCATCGTCATAGGATAAATTGTTTTTTTTTTTTCTGGAATCTAATTTCAAAGATTGTAGTAGTTTCAGCGCGAAACATCGATGTTTTTCACAAAAATCGTGGATGTAACATCGAAGTTTTCCGATGTTCTCTAAAATAAAATTAATATTATCATTTACACTTGAAATATAAGAAAAAAGATTTAAATATTATTAAATTCATTTAATTTAATATGTAGAATAAATTAAATATAAAACGTATAATAAAATTACAATATAAAATCAATTAGATTTAAACTGGTATAACTGGTTATATTAGAAAATTAAAAATCAGTGAGAGCTGTTCAAACAGTTGCATTTTAAGGATATCTTTTTATATATGTACATTTTGTATTTGATTTTGTATTTCTTCGGCATACCTTTAGCGTTCTAGGTCTTCTTCTTGTTATTCGAATAGCGATGATCCTAATAGCATCCATAGTCTACAATAAATATCGATGTTTCGGAAAATTTAAAACGTCTATTATATTGACTGTAGCGTTAGCCCCTTAAAATGGTTAAACTGGGATGTCAAATATTCTTCCACCATCAAGGACAGAACGCTTTTTAATACAAAATTAAGCAAAAATAGCAATTTCTCTGTCAATCTGTCCCGATTAGAAATAACTATGCGTCTAGGTGATGAAAATTTAAAAAAAAAGCTATTTATTATCTTTGGCTTGGAAAAAAGAATTTGAGGGTTAGTATATTAGTTAAATAAAACGAGTTTTTTAATTTAGACTAACATTAAATTTTGCTCAATGAGCACGTTAAAAAGCAAAAGTAAAGAACGTGTATTTATGGAGGGTGTGCGGTATAATTTTTCGAAATTCTATGGCCACACTGATTATTGGAACTCAAAACAACGTGCATATTTCCAAGTAAAATTCTTACGATTTGTGCTTTAAAAATAAAAATGAAATTCTCTTTCAAAAATAATTTATTATCTAGAACTTATTTGTATGCATTTTACGTCAGTGTGGATTATCCTTTCGAACATTAAGTTCAAACAGAAATAAAGCTATTATTAATTTAATATGTCCTTCTACACGAGTAAGACGGATGTGACTTCCATTTTAAAGACGTTTTCTGGCGTAAAACGAAATCAGGCAAATGCCGTGGCCATCAACAAAGTTCGATTTTCCACACCCAAAGAGAAGGGGCTCGCAGAATCAGTGCGCGTTGCCCTAGAAGAACGAAATTTCCATCTGGTCAAGGAGTTCACATACTTCCTCCGGGAAGCAGAACTCAGCGTAAGTTAAATTAACATAATTGTTGGTTATTCTTTACGTTTGATTTCTTTTTTTAAGGATGATGAGGTTGTAATAATCATAAAAGATGCTAAACGAATTGTTCATAATTTGACTCCAGAATTTGTAACCGTTGTCGAGGCGTTACTGTCCCTTAACTGGAAGAAAAGAAGTTCAGAGATAATCGAAGCTTATACTGAATTTTGTATCGAACTAATGGTGACCCATAATAGATATTTACCGATTGGAGTCTCTAAACTAATTGTCCACTGGATTCCTGGAGATATGGATGAATCCGATTGGGTCCACGGATGCCCTTCGGAGCACGTGCGAAATGAGTTGAAACCCATCCATAAAGTACTGGATCGCATCTTAACTGCCGTGCCAATGGCTTTCGATATTATCATAGATGCCATATCCGCCAAATTCCCCTATTTCAAAAAGCCGTACCATGTGACGGCAGGGTATCTGTATAACGTGCTTTGGTTATTAGAATACAAGCCTATTTTCGAAGAACTTGTTTTTCAACTAGTTTTACAAAAGTAAGTACTTTACTAATTTATTAATTTATATAAAGCTTGCTGATTTATACCTTACACTCAGTCCTTGTTGTTTTTAAGTCAAAATGATTTAAACTCTTCAGCTCAAAGAAGATGGGTTCGGAAAAATCGAATTTTTGAAATTTAAAAGCTGGAATCGTTTGCCCATTTTTTGCCCATGTTTGCCCACCAATAAGTTTTTTTTTTTGCCCACGTCCAGGTTTTAAGATATAAATTTTCGAAAGAGTTTAAAAATTTTCAAAAATCAAAAATTTTACTTTTTTCAAACATTTTTTTTAAATCGCAATAACATCGTTTGTCCACGTTTGCCCATTCTTTGGAATTTTGAAAAAATGTATACTTTAGAAAATATAAGTTTACCTCGGTCTAAACGTTTTTCGCCACGATTTTTTCGCCGTGGCTCTATAGATGGCTCCAGGCTCTCTCGAATTTTTGTTAGAGAGCGAGAGAGCTGAGAGCGCTACAGCGAATCACACATAAAGTGATAGCAGACAACTGTATGTGTGCACACGTATGCTCATGCATTGTAAATTTGACAAAATATGCCCTTCACCTTCAAAGTTCTTTGACTTTAAATCTATATTATTTTTGATCAATTAGTACCATGCGAAAAATTCTTGTTTTGCATTGCCTTAACGTTATTATTATTTGATAGAATAGAATAGAAATAGCCAAATCTATGTACATATTATCACAAAAATAAATTTCAAGAATATTTGTCATTAGAGTATTCATCTTGAGGCGTGTGAAAAATTAATAAGGCAATGATTGTTGAGTGCTTGTGTCCGCACTTCGTGCCTCAAGATATGAACAAAGCAAAGACACTAGAATAATTCTAGTTATCATATTTTTATGAAATTTATGAAATTACAGTAGTTATAATAATTTCTATTGTACTTCCTATTAATAAGTATATTTATTAAGTCATTTGACTTAAAAGGATGTAACATTAACATTAAAAGTGTTTAAAAAAAAATATTTCGCTTTTAAAAAATTGTCAGATGAGAGACAAATTAGAATTAAACATAACAAATTTTAACAAACAAATTTAAAAAACTTTAAAATTATAATAGTCAGGGCGCGAATTTTTAAAATTTTTTTTATTTTATCATATTGCTAGGAAATTAGCAAAAACTACCCTAATATGTACAATGTAAATTCGTTTCTTCGATCAGAATTGATTTCGGAACGAAAATAGTCTTCTAGCACAACACGCACACATACGCGTTCTCGTCTCTTGTTTTTACTCACACAAGTAACCAAATTATATTTTTAGATTTCTTACGCTCTCAGCGGGAGTGAGCGAAAAGAGAGTAATTTTGGCCGTCACCAAAAAAGTGGCTGCATAGTGCCAAACCAATGTATGGCCGTTACGCATCTTGTTATTCTAGTGTCTTTGGTCAAACGCTTTATTCTCTGAGTAGACCGAGGTAAACTTGAATGTCTTATATTTTCTAAAGTATACATTTTTTCAAAATTCGATAGGGTGGGCAAACGATGTTATTGCGATAAAAAATTTTTTTTAATAAAAGCGAAATTTTTGATTTTCGAACTTTTTTAAAAATTTATATCTAAAAAAATGGACGTGGGCAAAAAAAAAAACTAATTGGTGGGCAATCATGGGCAAACGATTGAAGCCTTTAAATATCTAAAATTCAATTTTTCCGAATCCAAAATTTTGCACGGATTGTAATTTCCTGGAATTTTTCCTAGACCTCAATTACGAAATAAATATGATGTAATCGAATTTCTTTCTGTTATATCTCTGTGAGCTTCCGAAACACTAACGAATTGAATTACTTCACATGAAGTGATTTTTGTATCTGATTCGTGAATGTTTTATATTCATTATTAACTTTTCAAGAAGCATTGATAATCTGCGGTTGATGCCCGACATATACGAAGACTAATAATAAATAAGAATAAAGCGGAGAAAGTGAAAAATGTAGAAATTTAAAAGAAATACGTTTTTCGTCACAAATGTTGTTAGATAAATTTTTGTTTGTGCGCTTTGTTGGATCAGAATGTAAACTTATTATAGACTTGACTCATTAATAATTGTTTTCAGGTAGAACCTCAGAATTTAATTTCTTGAGATGTTAAACAGAGATCCTACTTTTCGACTTCGGAAAATCCTAGCTTATTTACTAAATTTTTACATTTCTATTGTGAATAACTTCAATGAATATATATTTTAAACCAAAACAGGAACCAGAAAAGTTTGATTAGCAAAGGAAAGGATTTTCTCTGTTGTTTTTATTTAAAAATGCTATGGACAGCCATGATAGAATAATATGTGTGAAATCCTTTTTCGTTTTTCAGGCTTTTATTATTAGATGTTAATGCTCCAAAAGATGAAATTGAATTAGAAATGAATGATGAGGAGGAAAAGGTGGAAGCGGACACCTTGTTTGAAATCGACGATGTATGCGCCGAAAATGTACCCAAATCTGAAAAATCTGTGAGTCATCCTGTTGGCAAAACCTTGGATGTATGCCTATTCTTGCTTTATAAGTTTTTTGATGGCAAATGTCGCCTTAATGAAAATAGTAGCGAAGAACAGCGAAGGACTGCCAACCGATTGTTTAAGATGTTACTTTATTTGTTCGACGAGGTGTTATTGCCCAGCCACAACACGCATCATGTGCAATTCATCCTATTTTATGCAACTAGTCTGCGGTCGGTATATTCCGAAGCTTTTCTTGATTCCTTATGGACGAAAGTCCAAAATCCGAATGTATCCGCTGTAATTCGACATGCTGCGGTGGGATACATGGCTAGCTTTTTATCTCGCGCACGATTTTTGCCGCTTAGGTAAGAATGTGTAAAATAATTGCTAGGCAGGACTACTAAACTAAAATTAATTTTTTTTAGCACTGTTACTTTCTACCTAAAAGAGTTGACAAGGTGGGCTCATACATACATAGATGACTCCGATGCATATAAGCAGAACTGCTCTCTGAAAGCCAATTTGGTTTTCTATTCTGTTTGCCAAGCTGTGTTTTATTTAATTGCATTTCGCGCAAAAGATTTGACGGCCAGTTCAAAAGGTAAGTTTAAATATTTTTTCGTTTTTAACCCCTTGTAGGTTTCTGTCGACGGTCTCCTGCACACCGACACGGTAAACGATCATATGGCGTTGACAGGCCCATTCGCATTTCTATTCGCATTTGAAATTTTCCAAGCCAAAATAAATAGTTGCAGATCGGATTCCAATGGGGTTTATTAGGCCCTTTATATTTAAAATTTAAAAATGGTGACCAAGCACCCCTTTTTTTCTTTCTTTCTGGATTTGATTTGCATTTGTGTTTGTTTGTGAGATAGTAGTTGTAAGAGAATTGGAGGCGATTAGAAATATAATGACAGATTGGTCAAGTTTGCGAGATGCCGTTTTTGAGGAGAAAGCTGTTGGATAAATTGGTTGCGTTTTTAACTACGATCTTTTTGTTTGTCATAAAAATTAAAACGTATTTAATGATACGGGGACATAATTTCCATTCTAGGTGTTGGTGGATAAGGGAGTGGGTACTTCTGTCAAACGCTTTGAAAAAGTCCAATGATATTATAGAGAGGTGGCACTTTGGAGATATATAATATAAAATATATATTATATTATATTATTATACTATATAATATAAAACCACCACAAACGTAAAGCTATAGCTTTATTGCTAAAGGGGGCAATAGAGCTAGGAAACATTGGAATAAGGATTGGAAAGTGGTCGCT
This sequence comes from Drosophila melanogaster, assembly GCF_000001215.4. Classification (NCBI taxonomy): domain Eukaryota; kingdom Metazoa; phylum Arthropoda; class Insecta; order Diptera; family Drosophilidae; genus Drosophila; species Drosophila melanogaster. The sequence continues at coordinate 22,254,599 of NT_033779.5, forward strand.
ACTATTAATATTGTCGATCACTTCCCATTTAGTTTTAGGGGCTAATTCGGCAGAGACAAGCGAAAGATCTGTATGCGTGAACGTGTTGTGAGTTTTGGGTAGGTGATTTGTCGTTTAGGAGAATGTGATGGTGTTTCCCTAAAATGAGTTTGGGAAAGTACGGTTTGGATGTTGTTAATGTGGAATTAATGGTTAAGTGAGATATATGTAGGAAGATATTAAGGTAAAGTTAGATTTTGAATTGATCGAAATTGATGTTGTGTGTGGGAGATAGATTTTTGCACTTCGAAAGCTGTGCCACGGAATGAATTCGAACAGAAGCTGCATTAAATTTTAATGTTTATGGGGATAGGGAGAGAAGATGTGTGGGACATGTGGGTTTCCTAAGGGCTACGATGTGTGGTCTAAACATCTTAATTAGTATTTGGAATTGGGAGTAACTGTTTCTATAAAATTTAATGTTCCATTGAATGATATTTAGCATTAAAATAGTTTTTATGCTAAATATAATTCTATGGAACATTAAATTTTATAATGTATTGGTAAGATTAGTTAGTTTTCATGTAGCAAGAGTCGCGGCACGTCCCCTGGAATGTTTTTGTTTGTTTTATATTTCTTATTGCGGTTTTTATTGGCTGCTTTTAGAGATGCGATCATGCGTTTAGATGTATTGATGGGGACGATTTGCACGGGGTTTGAGGATTGTTTATGATTGGTTAGGAAGCTAATGGGATTTAGTTTACTATTTTTAAAAGAACAAAGATCTGCGTATGATGCTTCCTTTGGGTTCGTTCAGATGATTTTCCGTTTCCGTTTAGGTTAGTGTTGTGGTTTATTTGTGGTCCGTTATTGGTAACTGTTGTGAATGGAATCGCGGAGTGGGTTTATCAAAGACACTTTAATAACAAGATGCGTAACGCCATACAATTTTTTTGCACACAATTTTTTCGGAGCGGCTCTAGAGGTGGCTCTCTCGATTTTTTTTTCAAGAGCGAGAGAGCGGAGAGCTATACAGCGAACAGCTCTTTTCTGCTTATACAGTGACAGCCGACAACTGTATGTGTGCTCATGCATTGTGAATTTGATAAAATATGCCCTTCATCTTAGAAGTTCATAGACTTTAAATCTATATTTTGATCAATTGGCTCGTAACGTAATTTTTATTAAAATATAGCTTAGAAATAGCCGAATCTATGTACATTATATCACAACAAATTTCAAAAATGACTATATTAGAATATTTGTCATTAGAGTATTCAGCTTGCGAAGTGTGAAAAATTAATAAGGCAATGATTGTTGAGTCCTAGTGCCTCAAGATGTGACTTTTCCAACAAACATTTTTAATATTTTTATTTATTTTATATATTTTTATTTTGTGCATTATGAAATTTTTTTAATATGATAAAAATGTAATATATTTTTATTTATATATTATTATGAAATATTTTTTCTCAATGTATTGACTTTTTTTGGGAAATTTTATTTTTTAAATTACAGTAGTTATAATAATTCCCTTTGTATTTTGTCGTTTTGTTGCAATAGTAAAGTACGGAAATATAAGCGCAAATAGTAATTTGGAAAGGTAGTGAAAAATAAACTCGAAGGTCATATAAATATTGCAATATTGCATTACAATTGCAATGGCCTCCGCTGAGTACCGATTATTGCGTATATTACATATAATTAATTATTAACATAAATATAAAGTGGCTGCATAGTGCAAAACCAATGTATGGCCGTTACGCATCTTGTTACCAACTTGGGCGTACCAACATGCTAGAATTTGCCTGTAGAGTCTGTGTGCTGGATTCTCATTCTTCTAGCTTTTATAGTTCCTGAGAACTTGACGTCTATACGGTCAGACGGACATGGCCAGATCGACTCGACCATTGCTCCTGAACAAGAATATATATACTTTATATAATCGAAAACGCATCCTTCTGCCTGTTACACAGTTTTCAACGAATATAGCATACCCTTTTACTCTACTAGTAACTGCTATATTAAATAAACAAAACTGAAAATTTAACTCACAGCAAAAACGACTTATCGTTTAGATAAAAAAAACATTTAATAAGAAATAAACTCCATTATTTGCTTCCCAATTTTTTTTATCTAACTCGACACATTATTTATTTCGGTTCCGCGGACTACCTGATTGGTCCACCGATACTTAGTACAGTAGACAACATAGCAGACGACAGCAAGAATAGAAGAATAGAGGTGCATTATCAGCTATCGTTAGAAAAACCCAGCACAATGTCTAGGTTTATTGAGACGTCACAATTCTCCAGAAGAATTCGCAATCTTAACAAGCCAGATAATTGTCACAGAACCATAAGTAATAAGATTGTAGAACATGGCACTAGAATCCCACAAAAAGAACCAGAAATGGTTATGACCTTCGTGCGAGGTGTACTACGACTTGCCTCGTCTACTGGAAATCAAAGAGCCAGTCGAACCAGAATTCAAAGCCTTTAACCTGCTCTTCGCAACACTTCATTTATAAAAAGACAACCACCAATTCCACCCCCAAGAATTCGAAATTACCAATTTGATCAGCAACCACCGGCCTCTACCAGGAAAAATTATCATAACTTCGGTTTTCACCTTGCACAGCCTGCAGCTGCCTGCATTTTTAATAAAGGCAATAGGTATATGATATGATTTTTAACATTATTTTATTTAGAATAACAAGATGCGTAACAACGGACATGCATTGGTTTTCCACTATGCTGCCACTTTTTTTGGTGACGGTCAAAATTGCTCTCACTCCGCTCGCTTAAAACGATTAAGTGAACATGACATTGTGTACAAGATACCATTGTTTGGCTCATACTGTATATTTTAAAAAAGGAATTGTAATCTGCAACACCAAATTATGCGTACACTTAAAAACACTGAAGTGAACCTCCTGTGAGCGGTTCTTACTCCTGAGTACAATTTTGAGATGACATAATCAAACAATTCAATAAATATAGTTTTTTCGTGTAACTCAGTGATATCAATTCTCCACTACAATAAATGTTTCTGTATTGTTTATTTCTGTTACAGATTTGCTCTTCCTCCAATCCCTCCAACTATCGCGCCTTGCTATGTGTCATTTAAATCCCCTGCGGTATTGTTTAGCCCCAGTGGCCACAGCATTTGCTGGTGTTACAAGAACTTACCAGCTGGCCTATTGTCATACTGTTTTGGAGCGCAACGCTCGCCGTAAACTGGCTACAGTTTACGGTCATGAAAAATGCATGCCCGATGAGACGCTGGAATCGTTTTTTCCCTTCGATCCTTATGTACTTAAGTTGTGAGTATACCCTTTACAAATCTCTGGATTAAAATAATATTCTTTTTGCATTTCAAGATCAAAAAAATATATTGAGACTAATTATATGGTTTACCAGAGCAATGACACGGATGAGTATGTCTATGGGTCTAACAAATACGGGCATTCTAGGAAACGTGGTGACTCTGAAATGCTAGAGGAAGACGAATTCCTAATTGTCGACAAACGTCCAAAGAATTTTGATCTGTCTAAAAGTCAGGAATTTGACAAACAATTTCATTTCGGATCTTCGCCATGATTTTACGAATAAGTCGTATTTGTTCAAAATTACTTATAAAAAAGAAATTATAAATGCAATAAATTTTTTACTCTGGGTTGCAGTTAAGTTTTGTTTGGGATGTCAACATTTTGTTCTTCACTGTAGCTGCCATAGAATCGATGGTTATTTTATAGCATATCGATTGGAATACATTATTTTGGTGAGACTGAAACTTATTGCAATACATAATACTTTAATAATATATACTGTCGGGTCTCGAATTGGCTGCCAACCAACAATTAGGCACCTCAGCGCTGGTACCTTTGGCTTAGCGATCTACATTTGCTCTACAATTAAAGTCGCACATCACTCGCTTCCGCATCAATGCAGAATCTCGTTTGAACAAACAAGAACATAATAATTTTTTTTTAGCTCAACATTTAGTGACCCCGACGTGAGCAATACATAGTGCATGCCATACAACATTAAATAAACAAATTTAATTAAATCCCTGTATTCACCAGCATGCTTTTTTTTTTTTTTTTTTTTTTTTTTTGTAGCGTGCGTTTGTTTATTTAAAATCTGTCCTAGTGGACAATAATTAAATGGTTTTGCGGGGGAACATTAGCTTAAGGGATACTATTGTACATGTATTTGTGGCGGGTTTTATATGTGTTGTCTGTTGTTGTGGAAGATCGAGATGGTGTCTCCTCATGAGACGTCTGCTTGTTTGGCTATAGTCTAACAGGTTGGTGGCGAGGTGGTTAGGGTGGTTTTCGAGCCTTTTCAGGTATCTCTCGCTGAGCCTGGAGATTTCATCAGCGACTTGTGGGATTCCAAGTTCCCTATGAGTGGGATCTGGGGGAGAAGTGGGTTTCGGCTACGAGTAGGATATCGATCTGGTGGGTCTTCAGATGGTGCTCGACTATGGCCTTGCTGTTCTGCAGGCCGTTCGCATTCCAGACGACTAGGTGGAGCTTTTATTGCATGACTTGCTGTTGAGAATGGTGGCCACCAGCTGTGTCATCTGGGTGAACATGCGCTCCATCATCCTTTCCATCATTCCTTCCATGCGAGCGAACATCGCTTCTATCTGGCCGGAGTGTGGGGTTTCTGTTTGGGTTTGGACTGGGGTTGTGGGATTCTGCGGTGCTGCGTGCACTCCGTTGAGGGCGTCTCGGTAGCTCCTGCCAGAGGTGACGTTTGGTGATGCCACGGGCGGCGCCTTGTTAGCATTAGCGACGGGCCTTGTTTTCGGAGCAGCGAGTGCTTTGGCCCTTTTGTATGCAGGGCATCCCTTGAAAGACGCAGGATGGTCCGCCTGGCAGTGGAAGCAGCACGCTTTGTCGTCCTCCCTCTTCTCACATGCCCTCGATTCGTGAGGGCCTCCACACTTTACACATCGGTATTCCAGGAAGCAGTAACGCTGTGTATGACCGAATCCTTGGCACCTGAAGCATTGAGGCACGTCGTTGAACTTCTGCGGCGGTTCAATGGTTACTACCGACCTGCATATCCGCTTGACTTGGTAGACGTCTTTGTTGTTGCTGGAAGGCTCCAGGTTGGCGAAGAATATTCCCAGCGGTTCTTTAGTTCTTCTGCCAATGGGATTGTGCAGATCTCTAACAGCGTGCCCTTGTCTGCGAAGGTCTTCAATGATTTCCTCACGATCGGTGGAGTGGTGGAGTCCTTTGATGACAACCTTGTATGCACGTTCATCTTTCGGCTGGAAAGTCCGATGCCTCTTGTTTTGGGCCACAAGTTGGAGACGCAGAGCTGTATAGGACTCTTTGTCCGGCATCATGACACGTACGTTGTTGCCATTCACGGTCTTGTAGGTAAAATTGTTCTTCGGGCCTACAAGAGTCGTGATCATCTTGACGAGTGCCGAGATGTTGGTCACATCGGGGATAAAAATCGGAGGTGGCTTGATGGTCTTCGGGGTGGGCTTTGGTTTCTCGGGGGTCTTGGGCTTGGAATCGTCTTTAGGTCCGGGTTCGTCATCGGAGCTCTCTTGGTCGTCCTCGTCTTCTTCGCTCGAGAGTAAAGCGAAGGCGTTGTTGGCGAGCTTCTTGCGCAGAGCTGCGCTAGTGCTTGGCTTCTCTTCCAGCTCCTCTCCCTGTGCTTTCTTTGCCGGTTTTCGCTTTATCTCGTCCGGCTCTGTATGCGAGGTGCTTCCCTCGCTGCTGGGGCTGCTCTTGCGTGTTCTCAGAGCCTTTTTGCGTGGTGTTGTTCCAAGCTTGTGGGTGCGCGGGGGGGTCTGCCAGTCCATCTTCTCCAAAGTTGATAAGGAGTGAGGAGGGGGGGGAAGCTGGGCACCGTAAGCCGGTGAGCCAGGCAGCACGTGGCTGCTGCTTTGCAAGTATACCGCTGCTTCGAGCACTGGGTTTTTTGCGCTGGTAACACGCACACTCGGGTGTGCGATGGTGTTAGTGCGAACTACCGTTAGGTACGTTGGCTGGGCCAATCAAAACGCGCGACAAGATCACGCGACGCGAAGTGGCTGGGCACAAGTAACGGGACTTAAAACTGTGAACAATTTGCTGTCGATCCGCAGGCACTTCTGCACTCGTCGAGTGTTCGATCGCGACTGAGCATGCTTTTTTGAACAACAATTCAATATGCAATATTCAGACATGATTGAAAGTAAATCCGTTGTTTACGCAAGAGTGCATATACATTAGGAATCATATTTTTGGGTGGACATAGCCAAACAACGGATACTGTTTTTTTTATATTCCTTTATTTACACATATACTATTCTGCCGGCTGGAACGGGCTTAGGATGTTATGGGGCAGGGTGTATCGTCCACGGGCGAGGCAACGCTCGGCCTGAGACCACCTTTGCTGACCACTGACCCTGTCAGACACGCCAGGTTCTTCTTCTCCACTCCAGGATCACTCTTCACTTTCAGTGTTCGTCCTTCCGAGTCCTGCCGTCTGCTCCTCTCCACCAGTTCGGTATTTGAAAACTCCCGCCTTCCGTTCCAACGCTCATCATCTTTTCCCGCCTGGCAACACCGCCGAACTCACCATGATCGTGTCATCGATATCGGTGAGCGGCGTTGCCACTACCGACATTCCGACGCTGCCATCTTGTGTCGATCGCCGCCCATAGTGTGGCCGCGTGTTGAGAATCCGTGCTATTCCAGTATTTTTTTTTCTGCAAGTTACCCCCCCTCGTTAGGCGACCGTACCACGTTTCTTGCTGTTCGGCGTTTTGTTCGGCCATTTCGACCCTCACTTCCCCGCCTCGCCGCACCTTGAGGCGATAGCGCTGCCCGCAAAGCTCGAACAGCTTGGCCCAGTGCACCTTTCGCTTCCGCGCCCCTTGGCGCGTGGCCTACTCGGCCACCCGGAGCAGCCACTTCTCCAACGGCACTTCCCTCCACCTCTGGTCGTCCAGCGGACCCTGACTGCGGGAGCAGCGGTGTCTTTCGCGCCTTTGGGCAGACGCGGCAGCTTTGGTGGCGGCAGCGCCTCACCTAGCGCGGGCCAATTGCACTCCCCCTTCTCCGGGTTCTCTTCTTCCGAACTCACCCCCTTTGGGTGGTTGAGTCGTCGGCGGCGTCAGTGGCAACGGCGGCGCGGGTGGCTGTGTTGGCGGCGGCGTTTTCGGCAATGGCGACTCTTTTGGCGTCTGCGCCGGCATCGGCTGGCCCGCCGTTGGTGCCCACAGTGCTTCCTCTTCCTCCTGCAGCCGAGCCAACCGCTCCTGCCATGCGGCCTTGGCGGCAGCGACCTTCCGCGCATCCACTATCTGTTGGAACCGCCGCAGGGTGGCGACTCGTGCCTCCATGAACCGGGTCCTCGGTCGGCGGTGCGACCCGGGGCCTATCCGCCCCTGACCTGCGTAGCCCGCCGCACGATTCGGTACGCCATCCGAGCCTTGGCCATCCGCACGTTCTCGTCCTCGTCCGACGACACCTCCGGGGTGACCGTCTCGCCCCCGTCGTCGTCCTCCTCACTTTCAGGGTGACGACCTCGACCGCGCATTTCGTATCCATTACCGGTGCTCGTCTTTCAGTTCGACATCCGGAATCTCTTAAGGGATTATAGTGGCGCGCCTGATCCTGCGGCACTCTCTTCATGTTTCTCCGAAGATTTCCTTCAATTTCTCCGCGTTCTCCGCCGGCATCTGTGTGCACTTGCCAGTCCCGGTCGTCGTCGAATAACTCGTTGGGCAGCCTCGAGTCGGCGAGTATCCTGTGGTCTCCGCCAAACTTGTGCTCTACCGCCAGCTGCAGCTCCGGCCAGTGTTCGTCCCATGTCCTCTGATCGGCACCTGTGAACTGCGCGATCATTGTTTTTACGGTCCTGTTGGCCCTTTCCGTAGGGTTCTCTTGAGGAGTATGGAGCCGTGAGCTGGTGTTGCACCCCCCGCTTCTCCAGAAACCTCATGAACGCCCTGCTTTTGAAGTGCACACCGTGGTCTGTAATCATAACTTTGGGCACCCCGTACCTGGCCACTATCTGCTCTCGACCTTCTCATAGAAACGATCTCGGTCCACTTTTAGAATATGTCCACCAGGACCAACGGCATTGAATTCCCGTGTTTCGACCGCGGCAAGGGCGTTGACGTTGGGCATCAGATGTAACGAACTGATTTTCTATTTCTGCTCGCTGCGGATTGTAACGGCTAGCTCAGAGAGTTTGTGCGTTCGTCCCACCAAATTTATGCTTTTTGTGACTGCCGAAACAAAAATCTCCACGTGCTCTTCAGTCCTTGCTTGCTCACCGGGACTGGCAGTCAAGGTATGACTTCGGTGAGCAGGAAGTGAGGCCAGGTCGCACTCCCTCCCTTAAGTGTAGTCCATGAGGGCTCCTCCTCCACCCTTTAGTCGCCTTTTACGACGAGCCGGGAACGCTGAGGTAGAATTCTTCGCCCGCCGTCACCCAGGACGCCTGTTTTGACTTAGACACCCACTCTGTTGGCCATCTCATCTGATCGGACGCGCTTCATCATATTAATGATAAGGCTGTGTCCCAGCACCAAAGACACTAGAATAACAAGATGCGTAACGGCCATACATTGGTTTGGCACTATGCAGCCACTTTTTTGGTGACGGCCAAAATTACTCTCTTTCCGCTCACTCCCGCTGAGAGCGTAAGAAATCTAAAAATATAATTTGCTTGCTTGTGTGAGTAAAAACAAAAGTCGAGACCGCGTATATGTGTGCGTGTCGTGCTAGAAGACGATTTTCGGGCCGAAATTAATTCTGATCGAAGAAACGAATTTACATTGTACATATTAGGGTAGTTTTATAGCAATATGATAAAATAAAATAATTTTTAAAAATTCGCGCCCTGACTATTATAATTTTAAAGCTTTTTAATTTTGTTTGCTAAAATCGCCGAATTAGCTACCGTTTACACATTTATATTTTTGTTTAATTCTAATTTGTCTTTCATCTGACCATTTTTTAAAAGCGAAATATTTTTTTTTAACACTTTTAATGTTAATGTTACATCATATTAAGTCAAATGATTTAATAAATATACTAAATAATTAAATATGCAATTAAATTAAATTGCAAAAGTAATATCAAAGACAATACAATTATTCTAGTGTCTTTGCTTTGTTCATATCTTGAGGCACGAAGTGCGGACACAAGCACTCAACAATCATTGCCTTATTAATTTTTCACACGCCGCAAGATGAATACTCTAATGACAAATATTCTTATATAGTCATTTTTGAAATTTATTTTTGTGATAATATGTACATAGATTTGACTATTTCTAATCTATTTTCAAATAATAATAACGTTAAGGCAATGCAAAACAAGAATTTTTCGCATGGTGCCAATTGATCAAAAATAATATAGATTTAAAGCCAAAGAACTTCTAAGGTGAAGGGCATATTTTGTCAAATTTACAATGCATGTGAATACGTGTGCACACATACAGATGTCTGCTATCACTTTGTGCGTTGAAAAGAGCTGTTCGCTGTAGCGCTCTTCGCTCTCTCGCTCTCTAACAAAAATTCGAGAGAGCCTGGAGCCACCTCTAGAGCCACGGCCAAAAAATCGTGTGCCAAAAAATCGTATGGCGTTACGCATCTTGTTATTCTAGGGTCTTTGCCAGCACCCATGCCGCGCTGTTCGCCAGCATAGCCGCGAACAAGCCACTAGGGCTGAACGGGGTACCTGCCAGAGACTTTAGCTGCTCCCTCTACTCCGTAAACCTGGAGCAGTGCATTAGCACATGTTCAGCTGTTTCTTCACGATCAACACAGAACAAGCATTGGGCTGACTGGGCGGAACCTAATTAGATAGGCCCGAAAGCAGCCATGGTCCGTGGGGAACTGGGTTAGATGGTAGTCCAGGCATTTGTGTTGACACTCTGCCCAGACCGTCAACTCAGGGATGAGCTGGTGTGACCACCTTCCCCGCCGCGACGTTTGCCATCTGTTCTGCCACTCACCAGATCAATTGGCGGCAGGCCTGCCAGCGCTAGCGCCGCGTCTTCGGATATGGCCCTGAATCCTCTAATGAGCCTGAGGGCCATTGACCGTAGCACCGAACGAGCTCCTTTCAGGTATCAGCCCCTGCAAGTGGCATTGCTCCAGATTGGTGCAGCGTATAGCAGCGAAGCCTTTGCTACCGCCACCAGCAGTTTCCTGGCCGGATATCTAGGGCCCCCGACGTTCGGCATGAGTCTAGCCAGCGAGGTGGCTGCCTTCTTGCTGGCGTAACTCGCGTGATCCTTGAACGATATTCTGTGGTCTATCATTACACCCAGATACTTTCACCTGTGTCACCTGTGTGCCATTGACGGAGACATATTCATGTCATATTCTCCACCATCTTCCTGCTGCTTAGCAGGACTGCTTCGGCCTTGTGGGCCGCTGTTGCTAGCCCGGCTTTCTCGAGCCAGATGATGGCAGCACCAATCGTAGTGTTACATTTATCTTGCAACCCAGCGATTGATAGCTGCTCTGCCTGACTCGTCTAGGATCATGGAGGATGGTCCCGTCTCAGTGATTTAAGGTTCGCTTAGGAGCATGATTATCATTGAGCTGTATTACGCTAATACGGGCGTGCATTATGGTGGCTCTTGGCTTCTTTTAGGCTCGCTCTGTAGGTCGGGCACGCAAAGCTTCCCGTCGGGTGCTTTCTGTCCACGTCGTTACTCCAAATCAGGCTTTTTGGTGCTGAAACACACCCATTTGCCTTGTGACCACGCTCACCGCATCTAAGACAACAGTCCGCACCTTGGTAGCGTTCAGCAGCACTGAGGCTATCTGCGTCCCGTCTCGCAGGGGCCCCTGACATCCTCTGGGTTCAACTGTATGCCCTGGAATTGGGCGACCATGCAAATTAACTTTTTGCGGTATAAATTATTTAAATTTTTTTTATTTTTTAATATTTTTATTGGTGTTAAACTTTTCAACTTATCACTTTATTACAAGACACTTATTCTTATCTATCGATACATTTGTAACCCGTTCTTTTAATCCTCCCGAATCAGACTGATCTTCAAATTCTGAGTCATAATCCAATCAACTTCGGCCAGAAGCTTTTCTTTGAATCTTTCTGAACATTCGATAAAAGCTTTATGCTTAAATTTTTCCACTGCATTGTGAAATTCAATTATGCTGATCGATGCACTTTTTGATTGAAGCGCAATAAGTTGGCCGTGGTTTGGGTTGGGTAAGTTTGGGTTGTTTATTTTAGCGGGTAGCTAAGCGCAGGCAAAGGCGATGACAAAAACAAAGACAAAGGAAATGCCGACGAGATTGAGAATTGAAATTTGTTTATAAACTGTGAAAGGGTGCTATGTTTATGGGTTGGATAACTCTCCCCCTTCGAAAATGACGCGTCCCGCTTCATTATTAATTTCGTTTAAACGCTCATTCAATTCTGTTAAAAATTCTACTTCATTATTTGGTTTTTCTAGTTCTGGCCGTTTTTGTTTGGTTACAAATATATAATTTCTGAATTTTAATATTAACATAGTAATGAAGTACAAAATGATTAAAATTAGTAATATAAATGAAATTGAAATTTTCCAATTGTAAATTTTTAATAAATGGGTTTAAAATATTAATGTTGTCAAGAGAAAGTTCTGAATTGTTGGATTTTATATATTCTGATATTTCCAGGTTTTTAAAATGGTTGGTAGTGATGTACTCAAGTATTTTGTTTTCTGAGTTGGTGTATGAAATATTATTTATTGTAGTTGTGCTGTTAAATGTTATTAAATATGACCCGTTTAAATGAGAATCGTTCACAATATTATTTCCATTTATTAGAATGGCACCTTCTTGAATGATATCTATATTCTTATTTTTTTCTAGAATTTTAGTGCAAATTGATTTTTCTCCATTTAGTAAACGGGTAAAACAGGTCTTATCTTTACTTATAATACAATAGTTGTTAAAAAGTTAGTTCTTAAAATTAGATATTTCATAAAAGGTATTTTCGCATTTTGCGACCTGATTACTTATTAGTAATTTTCCATCATTATGTGAAATGGATCTGGCATAGTAAATTTCGCATCTGTTTGTTATAACGGGGTATTTTATATAAATAATTAAGAGTTCTTTATGCAATACAATTTTGAATATGGAGATGTCCATTAGGTCTGCAATAATTATAGGTTGTTGTTCGTGATCTAATATTTCTTTAATGTCTTCATTATTTAAAATTTGTGTGTTGAATAAATCAATTTTGGCTATTCTTGATCAATAAAAATGTTTTTAAAGTGATCGGAAAGTGATTTTATCTCTTTAAACGATTTGGAATTAATAATAAATTGTTGGTTATTGTTTTCAATCAAATCATTTATTTTATTCTGTATTTTAATGAAATCATCGTGATCCGGAGTTCCAGCTAACCAATTCCAAACAGTGCCTAACTCATTTATTCCCCTTTTTGATCTAGTTGGTATCAATTGTGACAGAATTAATTCCAGTATCTGTATTTCGTAAGTAATTTCCCATTTTGTCCGAATATTTGTATCCTTTCTAACATATCCTGATTGTAGATTGATTATTTATTTATAAAAACTTAAGTTAGTTACGTGGAATAAGTCGGCATATGATTCATAGGTAAGGACATCCTTTTTGTCCATGAACAGGAAGAATTCGTGATTGGAGTAATCAATTATTTCTGAAGTGGTTATCATTACGAATGGTATTAGAAGTAATAAGAAATGCATTTTCTGTAATTTAATAAAATAAAAAAAAAAATGGTATTTGTTAAAACTTAATGTTGTCTTTGTGGATAGTTCTGTTTCTATTATTGATTATAACTTTGTTAGGTAAGTTTTCCTTAACAACCTGTTTTTTGTATCTAGTTTTTAGCTTATTTCTTTCTCCGTGTTTCTTTTCATAAACAACTTGACCTACATGGTATTCTTTTTCTTTGCAACCTTCATTATGTGTTACTAACATTTTTTCTTGTGTGTTCTTTAGAATTCTTGAAATATTTTCGTGATTAATTTTATTATAAAGAATATCAAAAGGTTTTTGGTTTGTTGTTGAATGGATGCTCTGATTGAATTCTTTTGCGGCTCTAATAATTATTTCAGAATAGTCAGTAAGATTAAATTCTTCCTTTATACAACGAGCTAATTCTGTTAATGTTGAATGTGCCCTTTCTACTTGTCCGTTCGAGGTACTGTGTCTGGGGTCTGCGAAATGTAGAGTTAAACCACATCTTTGTGCAAAGGATTTAAATTGGACAGAGGTAAAGCTCGGTTCATTATCAGTTATAATTACTTTGGCGCGGGGAAATTGTTGGAGTAGTTCCATTACTTTATTCTCGATGTTTAGTTTGTTTTGTATTTCTTTTACAACCAGGAATTTTGAATACGCGTCAATGCAAGTTACGAAAATAAGACTTTGCGCGTAATAAATGTCGATGTGTAAATTATCTCCTTCTTTAGTTGGAATAGGGGCTTCCCCAATAGGAATTTTAATAGGATGCCTGTTGTATTTATTTTCGTTGCAAATTGTACAATTTTTTATATATTCTTTTAATTTGATAAATAAATTTGGCCAATAATATAATCTATTGATTTGTTTGTAATTTTCATCTAAACCTCTATGAGCTCGACTATGTGTGTCTTCTAGCTTTATCTTCATTATTTTCCACGTCTTGTAGAAATATTTTAGTATAAAGAAATTTGTTGGTAAAGTTATTCGTTAATGGTAATTGAATATGATAAAGATCTTCTAAAGTGCAATGAATTCCTACCGTTATGTTCGGTTTTAGATACTCCCCTAGTATTTATATTAAATTTTCTGGCGTGTCATATTCAATTATATGTCGTGTCTTATCAAAAACATTCAATGACTCATGTATTGTATACCTCCCCTTTGTTAATAACAGTTGTTGTTGAAACTGATTTAACGGTTTTCGGGTCTCTTGTATTACATTTTCAAAACTACTTTCGGCAGAATGGTGTGTATTTTGATCTGAGCTTGATTGTTCTAAATCGCTGTTAGTGATATTATTTATTTTTATTCGAGATAATGCGTCAGCTACGACATTAGTTGTTCCGGGTTTATATATTATTTTCGGGGTGAAACTTTCTATGAAAGAGTACCATCTTTTCATTTCCACGTTCGGGTTTTTATCTGAGATTGTGAATGATAAAGATTGGTGGTCTGTTTGTATTTCCATACCAACAACACCATATAAGTAATTCCTGAGATTTTTAAGAGCCCAAACTATTGCCAACAATTCTTTTTTATTTGAGGCATAAAGTTGTTCGGTTTTATTTAATGTTTTGGATATGAAAGTAATTGGTTTATTATCCTGTGATAAAACTGCTCCGATAGCTATATCTGATGCGTCTGTCGTTAAAGTGAATTTTTTGTTATAATCAGGTTGAACAAATTCCACTCGTGCTATTAAATTATCTTTAAGTTCGTTAAAAGCTTCAACAGCTGGGTCATCTAACTGTATTGTAATTTTTGTAGACATTCTCCTAGAAATTTTTTCATTATTTCCTCCTAAGTATTTGGTTACAGGTTTGGCAATTTTTATATAATTTCGGACAAATTTACGGTAATAGCCGGTGAGGCCTAGAAAACTTTTTGTGCTTTTTGTAAAAATTGAATTTGAATTGAATCAGTGTAATGTTATTCAATTGTATTAGAAAATTATTATATTATTATTATTATATTATTATTAAATCATCCATATAAACATGACAAGTTTTTCCGACTTGTTCTCTCAATATGTCATCCATTGCTCTTTGAAATATGGCATACGTAAGAATTCGAATTTTCCGTAATTTATACAGAAAGCGGTTTTTTCAATATCTGAATTTTTCATTAAAATTTAGTGGAATCCTGATTTCAGATCAATTGTTAAGAAATATCATATCATATCAAGGTGTCTGGAGTAGTCAAAATATTAAACATTGGATAGGGAGAAGAAAGTAAATTTGTATAATTAAAGATAAGAAAAGTAAAAAAAAAAAAAATGTAACAAATAGCGGCTAAGAACAATGTAATAGTTATAAGTTGGGAATTTCGACAAGATCAGGTGATCTTAAATTTCAGGATGGTCGAATTGTAGTAGGCTAGAGGTACATGTCGCAGCGTTGACATTTTCTTGTGCCTGATCTCCCATGTTGGCAATTAAACTATTTGAGTGAAGCGAATTCCAACCGGCGTGCGCGATCGTCTGTATGCAACTGATCGTATTTTCTACGCATCGCATTCTACACATGCTAGCTGGACTACACTAGGCGACAGCGCGACAACGCCGTCGCCTCGACACTCGCCTCACTCGTAACGGTACTTTGGCGCCAGTCATATTCTTCGTGGTAGTCAAATTCTAAGAATGACCTCTCAATATACCCAACTCATTGCGCAGCTGCGTCTTGCAAGCACAGTGGTCAAACCATGTTAATAATATGACAGACACGTACAGTGGTCAGAATACATCCGTAATGCGACACGGCCTTCCTGACATAATACACGTCCTCGTGTGTTGTCTTAAATCTACCACATAAGTGATAATACTTCAGGATTCCAAGGCTCTCTGGATATTTCTAAGAATGTTTTCCATTTATTCTATTTCTATTTCTTTTTAGCCTCCTTTCTCAAATTTTCTTTGTCTACCTCATCATCGTTATCTTCGTTTAGCGGCAACAAGCCAAAAGGTCGAGCTTCTTTACCAATCAATAATTCCAAAGGGCTAAACTTAGTCACACGATTAATCGTGCAATTCATTCCTAGCTGCACTTCAGCCAACGCATCCTGCCATGATCTCTGACTAGACTCGACAGCCGTTAGCATACCTTTCAGGGTGCTCATGACACGTCCTACCTGACCGTTTGCTCTACTTTCACCTGTAGCAATTAAATGTAGATTAATTTTTTGAGAGGAGCAAAAATCGCGAAAGCTTTTACTTGCGAAACTACGTCCTTGATCTGCTATAATTCGAGTGGGTAAACCAAACAAGGACACGGCTGATTTTACAGCCTTAATGCAGCTATCAGAATATACATTTAGTGTGTGATGAAAATAAACAAACTTGGTGAAGGCATCTAAAGGACGATGAAATATTCCTTCAAATCATTTTTGCCACTCAATTTGCCTGTGATGTCAATATGTATCGTATGCCACGGTATTTCTATTTTAGGAATAGGATTCAGCTCAGCCTGCACTTTTCCCGCTAGTGGCTTAGAAAATTTACATGTAATGCAATTTTCTACGAATCTACACACATATTTAGGCATATTTTCGAACCAGTAATAACAATAGACTTTGTCCTTTATGTTCTTCAAGCACTGGATTTCGAGAGAGAAAATCCACATGCGCCAATTCGCTCGCCTTTTATATACTCTATTTCGAAATCAAATGCCTGTAAAAACGCCCACCATCTATGCACCCTCGGTGTTAAATCTAGTTTTGTACGGCTGGCCTTTAAAGAATTACAGTCAGTATGTACTACAAATTTACGTCCCTGCAAATAATGCCGGAAGTGTTTTATAGCATTTACCACTGCTAACGTCTCCAGTTCGTATGAATGGTATTTAGATTCGGCGGGAGACGTACACTTACTGTAATACTCTACAACATGAGGTTTATTGTCAATTTTATGTAACAGGATCGCTCCATACCCAATACAACTTGCGTCAGTATGCAGCTCTATTTGGTATTGCGGATCGAATATGATTAAAACTGGCGTCTGGGTCAATATAGTTATTATTTTTATTCGCACCTGTTCATGCACTGGTAACCAAACAAAGTCAGTGTTTTTCTTAGATGTGAGAAGATACAGAGGTTTAAGTGTTTGGGAGAAATTTAACACAAATTGACGAAAATATGTGGCTAAACCAATGAATTGTCTTAGTTGTGAGACATTTTGGGGTGATGGTAATGCTTTTAAAGCTTGAATTTTTCGTGTATTTGGCCTGACTTCTCCCTTGCTTATTTCAAATCCGAGATACTCTATTTTTGTGGTGAGAAAGGAACACTTAGTGACATTAAATGAAAATCCAGCCTTACTTAATGTCTCCAACACTCTATGCAATCTAACTAGCGCATCTTCTTTACTTTCTGCTATTATGAGAACATCATCAATATACACAATTGCATAAGTGTAGGCTAAATCTCCTAGGGCCTTCATTATAGCCCGCTGGAAAACAGATGGTGCGTTTTTCAAACCAAACGGCATTGTCAAGAACTCGTATTGACCCTCTGGCGTTACAAACGCTGTTCGTTCAATTGAGTCCTCATGGACTGGAATTTGATAAAAGCCGCTTGCCATATCTATGCACGAAAAATATTTAGCACCCCGAAGCCTAGCAATTTGGTCTGAGATGAGGGGCAATGGATACTTGTCAGCCACTGTATTTTCATTTAGCATGCGATAGTCCACACCCAGTCGATCGGTGCCATTCTTTTTTTTTGACTAGCATCATGGGACTAGCGAAAGTTGAACAGCTTGGCCGAATAAGCTTTTAGTAATTAATCAACTTTACCCCGCACTTTGCTTTTCTCTTCTTCACTAAGAGTTCTTTAAATTGTGGCCATGTGATGCCAGCAAAGCATATTTGGGACAGCCATTGTGATGCACTTCCCTCTAGCGCCTTACTTAAAGTTATCATCAGGCTGCTACCTTCGGGCATTTTATCAGCAAAAATGAGATCCACTGTTGTACACCAAGCTGAGGCATCTGCACCAGCTCCCTCAGGATGAAACTTTGGGAGAATTATATATTTTCCCTTTTCATCAGTTTCCGATGCCTTTGGTGTCTGCATATTTTTGATGATCTCCATTAGGTTGTTGTTTTGCACTTGTAAAGCTGCCAGGTATGCATCGGTGATATTTTTAGGCAAAGCAGATCCCACTTCTGATGTCGCAGCGTTGACATTTTCTTGTGCCTGATCTCCCATGTTGGCAATTAAACTATTTGAGTGAAGCGAATTCCAACCGGCGTGCGCGATCGTCTGTATGCAACTGATCGTATTTTCTACGCATCGATCTATCCTTTACACACGCTAGCTGGACTACACTAGGCGACAGCGCGACAACGCCGTCGCCTCACTCGTAACGGTACTTTGGCGCCAGTCATATTCTTCGTGGTAGTCAAATTCTAAGAATGACCTCTCAATATACCCAACTCATTGCGCAGCTGCGTCTTGCAAGCACAGTGGTCAAACCATGTTAATAATATGACAGACACGTACAGTACACATACATAAGTTCAGTTCATAATAGCAACATAGTATATAAACATTAAGTCATTGTTCGTTTTCGGGTGCATTCTCTCTGTTTCGCAACATCGGCTCTGTAGCAACAAGCATAGAGGCAGATCGCAAACGGAGAGGGAGTCAGTCGAATGCTAAAGCTGAACACGGGAAGTAACAAATAAACCAAAGAGTCCGACTCCTGCTTTTGTGTTTTAGTTAACTAAGAGGATATATAGTACCCCTACACATCTTTGTTTCGACATTTTTTGGACACTACTAAGACTGGTGAATTGTAAGGACTTCTACTTGGTCTTATAATTTGTTCTTTTAGCATTCTATCGATTTCATAATTAACGAAATCTGAGACCGACATAGGATATTGTTTGCTATAATTTGCCCTGTCATTTTCAGTATGTATTTCTCCTCGAATATCGGTACGAAAAGGAATTTGTATATTTATTTTAGAATGCTCCTTTTCAATTTTATTCATAACTTTATTTTCAAGATCTTTTATTTGATTTGAAATTATATTTAGGTTATGAATTTTTTCTTTGTCGGATAACTCAACGACGGCGTGCTCAGGATTTGTGGATCCTAAACTATTTGATTTAAAAATGACTGAATTAACATCGTCGGCTTGTTCAGGATTGCTCGATCCCAAACTGATATATTGTTTATTAGCGGATAAATCTACGCTGGCGTGCTCAGGATTTTCAGATCCCGAAATATTAGTTTTATTAATGACGGATAATTCAACGTCGGCGTGTTCAGGATTTTCAGATCCCGAACTATATAAACTGCCTTCAGCAATAACCGTTTCGGTTTTAAATAACTTTTGCTCATCAAAGTATTTTTTGATAATATATTCTTTCAATGGAAGAATATTTTTTTCCTCAATTAAACATAAATCGTTTTTTTCCTCGTCAAAATATTCGAGTTTCTCTTTATTTCCCTTATACTCCATGATTCCTTTCTCGATATCTAATTTAGCTCCAATCTTTCTTAACAGATTGAATTCAACTAATAGATCAGATTCTAGACCCTCAATTTCATAAAATAAATGTTGTTTCCCAAATATATTTATCAAATGATAATATTTTATGATTGAATATCCATGAACAGTAGATACTCTTTTGTGTATTGATAATTCTCTTTTATTCTCATAAATACCCTTTTTATATAGCACGGTGGCTCCTGTATCTATTAATATTTTAAATTGTCTTTTAGTTTTTCTGTCTACCCTTGTTATATGAGGCATTCCTCTGTAGGGTGCTGATCTAAAAAATGGCCCTCGTTGATATTATTTACCCCCATCGGGAGGTGTGTTTCGGACTGATTAACCTGTCGTGCGTTTGTGATGGGTTTTTGCGCTGGGTATTGGTTATAATTATTTCCTTGGAAATTATTATTAAAATTTTCTCTGTTGTTATTATAATTCCACTTGCTGTTATTATTCCTAGGACGGTTATAATTTTTATACGGACGATTTTGAACTCTTATGGAGTTGTCTAATTCCATAGGTTCTGGTGGTGGTTGAACTTTGGAATTATTGTTAAAGTTCCAATTGTTATTCGTTCCCAAGTTCTCGTTTTGTGGCCAATTATTATTTATTCTATTTGGCGTAATATTATTCTGTCTAGAGGCAAATCTAAGGTTGTTTCCTTGATTTTTATTTTCATTCCTAAATCCATTGTACCTATTTGCAAATTGAGCTCTAAAGTTGTTAGACTCTAGTTCCTGACACTTTGCCAAAGCATTTGGCAAGTCTGGTGGGCTAAGAGAGAAGAGTGTTTCTGAGATTGAACTGTTTAATCCAGAAATAAAAATTCTAATAGCATTGCTTCTAATTGTTTTATTTGTTTCCTTGGTTATAACGTTGTCCTTTCCATAAGTCATTATAGTTTTATTTATGAGTAAAGTCATTTTCTTGTTAACTTCGTTGTAAAATTCTGTAATGGTCATACGTCCCTGTCTAAGGATGCTTAATTCTTATTCGAGTATATGGATTGGTCTTTTATCGCTATAAATAAAATCCAATCCTGAAAGAATTGCTTGAAAGTTTAAAACGGTACCATGGTTGGTTAGAGCATCGTGTGCTGCTCCCATGATTTGATTACGTAGTATTGTTAAGGCGATACAATATTGTTCACTTTCAATTTTGTATAGACTCATTGCGGTTTCTGCCACTTCTCTCCAGCCTACGTATTGTGTTATTTCACCCGTGAACTTAGGTAAGGATTTAATTACCTCTAATGTAGTTTCGAATTTTATGGTTCGGTCAATTGTTTGGATCTTATAGTCTTCCACTTCATTTCTGTTAGCGGTTAACTGCCCTTCTATCCCTTCAATTTTTCTGGTCACTTCACTCAACTGTACATTATTAATCTATTTATTAATTCCATTGTCAGGTTACTGGCGCTGGATATCCCGCCCGCAGAAAGGGTTGGTACTGAACCTCGGGTTGCCATTGTTAAATTTAAATTTTCAAAACTATTTATAAAATCTTCCAGATTGTTTTAAAACTGATAATGTTTAATTTTAAAGCTTGTAGTACTCTCGGTATATTGATCTTAATTTTTTAGATTCTATTTAAAGACTTAGTGTTTTATTTTTTATCTGCCTTCAGCTCTTCCTTCCTTCTAGGTGTTGATTTTTTACGTTTTTGTTTTTTTTTTTTAATTTTTTTGGTTTTAATTGGGTTTGTAGTTAAGTTCTGTTTTTTTATTATTGTGTTCTCGTAATTAGTGTTAAGTATTCAGTCCACCTTTTATATTAAATTCCTAATTGGATTATTGCATTTATTGGTTTCCAATTAAGTTTATTCAGGATCACTGTCACAGTAGTAAGGTGTCTTTGGATTGTTGTGGATGTTTTTAATTCTTCCACTAAAAATATGGGTTGTTGGCGGCGCGAGTTCCGTTTTGTATTTAACTTATTTTCGTTAATATTTATTTAGAACTTTTAAGTACGCCGCCCACGTTGGGCGCCAATTAACTTTTTGCGGTATAAATTCTTGAAAAAAAATATTTTCTAATTTTTTATTATTTTTATTGGTGTTAAACTTTTCAACATATCACATTATTACAAGACACTTATTCTTATCTATCGATACATTTGTAACCCGTTCTTTTAATCCTCCCGAATCAGACTGATCTTCAAATTCTGAGTCCTAATCTAATCAACCTCGGCCAGAAGCTTTTCTTTGAAACTTTCTGAACTTTCGATAAAAGCTTTATGCTGAAATTTTTCCAATGCATTGTGAAATTCAATTATGCTGATCGATGCACTTTTTGATTGAAGCGCAATAAGTTGGCCGTGGTTTGGGTTGGGTAAGTTTGGGTTGTTTATTTTAGCGGGTAGCTAAGCGCAGGCAAAGGCAATGACAAAAACAAAGACAAAGGAAATGCCGACGAGATTGAGAATTGAAATTTGTTTATAAACTGTGGAAGGGTGCTATGTTTATGGGTTGGATAACGTGATGCTGTCGAGCTCCTCTGCTGACGTAGCCTGGTCCAGTCCGCTGCAGTATAGCGCTATTCTTTGCGCTTCCGTGCGCACAGGGGACAAGTCGTTGAGCGCCGCTACAAGATCGCTCTTAAACTTGGGAACGCTTTCCGAGGCTTTTCCCTCTACATCGAGCAGCAGCTCACCTTGCTAAGTTCTCCGGATTTTGCGTACGTGGATGCCCAGTTCGCTAAGGCTCGGGTCCGATGTTAGCTTCCTAAGCATCTCTGCGTACGAAGCCTCGCCCGTCTTCTTAACGATCAAGGCATCCGGTTTTTTGCGCAGGCTCATAGGCTTGACCTTGGTCCACTCTGAACCCGTGCATCGATTGCTTCAAAAGGCAGCGCTAATACTGGGTCTCTGACGAGAGGCCCAAAACAAGCCATCCGGAAAAGTTTCTGACGGGCGTTTTAACATCCCACCTGCTCTACGCAGCTCAAGTGTGGGCCGAAGCTGTTTGCACCTGTTTCGTACATGCGCGTACACACAATATAAGATGATGTCGCTACATAGTCCTTGCTGGGCAGTTTCCCATTTGAGAACTAGTGCGGGCACAGGCCCAGCGCAGAGTCAATAATCGACTTTACGTTCGTTAACAGCCCACTGGCACGCCTCTCCCGTTGGAGCAGCAAGGAGGTGTACACAGGTCGAAATCGACATTTTTTGTGTGTATCAACAATATAGGGAATTTTTTATTTGATCAACGTTACCTATGTGGCAACTACATTTGATGTGTTTATCGAGTTCTAGTTTCAGTGCGTGTTTGTTACAGAAGTTTTATCCTATTATAACTATGGAGAATTATTATTAATGTTTAGTAAATCCTCCGATGTCAAGTCCCGATCGGGGAGGTCAAGAGGGTGGAGTAGTTAGAGCCTTCTTCTGACTCCAGCCCATAAAGCCATTCCATGTACTTTTCAGCGATGCTCTGAGCTTTGGTGCCTTGAGATCGCGTTTGATGTCCCTGGTTATTATCTACCAAGGAGCTCCAGAAACCCTTCTTAGGGTCTTCTCCTGTACAACCCGGATCTTATTTAGGTTCTTGGCAGCAACGCCGTATACTTGAAGACCGTAGAACAAACTGGGGGACAATGTGGACTTGTAAATATTCACCTTGCAGTCAAGCGATAGTTTGTTGAGTGTTTTAATGAGCCAAGACATCCTAGCTATCGTGGTCCTGAACGCTTGTTAATGTGCCTGCTGAGGGTTATTCCAACTTATTTCTAGACCTGAAGGTGGTTGATTCTTCTTCCATTCTTGAACGTCGCATTGACACAATTCTCAGGGTTAACTCACACGTTCCAGTTCTCAGCCCGTTGCTGGGATGCTTCCAAGTATTCCTGTATACTATAAGTGGCAGCCAAAATATTTTAGCTCTTCGCACAGCCGTATCGTCCGTAAGTGGCTAAGAGCACACTTTCTTCCTCTACTTCTGTCACTGGTTTCCGAAGCAAATACCCTTCCTACGCTAGGATGCTTCCTTGCAGAACTCCAGCTGCAATTGTCTTCTTTGACGATTTGAATTCATCAGCAGAGACGTGTGCGTTCGATCTTTCAGAAAACTTTTAATAATCAAATACAGCTGAAGTGGAAACAACCTGTTTGCTTTGTACAGAAGCCCAGGATACCATACTCTGCCCGTTGTATGTAAGAAAAAGTTAAGGCAGCTACTGCATACACTTTCTTTCCAATAGCCTCTACAGCAAAACACCGTGCACAAAACTAAGGACTACCGTCACGACACCATGTGTCTATAGGAGTTCGCCGACCTGAAGGTCGACAAAGCGGACCCGCGAACGCATCAGCGGAGAAAATGGCAGTGAGGGTCTACAGAAATACTTGAAAGCATACCAGCAACGGGCTGAGAACTGGAACGTTTGAGTTAACCCTGAGAACCAACCGAGCAGGTGTTGTCCTGGTGTTAGTCTTAATGGAAGAAGAATCAACCAACTTCAGGTCTATAAATAACTTGGTATTACCCTCAGCAGGCCCATTACCAATATTCAACAAGCGTTCAGGATTACCCGTGCAAAAAAATCGTATGGCGTTATTCATCTTGTTATTCTAATGTCTTTGGCCAAACCAAAGCTTTTCCCAGAACCACCTTCACAAACACCACTCCTGTCACAAGACACCTACCAAAGACTTTTGACCTAAAGTCACTTAAAAGTGACTTAAAGTCACAGTGGACCTAAATTGACCACTGTAAGGCCCTAAAACCACGGAAAACTGTCACGTCCACACTTTTGAAAAACTTGTAGATATTTTTTCATAATTTTAGTAGTCGAGTAAATTACTATCGATTTGACTAAAAACTTATTTCCACGCCCACTCTAACGACCATATCCAATGAGACCCAAAAACTTTCGATCTTCGGTGATATTATTTGGCTTTTCAAAGTTTGCAATGACATTAGTTTTGACTTCTCCGGGCATGATTCCATCTGGGTGTATTTGATGACCTAGAAATACGATTGATAACAACAACTCACATTTCTCACATTTCGCTTCTGTAACTCTGCAATGCATCATATGAATGCAGCACGTGCATTCTTAAGTCCGAAAGGAAGGCGTTTATACTCAAACAATCCATCCGTGGTGATAAACGCATTGAACTGGCGGTAATTGATGCAAAGTCGATCACTACCGATTAGCTTCTTGATAGTCACCACCGGGCTGGCTTGTTCTGACGTGGATGGAAAAATATTGTCGCGCTTTAAAAGTTCATCCACAATCTTGGCAACAACTTCCTTCTGCGGCTCGGTATGGCGCTTAAGAAAGTACTTGGCCACTTTCAACAACTATTTTTGCCGAGACGACGTTCGTCTTGCCGATGCCTACCAATTCTGTGGAAAATACGTCCGTAAACTTGTCTAGAAAACTACATACTTTGTTCCGTTCGTATTCTTTCTGAAAATGAACACGGTTTTTAAACGGTTTACTTGACTTCTATCTCGCTTGGCTCGAATTTCCAAACTCAGCATATGTAATGACATCTTGTCCCAAACAACAAAACTTTGGCTGTAACCATTTTTTCCGCGATTTCAAAACGCACAACCATAGCTTCGGTAAGGATACGTGAACCTCCACATATGCCCACTATTTTTATGAGGCACTCCTGTCGATCTCGTCCGCAATCGATTTCCGAATTTTACTGATTATACTGATTTGCGAATTATACCTTCCAGTATCAATGAAAGCGTTATAGCCGTTATCGTTGATTTAGATCATCCGTGTGAACAGCTTATCCTGATTGGATGTGCCCAAACGCATCACCTGTGCGGCTTGGCATATTTCATCGGTGGCCAGAAACCTAGCTTCTCTTGGCTTTGATTGGTTCATATAATTTTTTAGCCTTACCTCAAAAGTATTGAGTTTGGGTAAAAACTCCTTATTTGTATTGTGCCTCCCTCTATTTATAAAATATGACTCGGTAGCGTCGCAAAACTCCTTCATCGACGAAAAATTAATGGCTGCAATATTGTTTTGCAACTCTCTGTGCTGTATACCTGTAGACATACGGAAACAATACTCCTTTACGGTTTCCTTCGATCTTCTGGCATTTGCAATGGACTTATACCTCGTCAGGCTCTGATCCGAATTTCTTATGTAAAAGAATCAAGACACACTTTAAAAGGACCTTTCAGCTTTGCGTATATATAGCAAAAAGTATAAATTTTTCGTAGCATTAATACGCATTGATCTCCGGGGTCATAGTCTGGTGAGGTATATGCAATTTTCTTAACCGACGCTTTTTTACCATGGCTGATCGCCGCTTGATCTCCTGGGTTACGTTTGACAAACTCGTCTATATCAATCTCATCTTCCTTTGCTGCTGCCGATTAGCTGTTGGCATATTGCTGACAAACTGCGCTAACATATTTGTCATCTACTGTTGTAGTTGTGAAATCGCAACCGCCTGGCTGCGAATGATTCCTCGTGTTGGCTCATAATTCAAACTGCTTCTGGCAAGTCCACTTTTTCAGAACTCACTTGTTCCACTAGTCTCTGCAATAGTTCTGCTCTGAAGCCTGCAACTTCCAAGTTCCTGTCTCTTAGCAACTACTGCCTTGAGCTCCGCTATCTTAACCATCTTCTCCAAAAGTGATCGCTCCTCTCCGATAATGTTGACAGTTTTCCTTCCTATGTACGCACAACCAGAATCGTTTGCACACACAATCTTGCACCCACTGTAACGTGTAACAAAATAAAGGGATGGAAGACTAGAGTACCTGTACTCGCGGGTGCACGCTTTAGAGGCCGGCTCTAGCTCATGGCGTTGGGTGTGTTGGTCTTGCTTGTATAGATATCTTTTCGTTACACACAATAATGAATAAGACCAAGAAATTGAGCGTGCTTACAACAACAAAATGAAGGAGCTAGTTAATACCTCCTGAAGGGGACAGTTCTAGAAAAGGAGGAAAAGCTTGAGAGTTTTGTCGCCTGCGAAGCACAGGTGGAATCGTGTTCGCGTATTGCCCTACCCTACCTAAGACCACTTTCCTTAAGAGCATGGCTCTAGTGGCCCCTTAAGTACCCAACGTCCGGAGAAACATCAGCCGAGTCAGTATTTAAGTTTTTAGAAATTCATATTTTCAATATTCAACGTTGCTCAATAATTAATAATAATATTTATAGCTACAAATAAGTACATAATAAAAGAAACAAGTAAATATGTAAACACAAACTAAAGTAAGTCGAGGGAATCTAAATCAAGGTTTTTTTGTTGCGAAATCAGAAAAGAAAGGTTTAAGCCGTTATTCAAGAACGTTATAATTAAAGAGTTAAAGGTACTTTCAGTGTGGTTTTTCTCTATAATCTTGTTCCATGAATTATTTTTTTTCCATTATTATAATGAATTATTAAAGAGAAGAGGAAAAACATTTTTTTGTTTGAGAGTGGGCCGCGAGTAAATCGGGTTAGATTTTTCTTTTTTTTTCTTTTTATAATTCAATCGGCTACTTTCGCCACTCCATTAGGAACAATAATTTATGAGCAGTGTGTATAAAAATAAATGAAATTTTGTACGCCATCAAAATGATGACCTCCCGTAAAATTTTATCGTCGTACTTTACCGAATATTTCCAATAATAAAAAAAGTTTTATAAATGAAACTCACTCAACTTTTCACTCCTCGGCGAAAGATCGATCTCCCGGCGCAGATGAGCTGAAACGAAAGTGTGGCATTTTCCGCAAATACTTTGAGAAGCTATAATTTCGGATTACACGACTGCGAAGAAACTTTTATAAATCCTTACTCGAAAATTCAAACGAGGACTCTCAGAAAATGAACTCTTCTTAAAAAAAAAATGATTAGCTTAGGTTAGCTTACATACTATTTTAAGTACTAATGGGAATTCAATTTAAATGCAAGAAAAATTAGAAAATGACATGACTGAGTCTCCTGCTCGAGTAAACATTTTTTTTATAGCTTATTGTTAAACTTAAAATACATCATAAAAAAAATTTAACTTCTTACTCTCTACGCTCAAAATGGCGGTTCGGGGATTAATACATTTGAGTAAAGGTTAGGTCAGACATTTAGCGTTTTTACGCATAATTAAAATTTTTTAATCAATTTAAACTCGCTTTAATTTAATTTTAATGTCCATTCTGGACTACCAATCACGCTATAATTCTCCGTCTTTTTTTTATTAATTTAAATAACCCTCCTGGGGGTCCCGGCTTATTGCCGGTTGCGATCCCGCTGCTGCTGCTTGTCCTTCTCTGCCCCTCGCTGGGAAGGCGCTCCACTACACGGCCTGGCTTAGTTATCGCCTCTCCTTCTGCCCGCCGGTGACGGCCCCCGTCGAACCGTGGGGTCAGGATAGTGAAGCGGATGCGTAAAAGCTGCCAAGCGAAGACTCTCCTGCCTTCAATTTCAGCTACAATAATATTTACCGCATCAAACCACAGTTCACTTTTTTCCGAAGTTTACTGACCTGATATTGCCCCAGTCGAAACTTGGGGTCTGGCGACAAGGCTGCGGCGCGATGGCTGTGCCAAGCGACGATCTTTCCGGCTTAAAAAAATTTTTTATTGCCGGGAAACACACGACGGACTTATCTCGCGCACCAATATTGTCGAAGAAACGCAGTACGATAATATTTCCCACGACAAGAAAATACTTATGACCGCAGGTTACGACTTTTCGAAAGGCTCTTTCACAACTAGACTCGTCGACTGTTCTATTCGAAAAAAAAACAAACAGGAAACACAAGCCGAGGTGTAGGCCATCGGCGGAAATCACGATCAGCTGAAACGCACATTTTTTTCGATAACCGAATTATCCCAAACTTTCCGGGTGCAGCTTATATGGGTTGCATTCCGTCTGGTATATTCCAGCTACTTCATACTGCATCTGGTATGACCTTCCATTGGTGTGTCACAGCTGACCGCAAGCACACTATCGATTATTCATCGAGACTTTAATACCCACTGCTTCAGTCGCCTCTTCACCACGAGCACCTCGGTATGATCGCTATTTCCCAACAGATCTCGTGAATTTCAACTCTTGTGAATTTCACCACGACACTACTCATACACACAAGCTTTTTGCATATATACCCTTAGGTTCACCAAGATTCCTGAGTACTCCGCTTTGAATCCATCAGCTACGTAGGAAAGGATGCCTTATCCGTAATTTGTAAACTCTTTGGGTGTTTACAAGCTTTACAAGCTTCCAACGGTGATGACTCTGCAGATTCTGCTTTTCCGTGTCTCTTACATTGTTACTGCCAAATTGTTAACACAAAAATCCTTCCGTTATGCAGGTAGAGGAAGGTGTTTCCGACCATATAAAAAAACATGTTAAGGTAAAAAAGTTTTGTTTTCGCTTCGGGAATAAAATCAAAAAATTGTTTTTCTTTGGTAAGATTCTTTTTAGATTCCCAATGTAAAACTGATTTTACAAAGTGCATTATTCTTATAACTGTGGCTTTTGTCGGTGACAGCGACGAGGGCAACGAAAGTGGACTTTGGTCAGAATATTTTGATTGGTTTAACCTGTGGCCTATATACTACTCTATACATCGCCAGGCTGCATCTTTTGTTAAATTAATTTGGATTATTAAAATTTTTTATGATGATCAAAGGGTTTACAGGCTGGACCCTTTGTTTAAGAGTTTGAAAAGTGTTTATGTAAATTAACAGACAACAATTTTAGTTATTGTGGTTTATTCTGCGACTATGCGCGTTCAGATGAGTTCTTAAAACTGAAGACAGAAAACTTAAGCTTAATATAAAGTAGCCCATCTTCTGAAGCAGCGCTCACGGCAGAACGCTGACATTGCGCTTCACACGCTCCGGGCAGTAGAATGTTGGAATGCAGGAGTCATATTTCGCGACTTAGTTGCAGTCGCGCTGACGTTACTGCGGCCGCGTCCGGTCTTATCGTGGAGTTAGCGATTTTGGCCCTGCGCGTGTTAACTCCTCCCCGCGTTAGGTTAAAGTCGTCCTCGGCTTTTCGGGAAGGTATCGTCATCTCGATGCTGGAGTCGGGGTGTCGTCTTTTGACTCGACAGTAACGGATGCTTTGGATGATCCCATAAACAATTAGGACCACGGCGATGGTGATGCCACTGCTTAAAATGGGTCTCGAAATGATGTCAGATTTCAGACTACCAATATGTTGGAGGTTCTGCAGCGACAGCTCGTGCAAGAACGACAAGCTTAGTTGATCTCGATGGCTAGTCACATTGATCTGAGAGGCCACTGCCGCAGCGGGTTTCTTCTTTAGGACGCCCTGGTGGTTTTCGTAGTGGGTGCCGTTTAGAGATATACGATCGTCATATGTGGCTAAGTAGGTTCCCGAGATCATCTTACTGCTGCCTAGGCTATCTTCGACCCTGAAGGTTGCGTCGTTGATAATCAGGACACCTTCTTCAACAAGTGTCACCGGATCCAGATGGCCAAGGAGAGTGGTGCACTGTGCGACGGTTCCAGACACCAATTGTTGAGCACAAGTCGGGTTCTGCAATCTCTTGCAGAAGGTGGTACTCATGGCTGCGTTACATTCCTTGACGGCGTAGATTCGTGCACCGCATTCGGCTACTACATTATTATTCTCAAAGTCTAATATTATCTTATTATGTTGAACTGGGAAAACGTTAATTTTTTTACAAACTGTTTCTGGTTTAGGATATTTTATTAAGAAATACAATAAATCGTTGTTCTGAAAGGCTTTAACGCTAGATACTCTTAAAATATCTGCTAAGCTCGTATTTGTGAGAAGTTCATTGGCCAGCTCATGAATGTCAACACTATCCAAAATAAGTGGGCTTATTAAATTTATTTTAGCTAGAGTTACCGACAGTATCAAGTCTTCTAGGTTTGTAATAATTATTCTATTTTTAGCAAGTATACTTTCAAATAGGTGTTCTGAGTCCGCGTTGTCTGTTTTACTTATTGCATTCATTGACCTTGTAATTTCGTTTAGTCGAGATTGAAGTTTCGTATTTATTTCGATCTGTCTATTTGCTGAATCTATTAATTGCCCTTGTTTAAATTTAATCTGTTCCCAGTCGTCGAAGTCTGGGGTTCCGGCTATTACCTTGAGTGCTGTACCTAGTAGATTTATACTGCGAGCATGTCTATGGTGTACCCTAATCGTAGCTATTAGTGATTCTATGTGCCCCAAGTCAGTAGTTATCAAATTTCGCATATGGTCTTTTCCAAAGTAGTTCAGTTGCCGTCTGGTATCTTCAACATAAGTTTCATAAGAAGTTATGTTAGAAGTGTGTCCGAGATATCCGTATCTGTCCCATATCGTTAAGTCACCGTCTATTATAGGTATGTAGTCTGCGTGTGAATAGTCATTAAGTTTCATAGTCGTTATTGTCAAGGTGATTGCGGAAGCCAGCACACACAAATATCCTAACCTGTAATAAAAATATTAAAATTAAAAGTACTATAAGCGATGAAATTTTTTATTTATTTATATTTGTTTTTAATTTTTTTTTCTTGGGTTTACTTAAGGTTGTCCTTATGGACCACCCCCTTCCTTTCATTAGAACCGTCGTACCTAAGTCAGCATCAATGGCTTCTTCCGTGCACAGTGGTGACAGTTTATTACCTAATCGTTTGATTGATTTTAGCCATACTTTTTCACCTACTTTATACTTTTTATGGATTCTATCTCGGTTCATGTACCCAAGTTGTTTTTCTTGCGCAAGTACAATTTTATCCCTAGTTTCTGTTAATAAATCCGAAGGGGCGGAGCAAATTAATTCTGTCGGTTTTCTGTTTGTTACTGAGTGAATTGACCTATTATACTCAATGGTCGCCAAAAGGATTATGTCCTTGGTTTCGTTAAGGTGTTTATCTATTTTTAGACAACGGGCTATTTCTGTAAGGGTACTGTGGAATCTTTCCACTTGACCATTAGAGGTGCTGTGGAGTGGTGGGGCATTACAAATCTGAATATCAAAATTGTTTAGTATATTTTTTATTGTTTCGGAATTTAAAGATTTTTCGTTGTCGCAATAAATGATCCTTATTTTGGGAAACAAGTTTACCAGCTGTAAAATCGGTGACTTTACGTGCACGATTGCGCGTGAAGTAATATATTGGACGACCGCAAACTTTGAGAGTTTATCGACGCATGTTAAAAAAAATGTTTTGTCGGTACTAAAAATGTCAACATGCAATATTTCCCCAACATATGATGGGATTGGGGTCTCACCCATCGCTTGCTTGACCGGATGTCGATTATATTTACCCATTGAACAAACCTTACAGTTTACGACAATCTCTGTTGCCAGCGAATTCATCTTTGGGAAAAAGTAGTCCCGGAGAATTTGCTTCACATTTTCCTGCGCTGCTCGGTGCGCTCGGTTATGCTCTGCAATAATTATTTCTCTCTGTTCGGTTTTATCGACAATGTCTATCACGATATTTTTGGAGTGTCGGAATGTGGTTGACGGAAACGCTTTTACTAGACTGTGTTGTATGAATGCCAAAATGGGTAGGTCGCAATGTATTGCGTTAACTACCTTGGCATTTACGACGTCTTGTACTGTTTGCAAAAGTGTGTTACGGTCAACAAATCTTATAACGTGCCTGGTTTTTTCCCTGAACAAAATAGTAGATCTAACTGATGGGGCGTTAGATTCTTCAATTACGATCTGGTTCCTAAAGCAATTTACAGGCTTTTCGGTCGTTTCGATAGTATAGGTAAGAGATTCTTCGCTATGTATTGTGGCAATATCAGAGTTTGGGCAATCTTCGAGTACATTTACATTCTGGCGAGATAGGGCGTCTGCCACGAAATTCTCTTTGCCAGGCTTGTAAAAAATATTTGCGTTGTGCTCGTCAATAAAAGCTTTCCAGCGTTTTATCTTCGCATTTGGGTTCCTATCCGACACGGCAAAAGTCAACGGTTGATGGTCCGTGAAGATATTTAAATTTTTTACGCCATATAAATAATTTCGAAGATTTTTTAGGGCCCAAACAATGGCCAAGAGTTCCCTCTCATTTGTTGCAAAGTTTACTTCGTTGTCTCGTAATGTTCGAGAAATCAAGGTTATTGGACGTCCGTCCTGAGACAACACAGCTCCAAGACCGTGCCCTGAGGTATCCGTAGTTAAATCGAATGGTTTTTTAAAGTTTGGGTATGCTAAAATAACGTCCTCAGAGGCTAATACGTCTTTTAGTCTATTAAAAGCCTTTAGTTGATCTTGTGTTAATTCAAGGTTTACTTTCCTTGAATTGTTGGCACTTATTTTACCATTTTCGCCTTTTAAGACGTCCGTTAGGGGTCGTGCGATGTTGGCAAAGCCTTTTCTAAAGCACCTATAATAGCTTGCTAGCCCCAAAAATGATCTGAGACTAAACAAGGTTTTTGGCGGTTTGAAGTCTTTTATGGCCTGAACCTTACTTGGCGAAGTTTGAATCCCGCCGCGGGATACCGTGAATCCCAGATATTCCACGCTCTTTTTGAAGAACTTGGATTTTTCTTGAGACACCCTCATGCCAGCCGTCTGAAGACTGTTTAACACCCAATCGATGTGTTTAACGTGGTCTTCTTTGTTGTTAGAGAAAATAATTACGTCGTCGACGTAGACATAACAGGTTTTCCCTATCTGCTCTCTTAAGACATCATCAATGGCTCTTTGAAATATGCTTGGCGCATTTTTCAAACCAAAAGGGAGTCTACAGAATTCATATTTTCCGTTGTTTACGGAGAAAGCGGTTTTTTCCCGGTCCCTTTCCGCTAATTCGATTTGATGAAATCCCGATTTGAGGTCAAGAGTAGTAAAGTACTGTGCCTCGCCCATATTTGATAATATGGTTGAAATACTTGGGATGGGGTACTTATCATCAGTCGTTTTTTGGTTAAGTTTACGAAAATCGATGACCATACGCTTTAGCTTGTGGTCCGATTGGTCTACCCCCTTTTTATCGACAACCCAGATCGGGTTGTTGTAAGGTGATTTGGACGGTCTTATTATGCCATTCGCTAGAAGTTGTTTAACCTCTGCGTTGACAAACTCGGATACGCCCATTGGCTAAGGGTACAGTTTAGAATATACTGGCTCCCCGTCAGTTCGTATTGTGGCAACTGTATTGATATTGTAGGGCAGGGACTCATTAACATCTGCAAATGACCCTCTTCTTTTATTAATCATTTTGTTAAAGTCATCTTTAATGACTTCAGGAACATCGCCATCGTCTATTTTTATGAAGTTTACGTTCTGGCATTTTGTAAACTTGATTGGCTCTGAACCGCGATCATAAGTGATACAATTTTTTTCGAAATCAACATTGGCGTTAATCTTTTTTAGTAAGTCTAGGCCAATAATGCCGTGAAAATCACTTAGATTTTCTAAAATAAAAAAATATGTTTTAGTTTTAAAAAGTTGAATTTGGCACTTCCGTTCAATTTTTGTATGACCATGTAGTGATTTTACCTGGAATGGCTTGTCGACTGGCACAAAGTGTGGCAGCCCTAGAAGTGGCTTAATGTAATTTTTCGAAGTCCCTGTATCGATAAGAAGTTTTATGGTCTGCCCCGCTACTGTACGTGTGATGTACGGAAGCAGGGAGTGACCCCTAAAAAATTACAGCTTTCGACCTCAGACAAATCGTCTTCAGCCGCATTTGCCTCGGATTCTGCCTGTTCTTCGTATTCGGTTTTTTGGTCTTGGGCATGTGGTTCAATGATTGGCGACTTTTCGCTGAATGACCACCTTTAAAATTTGTTGCTTGAGTGGGCTGTCTAAAGCGTGATGACGTGTTGGGTTCGTGGACGTTCCATGGGTTCGGAAGTTGATTCTTGTGGCTTCTGCTAATATCTCTGTCTAGCGCTACCTGAAGTGTTCGGCTTTTGACCGTTACCTTTCTGGTAATGGGGATTTTTCCTAAAGATAGTGGGAGCGTCGCTCTCTTGCTGGGAGTTTTGACGCGAACCTTGGGACCTCTGATTCCCAGATTTTTGCGCTTTTTCCTCTATGTGCCGAGCAAAGTTTGCGGCAAAAATGCTTCTCTCGTTACTTGATTCTGCCTCTTGTGCTAATGCCAGGGCAGTCTGTAAGTCTCGAGGTTGGGCTGGAAAAACTGCCCATTTTAGAGATTTCTTCAGGCCTGAGATAAATGTGTGAAGTGCATCGTTTCTATATTTGTCATTTAACACAGCTGCCGAAGCTGCGTCGTGGGTCATGAGAGTTTTGTTAGTTAAAAGCGTCAGCTTTCTTTCTATTTCATAGAACTTCCGTCATAAGCTTCGAAGACTTTATATGCGGCGTTGGCCGCTTGGCGCCAAGAGATATAATGTTCTTGTTTGCCGTCGAACTCAGGAATAGATTTAACTATGTCTAGGGGCTCTTCACATCTAACTTCTGGTATGATTTCTATAGGCTTATAAGCTGTCACCTCTGGCGCAGTAGCCTTTAAGGCGTTCTGTTAAAGTTGCTATTTTTTGGTCAAATATTTGTGCTTGCTCTGCCAGACAATTTCGTATGTGAAGGTCAATCTGTACTGATTCTTGTTGCGTCATTGTGCGGTTTTTGTATTCTCGGTAAGAGGGGATATAGTCTTCTAAACTACTGTCGCTAAATCTTTTCTGCATTTATAATGGCACAATGAACAAATCACTTACATGTATTTAATTTCTGGGTAACTGCTTAAACTGCCGATGCGTGCACTTGTTGATTTTTTCTTTACTCTCTCGACACTTCGTGTTGGGGTTCTATTTTTTTAACTTGTATGTTGTTTTAGCCGTTTTTTTCTTTTTAATTTGTATGTTGTTTTAACCGTTTGTTTAGCTTTTTTATTTTTATTCTTGTTTTCGCTTTGTTTGCTTTGTTCTTGGTCGGAAAAAATACTTCACTTTGCACTTTTTCGTTTATTTGTCACAGCTTTGGCTGGTGAACAAATATTCTGAGTTCTATAATTAGCTTTGCACTTGTAATTTGCTTGTCACAGTTCACTTCGCACTTTTTCGTTTATTTGTCACAGCTTTGGCTGGTGAACAAATATTGTGAGTTCTATAAGAGTGCCGTGGGCGCCAATTAACAGACAACAATTTTAGTTATTGTGGTTTATTCTGCGACTATGCGCGTTCAGATGAGTTCTTAAAACTGAAGACAGAAAACTTAAGCTTAATATAAAGTAGCCCGTCTTCTGAAGCAGCGCTCACGGCAGAACGCTGACATTGCGCTTCACACGCTCCGGGCAGTAGAATGTTGGAATGCAGGAGTCATATTTCGCGACTTAGTTGCAGTCGCGCTGACGTTACTGCGGCCGCGTCCGATCTTATCGTGGAGTTAGCGATTTTGGCCCTGCGCGTGTTAACTTGTATGCTGCCGACGTTACCGTCGCGATCGATCGTGGGAAAGATATATGTCAGAGACAGTCCAGCTCTTTAAGGCTTTTGAAGGCACTTTGTTTTTATTGCTGTCATATGGGCTGAGTTCGATGGTGGTGGACTCCCAGATAACAGTGGGAGTTGACGTTGCCTATCATCCCACTATTGTAAATTTGGCCAGTGAAGGTATCGGCCGAAACGCGAAGGTCACACAATCGGACTTAGCACCGTTTATAGCTGTGTTCCACTTGGCTGACTTCAATGTCGTCCAGCCATTACTGTACTGCGTTCATGGCCGTTTGCAGTGACATGTTCGATGTAACCATAGCTGTGTCGTCAGCGTATGTAGCCACTAGTACCTTGGCCGAGGGAATACTGGGGGACGGAACTGGTATATCTGCTGTGCAAAAGGTACAAGTACACTTCCTTGTCGAACGCCTACGACCACGAACGGGGGCCTTAATTTTGTACAAAAGTCCCTCATGCCATATTTTGTCAAAGGCTTTCTTAACCTCAGAATAGGTTGGAAGGAGCCTTATTGGGCGATATGAGTCTGTCTGCGTTGGGGGTTTGCCGGCTTTGGGTATTTCTTAGGAAAGTGATCTAGTCTCAGCATGGCGCTATAAATTTTTACTAGCTAACTCCTTTGCGTAGGAGGAATTTGGCTGCACGATTGTCAATGTCATCAGGTCCTCGTGTCTTTTTCAGTTGAAGGGCCTTTAGCTGGAGACTGACTTCTTGCGGAGTGTCATATCTCATGGGGTGGGCAGATTGAGTAGGCACATCCAAAAAGTTTACGACTTCTTCTCGGTGGGAGTCGTCCGTCAGTTGGAAGGGGGTGAAGATGGAGAACAAATGGTCAGCACGTGCATTCGCTTTAGAACCATCTGTTTGAGCCAATGCCATTGTGTCCATGTACTGGCGATTGGTAGAGCGGCTGCCTTTTTATTCCTATCGTTAACTTCCAGACTGAGAATTCGCTGTTGTTGTCAAGGTCAGATTCTACGAGCAGGGTGTCCGAGGATTTCGTACCGGTTTCTGAGAGGGTCTGCTTAGTTGCAGGATCCCCTGATACTATGAACTTCTCTCTGAGGCTCCTTTTGAGGTTAAAAAAAGCTCATGGCTCAGAATTAAGTATGCGTGTTCTAACAGTTTTTGGGCCTACTTGGCGCGGTGATGGCGTAGCCCGTCGTCCAGTCTTGACGACAATAGCAGTGAAGCAGTGAACATAAGCATCCAGTTCGTCGCTAGATGATTGGCAAATGCAGCACGACGTCCTTGACGTGTGTTTTAAAAAGAGTAACAACATTTTCACTAGAGCGCAGTTCTGATTTACTTGGTGATGGATTCATGTTCTTTGCATAGCAGGTTCAGAGACCGTCTAAACTTGTAGACCAGTTTAAAGCTTGTAATATTGAAACTTAAACTTATCTTTTAAACGCAGTGGACCAGCAGCACGTAATATTATAACACAACATATTCAACTGAGGAATTCATCCCAATTCCTTTTTTCGAGGCTTAGATATGCCGTTATTGCAGCCCTTATTGAAGCGAGTGAACATCGGTCAACGTGTGCTTAACGCCGTACTGCTCCATCAGTTTGTGGAACGTTCTAGCTTGAAATTGAGATCCGTTGTCTGATAGTATCTCTACTAATTTTGTGTACTCATCAGACTGAAAAAATTCTGAATCTAAATCAATAATCTTGCAAATCCACAGCGGCCACAATCTCTTCGTTTACACGAGACAATGTATCCGGGACAACATTTAAAGAACCCTTGCGGTGTTCAATCTCAAAATTGAATCTTTGCAAAGCTAGTGCCAATCGCTCTAGTCGTGAATTTAAGTCATGATTGGACATTAACCACTTGAGCGACATTAAGCATGATCGGTTATTATCTTGAATTGGAGTCCTTCCACATAAGTTCTAAAGTTCTTAGGAGCTACTACAGCGGCCAAACATTCCTGCTATGCAACTGTGTAATTGCGTTGAGCTTTGTTCAGTTTCTTTGAGACGAAGGCGATAGGACGCTCGTCACCCTCTTCAGATACTTGCACCGCCCCTACGTCTGACTTACTGGCGTCGCAATGTATTGCAAACGGCTTCGCTAAATCCGGACTACACAAGTCCGGAGCTTTACTGAGACACTCTTTGAGTTTGCTGAACGCTTTTGAACGCAATTGCCTCCTTTGTTAAGCCAAACTTCGGCTTCATAATCATTATGACGGTCAAGGGTGCAGAAAGCATTGCGAAGTTTGCGACGATTTTCCGGTACCATCCACACAATCCC
Organism: Drosophila melanogaster; assembly: GCF_000001215.4. NCBI lineage: Eukaryota > Metazoa > Arthropoda > Insecta > Diptera > Drosophilidae > Drosophila > Drosophila melanogaster. The sequence goes on from NT_033779.5 coordinate 22,292,403, forward strand.
ATCAAACTCCGCAAACTTTTCATACCCTTTGGTAACGGAAAATCGGTGATCGCGGCTACCTTTTCAGGGCCGTCTGTATTTTCCCGTCACCGATAATCTGGGCCAAATAGCGTACTCGTCGCATACAAAAGTGACTTTTAGCTCTGTTTAACGCTAAGCCCGCTCGCTTTATAACTAACTTAACTTTCAAAAATTTAAACGCCCACTCTCTGAAAATGTATTCATCTTGGTAAAATAATTAGATTAGGTAAGATTAATTAATATAAAAAACATTAAATACTAAAATTTAAATAAAATTAAAAATACAAAAGTAATGAAAACTAAGTCTCCTCCTACTATACCCGACAGTATATAATATAAAAATATAATTGTTCAGACAATTTTTCTTAGCGTAGATTCGCAGTTCGGTAATTTTTTTTTTGCCGATGTAGGGTTAGGCTCTACCTAGTTCAGCAAGCATTTTATATATATTTTTGATTTTTATATGTTCACTTCAACAGTTGTGCTTTTTTTATTAATACATTTCCTAGCAATTAAATTAAGTACACATCACAGGGTCTCAATTTCTCTGCGGCTGCGGTCCCGCTCCACACAACGGCATGCGCGGTTCATTTTTCTCTTTCTGCCCGCCTGTTACTGCCCCAGTCGACCCTTTCAGATTAAATTTGATTAAAATACGTTTGCTAATGATTTTGGCGAATTTTCGAAATAAAATACTTTTTATTGAAATTAATTATTCTTAATCAAGTCAATTTTTATAATTCTGTATATTTGTGTTTCTTTAAATCAAGTGGTTATATGAGCTAGAATAAAAGTGTCTTTAGTCTTTAGACTTTTGTCTTTGGTGTCTTTTAGTCATTTATGTTTTCTATTTCTTCAAGTTTTAATATTTTGGGATTAAATATTCCTACTCTTGTTGATTGTAAACGCATTTATTTGATGTTAAATATTAAAGGCTTATTGAATAGATGCAATAACAACACTAATGTTGGTCGATTAGACGTTCGAGATCGCATTGAAAGGTGACGAACCAGTGACACAAGCTGCCGATTTTGTCCCTTAAGTTGAAGCTGAATTGAATGGGATTGTTATTAGAGGCAGTTGAGATCTAGAGTCGATACGTCTAGTGGAGCACAACATCTCTACCATGATCCTGTGCAATAAGAGCAACAGACGTTCCAGGCAATGCAGAAGGTTCTTCGGTATCATGCGACTTCGAGGCAAGCGTTTCTACAGCCTGTGATCTTTCATGTTGTGAAGGCGAAGCCAAGTTTCCCAGATGACGTAGGGCGTGGTGCACTCAATTGATGCATGTCAGCAAAAGTTGTTGTCTCCGTGCGATCCGAGGATTTAAGAGTCACGAGAATGTCATCAAATTTCTTATTCAAGTTAATTTCTTCAAAATTAAGTTCTTCGAGCTCGTTAAGAATTTTCCTAAACGTTTGCTGAAGCTCATCAATCAGCTTCAACCTCACAGTAATAACGGACTCATCTAACTAAAATATACCAGAGCTGATAGGGTGGCAGCTCGATTTTAAATTGTAGCCACCTTGCTGTTTAAAAATGTCACCCTGTTTGCATCAGCAGTAACGTTTCCAGAATTTCCAGCAGCCATTGCAACAACAACTAAACGGCAGAAACAGCGACTCGAATTCAGTTCAAGCGGGAGGATGAGCGCAAAGAAGAATATATGTATATGCAATCTTGCGTAACCAACGGAGTTTCTTTTTTCTTTTCACTGCCTTTATTTTGTCTGAATATTGCAGATACAAACTGTTGTTGAAAAGCACACGCGAATCAACAATAGCGAATTAATTTAAGTTTAGGACTTAAATAGCTTTGTATGAATTGCACTATATATTGTTTATGCATAAACCAGCTGACGTCGGGGTCACCATATGTTCAGCTAATAATTTTTTTATAAGCTGTTATGGAGCACAAGGTTTATTTAGCGATTTCGAACGATATGTGTGATAATGATATGCACAAGATAATAAAAGCGAATGCTGGTTCTGCGTGAGCCGACAGATAACAAATATTAAATTTATAAAACTTAATTTTTTTATATATTTCTAAAATAGAAATAATGTTGTCCCAATGTTATTGACCTTTACTTTATATTACATGTATTCTAGTGAACCGCTACTTAAATGCTTTCAACCGGAAAAATTTTTTATAAGGACCTTCATCATTTATATGACAACCGCTGAGAGCAGTTTCCTGCAGTTCAAGTATCAACCTTAGAATGTTTGGTCTGCAAAAAAAGCACATCATAATTAGAAATATTATAACTAAATAAAATCTCTTTAGAACACTTTTCAAATTTTTTAACTGTTGGGCTAATAAGCTTTTTTATTAGCTATTTGTAGAGCTATTTATCGCAACCGCCAGCAATTCCTAAGTTAATACAATTTATTTGTGTAGCGATTTCAAATGATTATGTTACATAATCGCGCAGAACGCGAGGCCAAAAATGTAGGTGCGAGAGTATAAGAGAGAGAGCGCGAAAGATGGAAGCTTAGATAACGAAAATATTTCTGCACAGCTGAGGTGCCGTTAAGTTTAATTGTCTCCAAAGATGGCATGTTTTTTAAATAAGAAATTTGCTATGGCATCCGAAAATAACTCATACCCTAATTGAATTATATTATAGTTTCGTCAAGACTTTTTAAGCTAGCCACAATAATAATATTTATAATTAATTTATGTCTCAAGTAAAGAAACAATAAAATAAAAATTGCAACATATATAAACACATTTATTACTTTTATGTAAGAATTATTTTAAATTTATTTTCAATACCAAAGAAAGTAGCGCGTTGTGTGTTTGTGTATTTATATTCTTTAAGGCTTATTATGTAAACACTTAAGCCAGAAACAAGACAGAATGATGCAATCGAGTTCCCCGTCTATTATATACCCTTTACTCAGCTAATGGAAATGCGAAATGCATCATTTTTCTGGAATATCCATAGGTCCGTTTCGGACGTTTTCTAGGTGTAATTAGGGGTCTTGTTAATTTGACGATAGTCAACTAGAAATCGCCATATCTTTTCCGCCGAATTAGGCAGTGATTTCTCAGGTACCAGGAGAAGTGGGCTGTTATCTATATCTTTTCTATTATATTTGTCATTTCATCTGTAATTTTGCCTAAAAAGTTATTAGCTGATATGGTTTCTGTTTCGAGACTAAAATTGCACAGTTTTGTTAAATCGTTTTTAAATACCGACGGAATTTTAAGAACTACTAATACTTTTGAAGTGCTTTGTATATTTGCGCTGTTAACAATAGCGTCTTTAACGGATGTATTTATAAAGAGAGTCAACACGTTCTAAGTGATTACAAGTAGACTTGCTATTATAAAGCCAGGAATGTTATGGAGATAAGAAAATGTGTGTCAGTAGACATTAGTTCAATCTTTCTAATTACTTCTGATCTAGCTGGCAAAGCTATTTGCTATTTTATTGCCTAGGGAGTGTATTATTGGAATATTTATATACGCGACGGTTTCGGGCCTCGAAGTAAACGAATAAATATTAAATAATAAAAAACTATTTTTTTAAATAAATTAATAGTAACACTTTTAATTGGAGCCCAACGTGGGGTGGTGTACTTAAAAAGTTATAAAAAAATATTAACGATAATAAGTTAAATATTAAATGGAACTTACGACGCCAACAACTCACATTTTTAGTGGATAAACTAAAACATCCACATTAATTCTACGACATCTAACTACTGTGGCAGTGATCGTCGAAAAACTTAATTGGAAATTAATTAATGCAATAATCCATAAAAATTTAATATTTATAAAGATGGACTGAATACTTAAAACAAAGTACAAGGCACTCTTAATAACAAAAATCAGACTCAACAAGAAACAAAAATAAAACCAAACACAAATCTTTAACCACAAATAATGAAAAAAATCAACACTTAGAAGGAAGGAAGTGCTCAGGGCAATCCCTCGCTACAACTGAATAGAAAAAAAAGAGGAAAGACCCAAATAGATAATAATCAGGACTATTAAACTGAAGGAAGGCCCCAACAGAAAGTAATCAGCAAAACTAAACGAAAGGAAGACTCCAACGAAAAGTATCCTGAGCAGAAAATAACATTGAGTCTTAAAAAAAACAATAATTTCATAAAATAAGAGCAGCTATAGGGAATGCTATAAAGATTAAAATTAAACATTACAAAATCAATTAAAGAAAACTAGAAGCTGGAAAAGTTAATAAATGGTTTTGAATGGTTTTGGTTCAGCACCAACCTTTTCTGCGGGCAGGATATCCACCGCCACTGAGCTGAAAATGGAATTTATTTACCGTAAAGTGACCAGAAAAATTAAAAGGATAGAAGGGCAGTTAAACGCTTGCAGAAATAAGGTGGAGGATTATAAAATTAAAACAATTGACCCAACTATAAAATGCGAAACTACCCTAGAAGTAGTTAAATCCTTACCAAAGTTCACAGGTGAAATAACATAATATGGAAAGTAATGGCAGAAACTGCCATGAGCCTATTTAAAATTCAAAGCGAACAATATTTTATTATTATTTATTATTTTATTGCTTAATATTATATAATATAATATATTATATTATATAAATATTTTATATTTTTATTGCTTTAACAATTCAACGTAATAAAATCATGGGAGTAGAAAATGATGCTCTAACTAACCATGGTACAATTTTAAACATTCAAACCATTTTTTCTAGATTGAATTTCATTTATAACGATAAAAGAACAATCCATATCCTCGAATCAGAATTAAGCATCCTTAGACAGGGACGCTTAAGCATTACAGAATTCTACAACGAAGTAAACAAGAAAATGTCTACTCATAAATAAAATTATGGAAATCATGACATATGGAAAGAACAGTGAAATAACCAAAGAAACGAATAAAACAATTAGGAGCAACGCTCTTAGAATTTTTATTTCTGGATTGAATGGCTTAATCTCAGAAACACTCTTTTCCCTAAATTCCACCAGACTTGCCAAATGCTCTGGCAAAGTGTCACGAACTAGAGTCTAAAAACTTTCAAGCCCAAATTTCCAAATAGGTTTTATGGATTTAGGAATGAAAATAAAAATCAAGGAAAAAACGATATATTTAATCCAGTAGATTCCAGACAGAATAATAATACATCAAATAGAAACAATAATAATTGGAACAATAATCAGAATAATAATTGGCCGCAAAATAATAATTGGAATTTAAATAAGAATTCTAAGGTACAAACCGCGCCAGAACCATGCAGGTAGATAGTCCCACAAGGTAACTCCTATCGTCGGAGTAATAATTACAAACAAAGGTATAATAATAACAGACAGAATCATAATAATTTTTCGACAAGACATAATTTTAGATTTGTCGCACATATTCCCTTGAGGTTGCAGCTGAGTCTGTTATTTTATTTGGGATTTGTATTCGAATCTAAGCTTTCTTCCTTTAACAATCTAAAAAGGTAATGTTATTATCAATAGCCGTGCATGATTATTTATAGTGTATTGTTGCACCTCTCTATTTTACCTTATACATTTGTACGACTTGTCGTAAGTCGGTTTAATATCGTTAAATTCTTCCATTTATAATATTAATATAAGTTAATCTGTGCAAGAGAAGTTTAAAATCATAGAATTATATATATTCTTGATCAGGATCGATTTGCCAAAAAAATTTGGCCGCGCCCACTCTAACGCCCTAAAGCCGGTCAATATCCCCCAATATCTGTCGATATCCCGGAAAAATGATAAAATTTCGCGTAATTGTTATTTAATAATTAGAATTTAAATAGCAATTCTAACGTACAACCCCGACCAGAACCAATGCACGTAGATAGTCCCATAAGGTATGAAAATCGTCCGAATAATAACTACTATCGTCAGAGTAATAATTATAAACGAAGGTATAATAATAACGGACATAATCATAATAATTTTTAATAATTTTTATTAAAAAAAGGCAACTTCATTTAACCAGAAAAGACAGAAAAACAAAAAAAAAAAGCAAAACAAAAAATATTAATTGAGACAGGAGCCACATCCAGCTATATCAAAAATCGATTTTATGAAAATAAAAATGAATTGCCAATTTTCATTACTATTAAGTGGGTTTGTATGTGTACTGCGACCCAGTCGGATCTATTGTACTACCCCTTCATGACTCAAGGATCCCCCTGAAGTCCAATGTACTGTATAAATGCCAGAATTTTATTGGGGGCCAGGGCTGCAATTGTTTCCCGTGGGACTACATACATGCCCAGGAGTCTCTTCCTCCTGATGGAAAGCGCCATGCATATCATATCATCACATATAATATGTGCAGAGCTCTCCTCCTCCATGCAGCAGAAGCGACAGAGTTCACTGTCTGCAATGCCAATCTTGTGAAAATGGCTGTGAGACGGCAATGCCCCGTAAGAAGGTCAGTCAAAATGCGCACGGTGTTTTTCTCGTGTGTCATAAAGGTCTTGAACCTTTTATGGTTATATTCACGGAGAAGAATCTTAGACTCGGTAGTGGAGTGGGTAGAGCTCCCCAGTTAGTAGAGCTCTACCGCCAGCCAAGGTTAAAGCCCAGGTATTCTGAAGCCAAAAATTACTGACGAATTTAGTTTTAATCTAATCAAAAACAGACATAGTATTATGAAGAATTTAGTTAAGCACAAACACACATAAATACAAAATATAACAAAAATATACATTAATCAAAACTGGCCAATCGCATTCACGTCTGAAAGTTCAGCCAAATGAACCATATAATGAAACAGATATTGTCCCAACATGAAGTTGAACCCACGTGATAAATCTATGTTGATTGCCGATCTTAATTCAAAGTCACGTCATTTTAAAAAACGGGAATCGAAAAGTTCTGAGTCGGACGTGTACCATATATTTTGATTAAAACCGCATTCGGTATGTTTGTTATACCCGTTACTCGTAGAGTAAAAGGGTATACTAGAGTCGTTGAAAAGTATGTAACAGGCAGAAGGAAGTGTGGCCATATCCGTTTTTCCGACGGTCCGCCTGTCTGTATGAACGTCGAGATCTCAGGAAATATAAAAATAGAAGGTTATTCAGGCTCGACGACCTGATCGCTCACGTCAGTAAAGTCAAGGGTTTCATTATTCATTTGTTGTACCAGCCACCGTTTGGCCAATTAAGACTGTTTTATTAACAGATCCGCAGAGATCCGCAGTAACCGGTGAGGCTAACCAGACCGGGCGAACGCCACTTGCCCGGACTCTCCGTTAGCGACTGGCCTAGTTGTTTCCCGGGTCCCCAGCCTGGCAGACTCTCGGCACTGGTCGAATGACACCTTAGTCCGGCCCGGAGATGTGGAAATTTTTGAGAGTTAACAGTTCCAGTCCAACTATGATTAGCCAGCACCCTTAGCAGAGGCATGACCTAACTAAGAGCCTGTTTCCAGCCGCCCTCGCGTGTAGAGTGTAGTTGCATTTCCAGTAATGTGTCACCATAACGGCGCGTACCACCGTTGGTGGGGCGTTGATGCCCTTGTGATACCTACTGGTATGCCAACACACAAGAGAGTATTTACAGTTCTTGGATACTCAATTATAAAATATTACCATATATTAACAATATTTGAAACAAAACATCAATTTTATGAAGTAAAAGGTTTAGAATCCGGAGCTAAACTAGATGCAGGGTATCATGAGCGAAGAAAGTTTGTATAGCTTGGAATCAAAGAATACTGAGCACGTCGACGTTGAATTATCCGTCAACAAAAAAAGTAATCCACAAATCCTTTTTTTAAACATCTCATTCTATTTATTTTGGTTCCAAAAGGAATCTTTTAGTCAATTCCTCTGAACTAATGTGTGTATAAAGGTATATGAGACCAAGTGGTTTCTTAATTATCAAGTACAGAAGTGTAGTAGGCTACAGGTACACCTACATAAGTTCAGTTCATAATAGCAACATAGTATATAAACATTAAGTTATTGTTCGTTTTCGGGTGCATTCTCTCTGTTTCGCAACATCGGCTCTGTAGCAACAAGCATAGAGGCAGATCGCAAACGGAGAGGGAGTCAGTCGAATGCTAAAGCTGAACACGTGAAGTATCAAATAAACCAAAGAGGCCAACTCCTGCGTTTGTGTTTTATTTAGATAAGAGGATATATAGTACCCCTACATTATCAGAAGTGGGCCGATCACGAGCCAAAAAAGAAAAAAAAAATGAATATAAACAATGCATCGACGGCGCAATTAAAAGGATGGTTGAGTGAAGTAAAAGAACCAACCACGGGAACAAAAAGAGAATTGATTTTGCGTTTGAATAATTTAACAAGCGAAAAGCGAAATCAATTGAAATTATTATCAAAAAGCGAGGAAGAAGATTTGGACGGAAGCAGCAGTAATAATGTTCAAAAAGGAAAAACAAATAACGGAAAAGACGGAGAGCATAAAGACGACGAAAGTGACAGCGAAGCTGGAGATAGCAACGAAGACGGCGATGAGAAGAGCACTGTGCGCAACGACAAAAGTAACGGCGAACATGACGACAAAAGCGGGGTACGCAGTTACAAGAACAACAGTGCAGACGGCGCCCGCAACAACAACAGCGGCGACGGGAATAGCGACGAAAACAAAGTTTGCGACAGCGAAGACGGCGGCGGTGAGAAAAGCAACAAAGAATGTGGCAAGAATAAACGAAATACAATGGGACAAGCTGTGCAAAATATGGATTTATTATTGCGTATGGCAACCGAGGCAGTAAATGAATTTTCGGGAGATACATGTGCGCGCAAATGGATCTTACAGGCGAAAAACATAGCCAGCGTTTATGGAATAAAGGAACCGTATATAAAGATGTTGATTGTCAGTAAGATAAAAGGAAAAGCATGCATGTGGTTGCATGCAGATCCAGAACGTGTATTGCTACCAACGGAGCAGTTGGCGGCTGAGCTAATATCAATGTTTGGTGAGAGGAAGTCGAAGTTAGAAACAAGGCGAAAATTTGAGGAACGAAAGTGGACAGCGAGCGAAAGCTTTGTTGCTTATGCAGACGATAAGGTGATGCTTGCACATGGAATAAACATGGATAAGGAAGAATTGGTGGCGCTCCTCATTGAAGGTATTCCGAATCAAATGCTACGTAACCAAGCCCGTATCCAATGCTTTGAAGATATCCAGCACATAAAGAAGGCATTTGCGGAAGTGAAACTACCGAAAATGGATGAAGCAGACAAGAAGGTGGCATCGGTGAACAATAATAGCAGCACACTCTTGCGTTGTTTCAATTGTAATTCGAAGGGACACTGGGCCAAAGAGTGCAGGAAGCCAAAGCGCGAAAAAGGGTCATGCTATGCCTGTGGTGAGATGGGGCACTCTGCAGCAAGGTGCCTGAAAAACAAGAATGGGGATGAAAACAATTACGTAAGATATTTTGAAATTAATTTTATGAACAATGCTAAATCAAAATTTATTACAGCATGCCTCATAGACACGGGAAGCCCCATTTCGTTCATAAAAAATAGTAAAGTACCTAAAGATGTTATTGGAGTACCAGTTTTAAGTTCATTTTACGGATTAAACAAAAGTCCCTTGAAAACATATGGAAAAATATTGTTTTACATTATAAAAAATTTGAATTAAATACACTTTAATTTAATAATGGTGGCAAACGAGTCTATGAATCATGATGTAGTATTCATGATGTACTTGAATCTGGACACCTTGAAAATGATTACAGTGGATAAAATTGAAAGTCGATGTAACAAGAAAAGCGATAAAATGTTAAAGGAAGAAAATATGTACAACAATAATAAAACAGTTAGCGATAGTGTTAGTCAAGGTAGTAGTAAAAGTCAAATTAGTGCTGTCAATGCTGAAATAAGCACAGCGGAGAGGGAAATGTTTGAAATTAATGTAATAGATGACTCAATTGATTACAAAAAAGGTGATCAGGTGGATAATAATATGAAATGTCAATTTATTGAGTTGGTAGAAAACTATTATGTTAATAAAGAAAGACCGAATGAACCGGAGATTCGGTGTGAAATACAATTAAGATTCAATGACCTGAAACCGTTTAGTTGTTCTCCTAGAAGATTAGCATGTACTGAAAAAGAAAAGCTGCAGATTATCTTAGATGAATATCTAAAAAACGGAATTATTAAACCGAGGTATTCAGAGTATGCATCTCCGATGGTGTTAGTGAAAAAGAAAACAGGAGACCTAAGGTTATGTGTTGATTACAGGAAACTTAACAAAACAATGGTCAAAGATAATCCTTTACCATTGATTGATGATCTGTTGGATAGATTAGTTAATAAAATTCTATTATTCTCGAAGTTAGATCTTAAGCATGGCTACTTTTTAAGTTTTTGTTAACAAGGAATCAATGAAATATACATTTTTTAAGACGTGCCATCCTTTTTAAGGATGCCAATGGGGCTGAAAAATGCACCGGCGGTCTTTCAGAGATTTATTAATAGAATTTTCGAGGATATGATAAGGCAGGATAAAGTTATTATATATATGGATGACATTATGATAGCTAGCAAAGGAATTAAGGAACAAATGGAAGTACTTAGGGAAGTTTTTGACAGGTTGACGAGGAACAAATTAGAGCTGAGAATGGATAAATGTGAATTTCTGCAATCGAGTGTACAATATTTAGGATTTTTAATAACAAGTAACGGAATACAGGCCAATTACAATGGAATAGAAGCAATTAAAGATTTTCAAGTACCAGATAAGGAGCATGGTGTCAGAAGCTTCTTAGGATTGTGTTCATATTTTAGAAGATTTATTAAGGGTTTTTCAACGATTGCAAAACCTTTATATGACTTATTAAAGAAAGACAAAGAATTTTCGTTTGAAGAAAAAGAGTTAGAATGTTTTGAGACACTTAAGAAAAAGTTAGTGGAAGCTCCAGTGTTAGGGTTATATTGTTATAAGGATGAAATAGAGTTACATACAGATGCAAGTGCGCAAGGTTTTGGTGCAGTGTTATTGCAAAAGAAAGAGGATATGAAATGGCACCCTATATTTTATTACTCGAAAGCCACAACAAAGGATGAGGCCAAATATCATAGTTTTGAACTTGAAACATTGGCCATCCTGTATGCATTAAGAAGATTTAGAATCTATGTACAGGGAAAGAGATTTAAAATTGTTACGGATTGCAACGCATTAAGTCTAGCGTTAAATAAAGTAGAATTCAACCCTAGATTTGCGAGGTGGGCATTAGAACTATTAGAGTACGATTTCGAGGTAGTTCATAAAGCAGGAAAGCATATGCAACATGTGGATGCATTGAGCAGAAATACGAACATATTAGTGATAGAAACTAATACTTTTGAAGATAATTTAATTATTTGTCAAGCAAGAGATGAAAAGTTGAAAGATATTAGGAAAAAGTTAGAGAAAACGGAAGATAAAATTTTTGAAATGAGAAATGGTGTACTTTATAGGAAGGCAAACGGTGGAAGATTGTTGTTTTGTGTACCAGAAGAAATGGAAAAAAAATTTTTATATAAATATCACAATGAATTAGGTCACTTAGGGAGAGATAAGGTTATAGATGCTATTGTTAAGACTTATTGGTTTTCGAATATGAAAGAAAAAGTTGTTAGGCATATAGAAAATTGTTTGAGATGTGTGGCACTTTCGCCGAAGTCGGGAAAAGAAGAAGGAATGCTGCATAGCATCCCAAAGGTAAATGTGCCGTTTGAGATAATACACATCGATCATTACGAACCGGTAGATAACGGTAGAATAAAGAAACATCTGTTTGTAATAATATATAGATAACGGTAGAATAAAGAAACATCTGTTTGTAATCATATAGCAGGTCGAAATTTATAGTATCAGATAGGGAGACCTGCTTTACATCCGAAGATTTTGCAAAATTTATGGGAGAGTATAATATTAAACACATAAAGATAGCGACAGGTTCACCCCAGGCCAATGGACAGGTAGAAAGAGTCAATAGAATAGTAGGGCCTATGATAGCTAAATTAACAGACATTGTGTTTTATTTAGATAAGAGGATATATAGTACCCCTACAGAAGGGAAAATTTATTAAGTTATTAATTACTTAATGTGTAATATATTTTACTATCCTCCGGGTAGGGAGATCGCTAGGGTGTACCCTCTTCAGCCTTCGATGGGAGATGGGATTAACTAGGATATTTGCCAGTCGGTTCGGGTAACTTTCAGGTCTCTTTCGATTACCTTGTTCGTCACGTACCAGGGGAGCCACAAATCCTGAACACGCTGTCGTTAAATTTTCCGACAAAGAAAAAATGTATAATCTAATAATAATTTCAAATCAAAAAAAAATATATAAATATGCAACTTCCTTTTCGAACTTCCCTCCTTCCTTTGGAACTCTTAAACATCGACTAGTAATATGGATATCATTCATAATAATCTTTTCAAATACAACTGAACAACAGTATACCAATCTAATTCAAATAATTCATATTTTACAACAAGCCAATATGAAAATCTAAATTCTTTAAATAAGATACAGCATTTCTTGGTTATATTGTTTCTCACAAAGTATGCGACTCCACAAAACCTTAGAGAGCTTCGAAGTTTTTTAAGCCTCAATGGATATTTCCGAAAATTTGTCCGAAATTACGCAAAAATTGCAAAACCTTTAGCCAAATATTTAGGAGGAGAGAATGGTAAAATTTCTAGGAGAATGTCTACAAAAATAAGATGATGATCCAGCTGTAAAAGCCCTTAACGAACTCAAAAAGATAATTTAAAAGCACAAGTTGAATTAGTGCAACCAGATTATAATAAAATTTTACTTTGACAACAGACGCATCAGATGTAGCCATCGGAGCGGTTTTATCACAGGATAATAAAGCAATTACTTTCATATCTAAAACCTTAAGTAAATTCGAACAACTTTATGTTAGCCATAGTTTGGGCTCTTAAAAATTATTTATATGGACTAATCGGTATGAGATACAAACAGACCATCAATCTATATCTTTTACAAAAACTTTTTCTTTTATAAAAACCCGAACGTAGAAATGAAAAGATGGTATTCTTTCATAGAAAGTTTCACCCCAAAAATAATATAAAAATCCAGAACAAGAAATGTCGTAGCTGACGCGTTATCTCCAATAAAAATAATTAATATTACAAACAACGATATAGAACAATCAAGCTCAGATCAAAATACACAGCATTTTGCTGAAAGTAGTTTTGTAAGATGTAATACAAGAGACCCGTAAACCGTTAAATGAGTTTAAGCAACAACAGTTTTTAACAACGGGGAAGTATACAATACATGATTCATGGAGAGTTTTTGATAAGACACGACATATAATCGAATTTAAAAAATAATTTTCATACAAAATTTATAAACCACAAAAACACATAATAAACCACTTAATAGAAAACAATAACCAACAATTTATTATCAATTCCAAATTGTTTAACGAGATAAAATCACTTAAAAACATTTTTATTAATCAAGATTTGCCGTAAAGAAAACATCGTTTACGATTGATAACATTCAACTTGCAAAACATAATTAATACTACTACACTGGCAAAAATTGATGTATTTAACACAAAAATATTAACTAATTAAGACATTAAAGAAATATTAAAACACCAACAAACGCTTGTAATTATTGGAGATCTAATGGATATCTCCGTATTCAAAATTTTACTACATAACGAACTCCTTTTATTATTTATATCAAATACCCTGCGATAACAAACAGATGCGAAATTTATTATGCCAAATCTATTTCACATAATGATGGAAAATTACTAATAAGCAATCAGGTCGCAAAATGTGAAAATACTTTTTATGAAATTCGTTCTTGAAAAAGAACGAACTTCTTAATAACAATGGTATTTTAAGTAAAGATAAAACTTGTTTTACCCGCTTACTAAATGGAGAGCAAATACGAGAAAAAAATAAGATAGATATCTTTCAAGAAGGTGCTATTCTAATAAATAGAAATAATAATTCAAACAATTCTCATTTAGACGGGTCATATTTAATAACATTCAACGGGACAACTACAATAAATAATATTTCATAGTATATAACCACTAACAGAATATTTAAAATCCAACAACTCAGAACATTAATATTTTAACCCCATTTATTGAAATTTACAATTGGAAAATATCAATTTCATTTATATTAAAATTTTTAATTATTTTGTATTTGATTACTACATTAATAATAAAATTCAGAAAGATTATATTTGTAAACAAACAAAAACGGCCAGAACTAGAAAAACCATATACTGAGAAAGAATTTTTAACAGAATTAAGAGAGCGCTTAAGCGAAATTCATTATGAAGCATGGCGCGTCATTTTAGAAGGGAGGAGAGTTATCCAACTCCATAAATTTGAAACTCCAATCTCAGCTGCATTGCCTTTGCCCTTGTTTTTGTCGCCGATAAATAACCAAACTTAAAGTGAACATAACTTCCACTTGGAGACTTATGATCAACTTATTGCGGTTCAATCAAACTGCGACAGTCAGCTAATTTGAATTTCAGAATGCTTTGAAATATTGTAATTTTAGTGCAAAGCTTTTATCCTAAACATATTTGAAAGCAGAAAAAAAACCCTAAAGTAAAGCTTCAGGCCGAGGTGGAGTGGGTTAGGATTAAGATTTAGAAGATCAGTCTGAAAAGGGACGAGATCGTGAACAGCTTTAAATTAAAGATAAGCTAGTAATAAATTGTACTGTAATAGTATAAGTGAATAAACCGAATAAATATTAAATAATAAAAAATAAAAACTATTTTTTAAATAATTAAATGGTAACAATTTTAGTTTGCAGGGGTCGATGGAAGGGAGAGGCACGATCGCCTCTGCCGGCGTACTTGATCCAGAGCAGTTTCCCCTCTCCAACTGGTAGACAGGATGCATGGCGCAGGTGAAATGAGATACGTCAACCAAAAGATATAAGCCAGAGTATGTCAAAATGCTGGGAGGGAGGGAGGATAAGATACAGAAGACACAGAGTCGAACTAATGTCCCATCAGTTGACTAAGGACAAATCTAAGGAATAAAAAATTATTGAAGAATAGTGTTCACGTATTTCATCTTTTGATCTTAGCTTAAGACTAAATATTAGTGACAAAAATTGTTTCTATACTGCCCTCTTTCTGGAGCGAGAGATAGTAAGTATTGTATTTGGTTCAACGTATTTTCCTTTGAGGGAGTCGGCATGAACTTACAAATTAAATTCTTACGCTTAATTATATTTTTAATGAGTATTATTATTATTATTATTTTTTTTTTTTGTATTGATTATACATTTTATTCTCATCTTCAAAATATGTTTGTTGATCTGAATAGTCTAACTGATACCCATTATGGCCAGGATACGGAATTATATTAATGGTGTTGATGGTTTTTTGGTTAATAGAGATATGTGAAATGAGTAATAATTCGATATTTTTGTGGTCAATCCAAGTTGATACTTTGATTAAAAGTATTTAAATCTTTCAGTAGTTTATTGTATAAGTATTTCATTCTGTGATTTTGTTACCAAAAGAATTAATGATAGAATTGATTTCCGTAAAATTTATTCTTAGACAATATTGTTTATATACCACTGGTATTTTAATTGGATTGCTCGAAAAGAGTATGTAGTCAAGGTCGGAATCGATTTTTGTTATTTGAATTTGTCGAGTGTGGCGCGTGGTTAATAATAGAAGCAACGTCGTTATACTCAAGCTACTCGTGAAAGTTTAATGGTATTATTATCTTTTGTTTCTTTAATTGTGTTTTGTAGTATTTGGTTAGTGAGTTTGTAATGGTCTTCGTTTATGTTTTCTACAGTTTTATAACTTATAAATGGATTTTGTAATGGATTTTTCTGTATTTGATGTCAATATTAAATTCCTGTCGGTCTTCATTTAGCTTTTCTACAATATATTCCTTTCTTTACTTTTTGAGTATCTCATATTGGATGCCCAGCGTATAAGAAAATTTGAGCAGGTAGTGTCACTTTACTTAATTTTACTTCTTCATCATCAGATGAATTGATTATACGAATTTTTTAATTTATTGTTTTGTGTAATCTTTCGACGTCTGATACCCTGTTTTTTGCTTTATTAAACTGTAATTCGATTTTTTCTTCATCAAGCCATCGCTTCAAAGCTAAACTGGAAAAATTTGGGCATACCTAACTGAATAAAAATTTGCATTAGTGCGTTTTTGCATTCTATCCAGTTCTTTGTTTTAATTTCAAGTGTATCTAGAATAACTAGAATAAATGTCAATGCAACTGATGTAATGTTTCCCTCAGATGAATAAATATCTACTACAAATTTGTCTCGGCAATGTTCCGGGTTAGGTGCCATTTTAAAAGGCATTTTGGTGTTTCTATGTTCTGTTTTGGCCAAATTGCATATGTTGCATTCGTTTATTATATTCTGAATTAGTAGCTGGCTATTTGGAATAAATCAAGTAAATAAATAAAATTTAATAAAATAAATAATTTTGTCATTTTCTGTATAACAGGGTGTAACAGTTTCTCATGTGATTGAAGTATGATTTCTTTGAATTCGGCGTATGAACGAACCAACGTTGTTCAATAGGAAAGGACTGCGAATTACTTTTGGGTAAGTGGTATTAATAATTTCTATGTGTGCTCTTTGAATAATTTTAAGATCTACATCGATCTCAATATAAATGGTAATGTTTCTATGAGTAAAATGATCAAGTAAAATTTGTTTGGGCTTTTCAAGTGTTATTATATCATATTGAATTGTGGTAATGGAGTTACCGAATATTATTGAATGCTCTACTTTATTTTTATGGGATTTAATGAAGATTAATTGTTTTTTAAATAATTAATTAAAATAATTTTAGTTCTTGATAATGCATCGGAAACAGAATTTTCCTTCCCTTTAATAGAATCGATTTTAAGTTGGTATTCGAATAATCTAACTCCTCATCTTTCTAACTTAGCATTCGGTTCCTTTAATTTATGAAGCTATCTAAGAGCTTGATGTCGAAAAGTTTTTCTTGCCTAAACTATGACGAGTAATTCTTTTTCGATAGCTCTGTAATGTAATTCATGTTCATTGATTGATCTCCTAATAAAGGATATTGGATTTGAGAACGAGAAATTTATTAATTTAACTGGCATTTGTGGTTAAATTTATTTATTTTTTCGAAATCGGGTTATAGGTTGTCTTATTATTAAACCTATATGTTTTTTTGAATGACTCTATGTACTTAAGGTTTTGTGCATCTATCGTTGCACCCATTTTTAAACATTTGGTCATTGGTTTTGCTATGTCTGCGCAATTTGGGATACATTTACGATGATAACCGGGTAATCCAAGGAAAGCTCTGCATTCTTTCACCTTTTTTGGAATTGTATATGAATCTATGGCTTTATTTTAAGAGGGTTCGGTTTTATACCATCATGGATTTCGATACATTTTGTTGTTTTTTGGTACTACCCAGGTAGGATTCATTATTCCCTGATTTAGCAATTCCTGTACTGGGTTTACTACTTCAATTTGGTGTGTTTCCGGAAGGGGGTATTGTTTTGAATAAATTGGGGAGTTATGTGTTGCATTTAGTACCTATTTAATGGTATTTGTAAATGTCAGTTTATCTCCTCCTTTATATTGAAGATTTTTAAATTTATTTAATAAACTTCTCAATTTAAAATATTCCTCCTTATTTAGATGATGTAATTGATATTGTGAAAAATCAATTTCTTTTTGATTCCTGATATAAATCAGGATTGTAATTGGATTGGTGTTTTTTGGATATAAAAATTCTGGGTTCTTTCCGATTCTGAGGTAATTAATTATTTATTAATTTCTAACTGATTGCGCATTTGTCAACAATTTTCTACCAATTACGATATGCTAATTATCGTAACTGTGTACATGAAATGTTTGATTTATTTTTAAAATACTATTGCTGGGTAAGATAATCAAGCTTTTCGAAGTAGTAGGCATTTGATGTTAAAACTTCACATATACTATTTTGATATGTATTTTCCATTGATCATATTATTTGTTGATCCTGTATCTAGTAGGCATTTGTATGTGCACCCTTTGTATACTATTTTTATGTATTCGTGTTGTCGGGGCCGTTGACCGAAAATTTTCGTTTAGTTCAGAACCATTTTGATATATATATATTTTGATATATAATATTTCGTTATTAATTTGTACGGGTTGGATCGGTTGTTGCCCTTCATTTATGAACCCATGATTTTGATATGGATTGTATTGATTTTGGTCATAATACTGTTGTTCGTAATAATTAGGTTGGACTTGTTCGAATTCATGTGCGTCTTGGAATCTCATTTCGTCAATAGACATTTTGAAGTTAGAATTCTTAGTTGTGGAGGCTTGTTGTATTGTAGTTGAGGGTATGTATTTCTTATAAAATGTGCTGTTTGAGGATTTTGGATTTGTTGGAAATGACTTTTGGGAATACTTGGTTGAATGCTGATATATGGGCTGGACTTGAAATAATTGGGTGGTATTGATTAAAATTAGGATGGAAGGGTTGAGAATATTGTGGGTAACTTGGTGGATATTGATACAAATACCCAATTGTATTGAAGTTGTGTGATTTTGAATTCAGATAAGGATTTGAGTTTTATTACGGATTTCGAGAAATTTGTTCAATCCAAAATTATTATGTTCTTTATAAATTCCCTCACTCTGTGCAATAGTAAAGTCTGTAATATCACGATGAGCCAAAATATTGTAGTAAATAATTGTATTGGTAGTTATAAGAGTCACTCGTGGAGTCAAAAAGGCATACCAGATTCGTAGAAAAGTATGTAACAGTCGGGAGAAAGCGTTTCCGACTGTATAGAGCTTACATATGTATAAATATATTTGATAGGGATCAATAGCCGGAGTCGATCTGTCCGTGTCAACGTCGAGATCTCAGGAAATATAAGAACTAGACGGTTGAGATTAAGCATACAGATTCTAGAGACATAGACGCAGCGCAAGTTTGTTGACGCATATTGCCACGCCCACTCTAACGGCCACAAGCCGCCCAAAACTGTCAGTTATTAGTCGATTTGACAAAAACTTTTTGCCACGCCCACTGTAACGCCAAGAAGCCGCCGAAGTGGTCACGCCCACACATTTGAACAATTTTTAATTACTTCTCATTTTATTCCCCAATATCTATCGATATCCCACAAAAATGATAAAAATTTCGCGTTTGCATTCATACTAGCTGAGTAAAGGGTATCTGATAGTTGGGGAAAACGACTATAGCATTCTCTCTTGTTGTATATCTGTAAGTTCATTGGATGAATTGAATTTCCTCCCAATTTTTCCTTTTTTTATTTTTTTTTTGTTTGTTGAACAAGGTGCTTGTTAAAGAAACTACAATTGAGCCAAGACAATTTTATAAAACTACAAAAAGAAAAATTATTTAATCAAAATAATAAAAATTTAATTAACCCCAAACTTTTCAATCACCTTCCAGTGCCTATGCCCGCCACCTTCCAGCCTCCACACAAGTCATCAATGTTTTCTACACACGTAGCCTCCTCAGTTGTTTAAGGGATCACAAAGTCTAAGCTTCGCATGTGCCGTGTTGTTTTAAGTGAATTTTGAGTTTTATTGTCGTAAATTATATAATTAGTTCATATACAATCATGTAAGTACAACAAATATTAATAAATATTCTTAGTGGCATGACCATTAGTAAAATATTAATTGAATTACTATATTACTTAATCTAAGCCTATGATTATAGTACCAATATTAATTAAGAATGATCTATGAATAACGATTTTAATCATTTTAATAATCCAATGACTGGTTAAGGCTCTAGGCAAATTACTTAAACAAGTGCTAACGAACATTACATTGACTGCATTTCGCGCGGGAGTATACATATACATACACATTTTTATGTACGCACATGTATGCCAAGAAAATGGCTTAAAACTAAATTCATGTAGAATTTGTATAGTGCACGATAAAAATGCAACCCAAATTCAACCATAAGCACATTTATTTTGATGGTCTGCAGCACTTCGCAAGTTTTGAAACCAATTCGGATATTATATTTTAAATTTCCTTTTCGTTTAGTATTCACAAAATCCGACGATTTTAAACACATATTCATATTCATATAGATAGTTGAATTGAAACTGTTTTCCAACCAAATTGGTTGGAAATTGATATTGATGTGTGTTGTGGATTGGAAAGGAGGATGTGTCGTGTTGCTACGCGTGCATCTTATGAAGAGTGTTGGGATTTATATTGATGTACACATAAACATACGTAACAATTTAAGCTAGGGCTAAAACAGATTAAATAAATTCGAGTTAATAAAATAAAATGGCTCATTATGCACGCTTTTCGTATAATTTCCCGAGCCTATAAAATATGTACAGTATGAAGTGAGCATACACCACATGGCTTAAGCTTAGAAAAAAATATCTTTATTTTTTATTGTACAAAAAATTAATGATGTGATAGTTGTGCGGATGATCTTAAATCCTGCTCGTGGAAGCATTTTTTTATATCATGAACCTAAACAGGTGTCGAATTGTTGTTGGATAGTTTGCTGTTATCACTCGATCAGAATCTATATGCGAAAACAATTTTGCCCACGGCCACTCTACTTCAAGCCACTTCAACTTCAAGCCGCCCACACGTTCGAAAAATTATTTTATTTGTCTACAGTTTTTTTGACAATTTTAATCGATAACCTAATAAAATGAAACAGTACATTTTTCTTGTGCTCTCCCACTATCTGAGTATCCGGTATCAAGAAACTCGACTATATCGTAATTTCTTGTCTTACCTCTTAAGTATTAAGTATTACCTAGTATTAAAATATATATTTGAAATATGTATGTATAAGATGAGTGCTGTGTTTCTCATCTTCCTATATATTATGAAAATTACAAGCTTAAAGTTAACCGCTTAAGACAGATCACCATACGCTCCCTCGATTAATAATTACCTGGAAAGCCTGTTGAGCCTAGATTTTCTTCGCATAAAGTAAATGTACATTTTTTTAACTCTATGCCGCGGAAAAACGTTGGTAATTTGGAAAAATTATATTCCGCCTACAAAAGGTAATCCTTTAAGTAATCCAAATGCTGTGTGATGGTACAGGTGTTGGAGGTGACCTGGAACAACGGACAGACGGCGATGACAGAAATGGGGCGGAGTCATTAAGAAACCATTATAAATGAGGATTCAGTTTGGTTTTATTAAGATTGCAGCGCTTTCTAATTCGGAAGAAATGTTACTTAACTACTACTTAACGAAATTCTGAATATTGTCAACAAAATCTGAAGAAAAATCAATGTACAAAATCTTAACAAATTCTGCAGAAGTTTGGAAAGGTGTGAAAATGAACTTCAGCAAGGTTCAAAAATCTGAAAACAAATTAGTAAAAAAAAAGCACATGTAATGTTTTAATGTAACCAGGGAGTACAAAATGTGTATACATTTCAGGTAACCATGAAAGCAAAGTAATATTTGAAAAGAAAATTAATTAGCTTCCTAGGTCACATCCCCAACCGTAGATGTCTATGAGCAAACTTCTTTGCCCGAATTCGGGAGTCAAGGGAGTCAAGGGAATTGGAGACCTATGCGGTTTTCAGGCACTACCGGTCCACAATAAAGTGGGGAAAACGCATATGCGGTCTTAGCCACTTATTTCTCATTTTGGACTGGACTTTGTTAAGAAGGTAAATGCAAATATTATTTTCGTAAAGAATTCTCTAGAACATGAAAGCGGCACAATAATGATAATTGTATTATTGAATCGTCGAGGGCCTTGGCAACCGGGACCGGGACATTTGCAGACCCTTATCAAGCCATTCCTTAATAAAATCGCTACTATCCAATCCGATTGGGAACGCGTAATTATTAAAAATAACCTTTTCCCAATGGGCGTATCGCATAGGTCATAATCAGAAAATCGAGATAACCTTACAACAACCGCGTGTGTGTTTTCGATAAAAAAGGACATTGTGAAAATGGCAATAAGAAAAACGTATCGTTATCCATTTTAAGAAACTAAAGAACGCTATTGACGCTGAATACTTTACAATACTTCAAATTATGGGAAAAGCTCCACATTTTACAACATCGGACCTTAAATCGTAATTCCATCAAATCGAGTAATTAGAGAAATACAGGGAAACCCCTGAAATATTTTTTAATGACGAACTGCATTTCTACAGAACTACAGAACTGCATTCTGCACCACTCGGACTGCAAATTGCACCAAATTTTTTCCAAAGGACAATCGATGATGCTTTGCGGAACAGATCTTAAATAAACATGCTACGTGTATGTCGATGACGTCAGTTCTTCACAAAAACTAAAGATCATCAAATAAGATATAGAACAGAGCTTAAAAAGTTTATAAAAGCCGGCATCAGGCAGTCTCAAGAAAAGTAAATCGAGGCCTTCCAATCACCTACGTTGATTTACCAAAACTAATATTGCCATCATTCATAGTGATGATGCTCTCTCGTACCTTTTAACTGTTTCCGTAATCAAAAATAATCGCGGAAGCAGACTTCTCATCTACGAAAATCTTTATCCGGCCAAAATAAATTTCTATCGTTTCCCAAAAAAAAACGTTTTGCCACGCCCACTCTAACGCCCTAAAACCGCCCAAAATTGATGGATATTTCTTCATAATTTTATTAGTCTTGTAAATTTATATCGATTTGCTAAACAACTTTTTGCCATGCCCACGCCCACTAACGCCTTAAAGCCGCCAAGACGGTCGCGTCCATACTTGTTTTACAAACATGTTTTACATTTTTTTTTCGTTCTATTCCCCAATATCTATGGATATCCCAAAAAATTTATGAAATTTCAATAGTCGGGGAACTCGACCATAGCATTCTCTCTTGTTTTATCATACATCGCGTAGTCTTCTGAATCCCCAGATTATTTTCATCAGCTAGACAGACTGTTTTCGATAATGTGCCCTAGATTTAAATCTACCCGGAACCACGAGATTCACAGATGAAAATCAAGTATTCTCTTTATAAAAAACGCGAGTGATTAAAAACTAGCCAAATCTATATGATCTGTTCTGTCTCTCAGTTCTTTTCACATATAGTACGTTTACATCTGTTTACATACGCTTATAAATGTTGTACTTACCTAACTTCAACAATTTGTTTAATATGTAATTAGAACTAATTAAATCTAACTCAAATATTCTTAAAGGGAACTTGGGATAAAAAAAAAATTAACTGCATCCGCTGCATACATAGCTCGACCACCACGTCTCGCTGAGGACCTGGTTGCATAAGAGTGCCGCCGCGGTAAAATGATTGAGACAATGAGATGTGATTAGGGTGAATGCTTTATTAGAACTGAACTGTGTACATAACTTCGTATACATGCTTCACTACTTTGAGTGGCAAATGAGAGCAAGAGAAGCTTGCTCCCTGAGAGAGTAATAAAGTTGCCAGACAGATGATACGCAATCTTATATTTCCAACACTTTTGCTTAAGATCAACATCATCTGTTTTGCAATTACAAATTTAAACAAATCCAAGTGATTTCAAAAAGCCACAATGCTTTTGCTTTGGTTAGTATATCTGCGACATTATTCTGAGTGTTAACATATTCAACAATTATTTCATTTTTGTTAACTTTGTCCCTTATAAAATGATATCTGACATCAATGTGTTTTGTACGCTTGTGATTAATTGGATTCTTGGCAATACTCGAGGCGCTCAGATTGTCGCATAGTAGTTTCAATGGCCCCTTGTCGAACCATCCCATCTCTTGTAAGAGTCTTCTTAAAAACACTGCTTCTTTTGCTGCTGTTGATAAGGCGATGTATTCAGCCTCGGTGCTGCTTTGGGCGATGACGCTCTGCTTTGATGAGCCCCATGAAAATGCACTTCCAGCCATAAGGAATGCATATCCTGAATACGACTTTCGGTCGACTTTGTCGTTTGCCCAATCTGCGTCTGCGAATTCCTTGACCAGCTCGCCGGTCTTCATGTAGATAATGCTCAGGTTGATTGTCCCACACAAATATCGTAGCACATGCTTTGCTGCTGCTTCGTCTTCGTGGTGAGGATCTGTATTTCTCTGTGATAACTTGCTGACAGAGTGCAATATGTCTGGTCGACTTACTACTGCTAAATACATAAGCGAACCAATTAGTGATTGAAAATGGGTTAAATTTACCTTTGCACATTTCTCATTTGTGCAACCAGATTCATAACCAGGGTCAAATGGGGTTCCCACTAGTCGACAGCTTTGCATGCCATACCGTCTTAGTAGATTTTCAATGTAGCGCTTTTGACATAGCTTTATAGGACCTGTTTGTCCCTTTCGGCTTATTTCCATCCCAAGGAAATATCTCAGTTGGCCGCCATCCTTCATATCAAACTTTGTTGCTATGCTCCCTTTGATGTCTTCTATGTCGCTTTCTTTGGGAGATATGATGATCAAATCGTCAACGTAGACAGCTATATAGCTAAAACCGTTTTGTTGCTTCTTGTAGTATAAACATGCCTCGTTCTTGCTTCTTTTAAAGCCCATATTTTGAAGAACTTCATTTAAGGCATCGTTCCACAGTCGTTCAGACTGCTTAAGCCCATAGATTGCTTTTTGCAACTTAAGGACTTTTCCAGGATTTTCCTTGTCAACGTAATTTTTTGGTTGTTTCAAATAAACATCCTCCTCAAGGTCGCTGTTTAGGTATGCGTTTGATATATCAATTTGATGCATGTGAAGGTCTTTTTCTGCAGCAACTGCAAGCAGCATCCTGATGGTCTCGTACCTGATTACCGGGGAATATGTTTCCCAGTAGTTCACTCCAAATTGTTGTCCACAACCTTTGGCAACAAGTCGTGATTTGAATCTCTCTATTTCGCCATCCTTGTCTTTCTTGATGCGAAATACCCATTTTGATCCAATTGCTTTTGGGCAGGTCTACCAGTGACCATGTATTGTTGGCTATTAACGCTTCATACTTCGCTCGCATTGAATCCTGCCAATTTACAATTGGCCCTTGAGTGCTTGCTCCAACGACTGCGGTGTTTCTTCATCTTCCTCGTAATTCAAATATTGAAGAGTTTGATACACCTTTTTCGGCCTTCCTGGTTGGCCAGTTCGTATGAACTTTGGTCGGCCTGGCCTTCGCTGTTGTGCCATTAGGGTGTCATCTGCAGATTGGTCATCAGAGTCGTCATTGGCACTGACAAACGTCCTGCCCTCATCGCTGTCGTAAACGGCTTCTTCATCGTCAGTACTGCTGGCTTCAGCTAGCAAGTGACGTTTCAGCCCATAAAAATTCATCCAAACCAGCATGTATTAAAAGACTTTTGGCCATTTCCACAATTGTGCGGTTTGCACGTTCAGCAATTCCGTGTTGCTGAGGGGTATACGAGACACTTAACTGTCTCTTTATCCCGCATTGGCTTAAACAAAGATAGACGCGAGTTCTTTTCTCTTAACTTTGTTTTATTTTTGGTTACTTCACTTTGATCACTTCACGAATACTTTGTAAACGAATCAATACATTTCTTTACGCGTAGGGCCTGGGCCCATAACCAAATGTTTGCATAAGAGTGCCGCCGCGGTAAAATGATTGAGACAATGAGATGTGATTAGGGTGAATGCTTTAATAGAACTGAACTGTGTACATAACTTCGTATACATGCTTCACTACTTTGAGTGGCAAATGAGAGCAAGAGAAGCTTGCTCTCTGAGAGAGTAATAAAGTTGCCAAACAGATGATATGCAATCTTATATTTCCAACAGGACCACCTTGGGACTTACCTTGTGCATGGTGTATTCTTCTAAACCCCAGCCACTCGAGATGTATGTCATTACTTTAGACTTTCTTCTACACCCGTCACTCGAGATGTATGTCATTACTTTAGACTGCTGGGACTTGATCAGAACGTAAAACAAGAGAAATGCTATAGTCGAGTTCCCCGACTATCAGATACCCGTTACTCAGCTAGTGTGAATGCGAATGCTCAATTTCATCATTTTCTGGGATATCCATAGATATTGGGGAATAAAGTTATAAAAAAATTTCCAAAGTGCGGCTTGGCCATTTCGGCGGCTTTAGGGGGTTAGAGTGGACGTGTCAAAAAGTTTGTTGGCAAGTCAATGGAAATGTACAAGACTAACAAAATTATGAAAAAATATCCAACAATTTTAAAGAAACGTGGCAGTTATGTGCGGCTTGTGGGCGGTAAGGTGGGCGTAGCAACATGGATCAACAGACTTGTAGAATTTGTATGCTGACTCTCAACCTTCTAGGTTTTATAGTTCCTGAGATATCGACGTTCATACGGAAAGACAGGCAGATTTGGATATGGCTAGATCGATGCGGCTTTTGATCCTGTTACATACTTCAACGAATCTAGTATACCATACCCTCTTACTCTACGAGTAACGGGTATAACAAAATGCCTACACACATTTGTATCAACTACATACATTTAGCCTAACATTATATACTTTAAGTGAAATACGAATTAAAAAAAATTGCCTGATGTTCCATAAAACGATACAGGGCAACAATTTAATACAATTAAGCCAATGCACATTAGAAATAAGAATATTTAAAAAAATATAAAAGAATACAAAATTATGTTGTCCAGCATGACTGTAACTTTATATGAACCGAAACGATTGTTAAAACGAAAAAAATCTATTACCCATTTTTGAGCTAATAAGCTTTTTTATTAGTTATTTGTGAGCAATAAAAGCCGAGTTTTATGTAGCGATTTCGAACGAATATGATTTTATTGGTTTCAGCGAACGAGATTCGGCATCGGTGCAATATGTATAAGTCACGAAAGCGAATGATATTGAGCGACCTAGTTGCAGAGCGGACAGCACACCGCGAGGCCAAAGGTGTAGGTGTAAGAGAACTAGAGAGGGCGTGAAAAAGGGCAGCTTAGATAACGGAGATATTGATATTGCTTCACAGCTGAGGTGTCGCTGAGTTTAACTGTCTCCAAAGTTGGCTTATCTACAAAGTATAAATTTAGGAATTGCCATCAATTAGCTTTCGTAAACTACGTAAAAATAAAATAAACATAAATTGTTTGAAATCGCAACAATTAACCGTTTAAGAATATCCAATAAAAAAGAGTATTATTCCAACGTTTTGGTGACCCCGGCGTGATATGAATTTAAGCAATATGTAATGCAAATTATTCACCTGTGCGTTGGTGGTCAACACTTTGTGTCTGCACTATTCAGATAAAATTAAGGGCAGTAAACATTTAAAGTAACTCCGTTGGGATTGCATATTCATGAAGAGTTATATTTGTAATCGAACGTAGCCAAATAACGATTATACCGCTAATTCTTCTTTTCACTCATCTCCCCGCTTGTCGCTGTCTCTGCCGTTTCGTTGTTGTTGCTGTTGGCATGGCTGCTGAAAATTCTGGAAACTTTACTACTGATGCAAACAGGGTGACAAATTTCAAGCTCAAGGCGTCTGCAATAGAGTGGAACGATTTCGGGGAGATATTTCATAGCTCACCTCGCCCCCCGTTCTCAATCTTTGCTGGCGGCATTTATTAGTGTGATTTTGACCATCACTACCGTTCACTCCGGAATAGGGTACCGTTGATACCCCTCCTGAGCTTCCAAAATTCACTAGAGGGTATGCTAACTAATAAATGAAAATCCTACGTGGGAATACTTGGCATCATTTCTTGAGCACCGATGCACGACGCTGGCGATGCGCCAGGCAGCCAGTTGGGAATTAATCGTACATATAATATGTCTAGGTCAGCCTTTCTTGCCACACATATTAACCGTCCGACATGTGTTTTATATAATGCTACTGGGCGCACAATTTAGAATTGTTAGAGGATAAAAAAGACTGGCTCTTTGTATAAATTGCCTTAAGAGTATTGAGACAGTTCAGCTCCGGCCATTGCTGTACCTGCGGATCTTGGCGCCACACTAGGCCTCACTTCGGAAAGTTATCCTCGTCTTCGTTCCGACAGAAGAATCTTATTCCCATCGGTATTTTTTGCCTCATCCTAGCGTCATGAAACAGCACCACCACTTCAGGATTCAGGATTATTCTTATACGATGTTCTGAAGGCTGGCCCAGATTATTCTTGGCTTTTGTCGCATCCAGTTGCAATCACAGTAGACATCTGTGAAATGTACCGGTGTGTCAGGGTTTCGCCTAATGATAGCTTAAGGTCATCTGCTCGTATTTAAGCTGGATACTGTTACGTATTATGGCAGGAAGCCTGCAAGTAAAAGCTGTCCTGGGATAACAGCCTTCCTTTGGCGCAAGATTCAGAATGACCTGATATATGCTGTATTTTTGTGCATGCCTTGGCATGCCTCATTCCTAAGGGTGACCAGCTCTACAAGCTCAGAATTAGAGATTCAAGGTTTTTGCGATGCCATCGTTGAATCTTATGGAGCCTGTGTGTAAGTTTCTATGGCACGATCGCACAGAAGCCACTAACTTTGTTAAAAGTTTCGAGTGACCCCTTTGAAAGCCCTACCCGTGCCAAATCTTGAGCTTTGCGGAGCTGAACTCCTAGCTCGACTAACAGCTGAAATATGTAAATTGAACGTATTTGAAGTAAAATTCTACTGGTGGAGCTGCTCAACTGTGGTGCTTTCTTGGATCCGGGAGGAGCTATAAAGATTCAACGTGCTTGTAGCAAACCGATTACTGATATATTATATCAAAATATTACTGATCGTCGGCCAAGATTTATTTTATCGTTGAGTTTAGGTAGAAGTGAATTTATGTTTGTCTTTCATTTATATTTATTGTTTAATGTTATCCCTAAAATTTTTTGAAGTAACGATAGGAACTTGTCGTTGCAGCTTGGACTTTATGTTGAAATAGCAATGCCCCTGAGAAGGAGCCCCAATTCTCCAATTGTTTAAAACGTTGTCTATTCTAAATTTTGTATTTATGTTTAATGAAATTTATTATAAGGAAGAAGTCGTCGTCGCATGCTTTAAATTTTATTTCTTGGTGAAGGATTATTATGTTGGATAATTTATTGAAAGCTATGAGGAATAGTATTAAGGATGTGGGTGAACCTTGGATGATTCCATTGAATAGGGGAAATGGGCTCGATGCATCAGACCGACGTTGACAAATTATGAAATTTTTTATATAGTTGATAATTTTCATTCCTGTCGTGGGTGTGTTTTTATGTGCACACCTACTCGATCGAAGCCTTTTAAAAAATCAAGACTGACGAGGGACGTGTGAATTTTTGTCTTCATTATGAGATAGTCTAAATGGAGTAGACAATCCGCAGGCGACTTGCCTTTTTTAAATCAAATTGGTTTTCGTTAAGTAGGTTGTTATCTGATACAAAACACTAGACTTTTTTTAAAATGTTATCTATCGATTTTGCTAAACAGCAGTTGAAAGAAAAGGTTTGGTGTTCAGATTGTTGATTGGAATGATTGCACTTGTTTTAAAAGCTCAAACTTTTGTAAAACGTTTTCATATTTTTAGTCTAAATTTTCTATCGCTCACAAGCCCTACAAGCTGCTATGACCACACTTTTAAATTTTTTCTTATATTTTTATAAGTCTTTTAAAGTTTCATCTATTTGATAAAAATCTTTTTTTCACTCCTACACCCACAAACCGGTCAAAACTGCCACTCCCACACTTTAGAAAAATGTTTTGATATTCTTTCATTTATGTATAAGTCTTGTAAGTTTCTATCGATTTGCCAAAAAACTTTTTGCCGCCAAACTTAAAACGCCAAAAACTGCACCGCCTACACTTTTGAAAAATGTGATTTTTTTTCGTTATATTGTTTTTCTTCCCAATTTCAATCGGTATATAAAAACGACTTTATCTACGCCCCCCTCACGCCTACAAAAAAAGTAAAATGATCACGCCCACACTTGCATACTTTTCAATCAAACTCTTGACCTTTTGATGTTTTCTATTTCGATGAGTATGTTTATACTTGCAAACGTTAACACCTGATTCTTGCATAATCCCGTCGAGCAATTGTCCTTTTCGGTGAGGATTCAGTTGCCTAGTTTAGGAAAAATGTTTCTCCGCATCAAGCCTGTGCCTAAAGGTCCTTTAAGTTAAAGATTTAAATGCTCTATTACATTCAGTTCAATACCAGAAGCTGTAAACTCGTCGGTGAAGTGAAACCTATTTGCAGTACCGTATTTGCATTGATTTCCTGGTTCACCTCGACTTCGATCGTGCATAATGAAGTGTGATGACCTAGTTGTCCGCATCGAAAGAATTTATTATCTTTCTTCTTACAATCCATTTTTATGTGGGACGGATCCTGCATTTAAAGCATTTGCGAAAAAGCTCTGGTTTGTAATCTTGTAAGATACCTTGTATGTGACTTCGATCTGCACCTTTAGGTTAGTTCTGGTACAACATAATTTTGCTTGCCTTTGCGTCTGAAACTCCCTTTTTGAATTTCTATACTTATACTTATTCTTTTTTCTTTGTACAAGTTAACTAAGTTAACCGGGTGACGGCTACGACCGATCGTCCGAAGACTCGCTCCGGCCAAATTGCTGACACAGCGTCTGTCCGGAAGCCCGTGCATAGCCGGCAAACACTACCCGTTGGAGTGGCCGCTATGAGTTTCATATTTTGTTAGCCTTAAGTTCAGTTTGAATTTGCATTTATCAGAATAAAGATCGGCAGCTCGTCAACTCCGACTAAGCGTCGTAAAACATATTTTTATTACTTACTCTGCCAGACCACAAGGCTGGCAGTTAAAAGAGGAAAGTTCCTCTTAACGTAAAAAATACTCTTCTGCTCCCCGGACTCCACGGAGCAGCCAGCGAAGGAAGCCCTTCACCTCTGGAGGAATCCTGACGACGACAGTATCGCAAGACGGTGCGATCAATCTTTAGTTAATTTACACATATTCATGTAGGGTGTTTCCTTTCCTTTGCATACCTAACTTGTGATGAACCTTAACAGACGATATTTTCGAATGTTAACCTGACAAACGCGACATGGCATCAAAGTTTTAAATTTCATACATACAGTCTTCTTTTACTGCTTGCCAGCCGTTTTCAAAAAGGTTATCCTAATTTTTGGGTTGCACCCCTTTAGGTGCACTGCTTCTTAAGAATACTCGCCAACTCTTCCAATTAGATTTTCCTTCAGACTCTTCAAGCTTAAAAATCTTTTGCCCCTGGTTGTCTTCAACCAAGATCTGCTTCTCCAGACTCCACGCTGCGTAAGACTCCGGGATGCTTAAGACTCCGCGTCCTCCAGATTTCGTCACCTTGCCTCTGCTCCTGCAGTACCCGCCTCACGATCGGCTCTGCCCGTCGCTGCGCACAACGCCTTCTGCAGATCAGCTTTTCCAAGTTTGCAGTTCACCATGACTGGTTGGACCTACGATGCTCTGCCTCTTAAGCTGCAGCCGATACTTCCACAAACAATTCCCTGGCGCCTTTTCCAGATAGTCTTTAGTACTCGCAATTATCGAATACTGCTTTTCGTTGTCTCATTTCATCATACGGATTATCGAATTTCTTTGACCACCTTCTTTTAAAAAAGAGCACACATTTGACCTTATTGAGAATATACGACATTTTTGTTTAGGGTCCAGAAGAACACTAAGAACATCAACTCTTGTTATTCTGTCCAAAGCCCACCCACTTAGAGAGTATGTATGTATTAGCATGTATTGGGTTGATACTACAAACGGTCATAACTTTACACTTGGAGCCATTAAGTTTATTACATTATAACAACACCATATTTAAAAGATATCTAGATCGGATTGTAAGTCCAAATAGCAGGAAATGTCCTTATGAGGCATAATTTAACATCGTCTGCGACATAAGTACACGCGAATGTTTTATTACTAAGGGAAGGTCGTTAATAAATAGGTACAAATAAGCGGACAAAGGTAGCTCCCTTTTGGGACACCGGATGTGACTCAGAAAATACAAGAAAGAGAATTTTAATGAGGACCCATTGGTGTCTGACTGACGGATAGGCTTGAAAACAGTATTCTTAAATATTGTATTTTTTAACCCGTTACTCGTAAAGTAAAAGGTTACACTAGATGTGATGCAAAGTATGTAACAGGAAGAAGGAAGCGTTTCCGACCGTACAAATTATATACAGGGTACGGCACCATAATTTCCTTTTTTCAGAACTATTGTAGGCATCGGAAAATATATATTTATATTCACAATGTAGGTACACGTCTTAAGATTTTATTTATATTTTTTTGAAGATGAAATCTGATAGGTAACGTCCCCCATTATCCATACATTGCAATAACTTACTTGCCGATTGTTACGCCTCCAAATATCCAGGAGGTCGCTTTGACTCCAACTTGCCTATATAAAATAAAATTTTAGGGAAACGAGCAAAAATGGGCAAAAGCTATTACTTTACCGCCAAAGACCGTCAAAACTGACGTTTTTAACTTTAGTCAGAAATTGTCAGAAAATTAGTTATACTCCACGAAACACAGGGGACACGTTAGAATTTTCTGTAAAAATACACATAAATTGGAAGTAAAACAACACAGAAACAGTACAACTACACATATATTAACTACATACGTTAAAAACAACATACCTTGGAATTGCATTCTCTCAATCAGCTGTTTAACCCTTCACCTTTAAAAGCTCATAAAACGATTTGGCGTTTAATGATGGTGACTGCACCGTGTCGGGACAAAACTTTGCAGTATCCCCTCTGGAACGGGACTAGCGCTCCGCTATGAGATCAACTAACTGAATGGCGCTCGTGGTGGCGATTCGTGGTGTAGAAAGGCGTCTCAACCTAGCAGTGATTTGTCACACGTCACTAGACTGAGACACAAGTCACTAGACTGACTTGTGACGGAACATCTCGACGGACCAATCGTACTCCTTGCAAACTTTCACGGCTGTAGCTCCCTTGCTGCTAACGCTGCTGGGCGTTGCTAACTCGTCTTCTCGTTCTTCTCGACTGTGCCGCTTCCAGCGCTCGGAATGCCTTTAACGGTATTCCTTCTACACTCTATTCTTCAATTAATCTTTAGACTTTGTTTCTCAAAACTCTTTTCTACAGATTCCGTTTCTTCAAATTTTCTTTTTAGGAACACTGTCTCTCAACACTCTCTTCCTCCAAGCTTTGCGTTACGCACAGCCGTTGCTAAGTTTGATTTGTTGCTAAGCTTGAAATGGCAGCAATCAGGCCTTCCTTCCGCAGTTGACATATGCATTTGGGCGGAGTTAGCTCCGATAGCTCACTAAGGGGTTTTTACTTCTTGAATGAAAATCTTGTGCAGTTATGTTTTTGGATATGTTTCTTTAAATCGTCACATAATTGGAAATCCGTAATTTTCATGTAAAATTTCTAAATTCTACTGACAGTTTTTGGTAAATTTCAGATAAATCATAAATAAATCCAAACCAAAGAAGAAAAAACCACGAACAATTTTAAAGTTCGTACAAAATGGGGGAACGTTTCTATAGGTAAGAAATTAAATGTTCTTTACGTAATTGTAAAAGTTAGCTGCATATGCGGTCTTTCATTAAAGTAACAGCCACATAAATTACCATCTTTAGAAATCGATAAAAACAGATATGTCCTGCTTGGACATGTTTTGCTCTTTATATCCGTTACTCGTAGAGTAAAAGGGTATACTTGATTCGTTGAAAAGTATATAATAAAAGGAAGCGTTTCCGACCATATAAAGTATATATTCTTGATCAGGATCAGTAGCCGAGTTAATCTGGCCTTGTCTGGCTTCCCCACCGTATGAACGTGGAGATATCAGGAACTAGTTTGGGTTTAATTATACAGATTCTGAAAACCTAGACGCAACGCAAGTTTGTTGACCCATGTTGCCACGCCCACTTTAACGCCCAAATCTGCCACGCCCACAGTCTTGAAAAATCGTTTGATACATTTAGATTTTTGCATATGTCTTGTAAATTTATATCGATATGACAAAAACTTTTTTCCACGCCCACTCTAACGCCCAAAACTACCATACCCAAAAATATAAACCGATACACCAGAAAAATTATGAAATTTCGCGTTGGCCTTTCCGCTAGCTAAGCGACCAATAAGATGGGTCCATGCCCATCTTTGGTCGGTCTGTCAATCCGTTAGCTACAGAAGCTATAGAAGCCACTTCCAAATCCTTGACAAAAACGTCTTACTCAGCAGTTATGAGTGAGGAATTTTGAAATTGTTATGTCATGCCGGTAGGATTTGCCATGCCGGTAGGATATAAACAAAACCACTTTAGACGTAAAACTTTTGGCGTCTTGTGGGCGTTAGTATGCTGGTGGGGAGTCAACACTCTAAAAGAAAATTTAAAAACAATTCACAGCTTTTCTTACCTTGCTTACTCGTATTTTTGTTTGATATCAGAAGTTTATCTTAAGAGGATAATCTATATTTTGCCGAGCTAAGAGTTAATAAATATAGCTTTTTATTGCTGTTTATCCGATATACCACCGTACTTTCCAAAAAGTGGTAGAGCTAACCTAGCTTCGGTAATAGTCGGAACTGGAATTATTGCGGAATACGTTTGTTCATAACTCGTTGATTGTCAAATATCCAAATTATATATATAAAATGTGGTCAATACCTGTTTAATGCTGTTAGACTAACAAAAAGTGAGAAATGATTGCTTTAAGAGCGGCAGAGAGTCAAGATTACAGATTATCATCTATATTGGATAAAATCTATTATAATCGAACCATAAAACTCTTTAGAGTCCCCCGACTCCTTCAAGTCCTGGCAACGACACGAAAACATTTGCCCCAAAAAGTGGTTGCAATTGTTGCAATTAATAAGCTCCACTTGCAGCTGG
The DNA here is from genome assembly GCF_000001215.4 of Drosophila melanogaster. Taxonomy (NCBI): domain Eukaryota; kingdom Metazoa; phylum Arthropoda; class Insecta; order Diptera; family Drosophilidae; genus Drosophila; species Drosophila melanogaster. Next base: position 22,327,199 of record NT_033779.5, read on the forward strand.
TGGGCGTGTCTGGCAAAACACAGTAAAGATGGTAGATGGATCGGTGGTGGAGCAGCTGCCATTTTCGCGATTCACTTTGACTGGCTGAGATTAGTCCTGCGGAGCGGCAAGGAAGGACACATGTTTAATGAAAGCTGTCAGTTGAAATGTGCTAGCGAGTTGGCAGTGTTCCGCTGCTCCCTCGCCAACTTCTTCCCAAACGTCCCCAGGCAGCTGCTTTGTCAAGTGTGAATTCAACACTTGTGACTTGACATTTTTAGGCGAAATGCAGCGGCACCGTAGACCCAACACCCAGGACCCAACAGCCAACAGCCCAGAAGCCAAGAGGCAACAAAAAGAGGCAAGCAACATTAACCGTCTCGGCAATCTTCATAAGTTGCGTATGCCATAAACTCTATAGAGTTTAATGTTTCGACTACAATAGACTTTATCCAATACAGATGATAACTTGTAATCCTGACTCTCTGCCGCTCTTAAAGCAATTAAAGCAACTCATAGTTAAATCTACAAAGATTTCTAGTGAATCTGCTTGAAACAGAGAAGTTTAGCCGACTAACCAAGTCGGGTCTATCAACTTCACCACGAATAAGATTACAAATAAACACTGTTCAAAGCATCGTTAGCTAGGGATGGTAAATTAATTAAAAGTAGTCTACTAGAATAAGGAGGTAAAAAGAGGTTTGCATCCCAATTTAGGTGCCGCACGGTCAACAGTAAGAAGTTTTTTTTGGACCGATACAATGCGGTCCGTGTAAACTACTAATGTGTACTCCAAACATGTGATCCATTCCTTTGACTCCATTTATATACATAAAACCAAACACCTCTAACCACCATATTGACAATAAGGTCTAGAACAACACCAATATCATCACCCTGAATCATTCTGTCCAAAGACCACCACCTTATTTGAAAGTTATCTAGATACCCTTCTTCCTCTTCACTACTCTCGTTATTGTCTGCGCAACGTTTTCTGGCGCGTAAGCGAGGCATATCTGTTCTGCGCAATGATCGAAAACTGTCCGACCCAATCTCTTTTCACAAAATCAGAATTATGCGTAGTTTTTAACTCTACACGCAATACCAATACATTTTGGAGACTTACATATTCTAGTCCGCATACACCAATACTAATGCGACCAGACTACGTTCGGCAGAAACTCTAACGGTTCTCTGCCGCACATCACAGGAATAGAAAAGGCGCCTGCATGGCGCGTGCCAAGCAGAAACACGCAATTGCTAGAAATGTCGTTAAATTTAAATGATATTTATACACTGCGCGTCATCAGATGAGCGCCCCCTGCGTGGCTCCGTTTCTTCTAATGTTCTGTATTTTGCCATTGCATGAAAATCTATCAATGTTATTGTTTTTTGTTCACTGATATCCCCTCTCTCTTTGAGGATAAAAAAGAGGTACTGAGAAGAACCGCTATCTTTTTAATTCTGCTTTGCTTTTACTGCTTTTACTTTCGGCGAAAAATTGGACACGTATATTCGTATATTGCATCATCCGATTAGCGCCCCTCAATGCAGTTTTGAATGTCTTCCATAATTTGAAAGGTAGGACAACAAAATTTTGTATGCTGTTACGTTGAAAATTTTGCTTTAATTTGCATTAAAAATGGGAAGAGGAATGCTGTTATCCTTGCAGGAAAAATCCGAAATCTTAGCTTTCTATGAATGCGGGCTGTCTTTTCAAAAAAGTGCAGAAAAAACCGGCAGACATCGCAAAACTATAGCCAATTTTATTAAAAACAAGTAAACTTATGGAAAAAACTATAAAGGTGGCAATAACATCGTCTTTAACGCGGCAGATCGCATGTCCATACCTTGCAATTCCCACGACTCCTCCCCCAAAATTCGAGAAAAAAGTGGTAAAAGCCCGATCAAATCGTTGATTCAAAGGGTTATTAAGAAAGCTAAACATTTTAAACACGTTTAATTGATCCAAACAAGACAGTCCAGTCACGGAGGAGAAAGAGGAAGTTAGATGTTTAATTCAACAATTGATAAGTGCCAACATTATAAAACCCAGTTCCTCTCCATTTGCGAGTCCAATACTACGGGTTTAAAAGAAAAACGGTATAGACTGTAGGGGTATTATATATCCTCTTAGTTAACTAAAACACACAAAGGCAGGAGTTGGACTCTTTGATTTATTTGTTACTTCACGTGTTCAGCTTTAGCATTCGACTGACTCCCTCTCAGTTTGCGATCTGCCTCTATGCTTGTTGCTACAGGGCCGATGTTGCGAAACAGAGAGAATGCCACCCGAAAGCGAACAAGTACTTAATGTTTATATACTATGTTGCTATTATGAACTGAACTTATGTATGTGTACCTCTACAATTCGCCTACTACAATTCGACCATCCTGACATTTAAGATCACCTGATCTTTTCGAAATTTCCAACTTATAACTATTACATTGTTCTTAGCCGCTATTTGTTACATTTTTGTTTTTTTTTTTTTTCTTTTTTTTTACTTTTCTTATCTTTAATTATACAAATTTACTTTCTACTCCCTATCCAATGTTTAATATTTTGACTACTCCAGACACCTTGATATGGATTTTGCGCCAATTGAAAACCTTCAACATCTTTAATTAAAAACCTATCATTTTTCAATACCTTCTCTATTTCATATGGACCCTTATGTTTAGGTATTAGCTTTCTAGCAACTCCTCCTGTACTATCGAAATTCTTAACCATAATGTAATCTCCTACTTTGTACTGCGTACTTCCTTTTTTCTTATTATTATATCTTTTTTCATTATCCCTCTGTGCTTTTAATTGCGATTCCGATCCTTTTCTTCTAATTTTTTTCAAGTCTCTAATTTCACTAACATTATCTAACTCTTCTAATTTTTGTCTTAATTCATCAACAACTTTTCCCTTTTGTTCAATTCCAAACAACATCTTGCTGGGAGATTGCGCTACACTTCTTTGTTTGGTATTATTCAGAGAAAATTCTACGTCTTCAATAACTGCATCCCAATGCAATCCCTTTTCAATGTCTGTTAATTTAGCTATCATAGGCCTACTATTCTATTGACTCTTTCTACCTGTCCATTGGCCTGGGGTGAACCTGTCGCTATCTTTATGTGTTTAATATTATACTCTCCCATAAATTTTGCAAAATCTTCGGATGTAAAGCAGGTCCCTCTATCTGATACTATAAATTTCGACCTGCTATATGATCTAAATTAATCCTTTAAAGCTAGAATCACTTCCTTTGTGTTCGTTGTTTTTGTTGCGTATAACCTAACATATTTAGTGAATCCATCTATTATTACAAACAGATTCTACAGATTCTACTTTATTCTACCGTTGTCTACTGTTCCGTAATGATCGATGTGTATTATCTCAAACGGCACATTTACCTTTGGGATGCTATGCAGCATTCCTTCTTCTTTTCCCGACTTCGGTGAAAATGCCACACATCTCAAACAATTTCCTATATGCCTAACAACTTTTTCTTTCATATTCGAAAACCAATAAATCTTACCAATAGCATCTATAACCTTATCTCTCCCTAAGTGAATTAATTCATTGTGATATTTATATAAAATTTTTTCTACCATTTCTTCTGGTACACAAAACAACAATCTTCCACCGTTTGCCTTCCTATAAAGTACACCATTTCTCATTTCAAAAATTTTATCTTCCGTTTTCTCTAACTTTTTCCTAATATCTTTCAACTTTTCATCTCTTGCTTGACAAATAATTAAATTATCTTCAAAAGTATTAGTTTCTATCACTAATATGTTCGTATTTCTGCTCAATGCATCCACATGTTGCATATGCTTTCCTGCTTTATGAACTACCTCGAAATCGTACTCTAATAGTTCTAATGCCCACCTCGCAAATCTAGGGTTTAATTCTACTTTATTTAACGCTAGACTTAATGCGTTGCAATCCGTAACAATTTTAAATCTCTTTCCCTGTACATAGATTCTAAATCTTCTTAATGCATACAGGATGGCCAATGTTTCAAGTTCAAAACTATGATATTTGGCCTCATCCTTTGTTGTGGCTTTCGAGTAATAAAATATAGGGTGCCATTTCATATCCTCTTTCTTTTGCAATAACACTGCACCAAAACCTTGCGCACTTGCATCTGTATGTAACTCTATTTCATCCTTATAACAATATAACCCTAACACTGGAGCTTCCACTAACTTTTTCTTAAGTGTCTCAAAACATTCTAACTCTTTTTCTTCAAACGAAAATTCTTTGTCTTTCTTTAATAAGTCATATAAAGGTTTTGCAATCGTTGAAAAACCCTTAATAAATCTTCTAAAATATGAACACAATCCTAAGAAGCTTCTGACACCATGCTCCTTATCTGGTACTTGAAAATCTTTAATTGCTTCTATTCCATTGTAATTGGCCTGTATTCCGTTACTTGTTATTAAAAATCCTAAATATTGTACACTCGATTGCAGAAATTCACATTTATCCATTCTCAGCTCTAATTTGTTCCTCGTCAACCTGTCAAAAACTTCCCTAAGTACTTCCATTTGTTCCTTAATTCCTTTGCTAGCTATCATAATGTCATCCATATATATAATAACTTTATCCTGCCTTATCATATCCTCGAAAATTCTATTAATAAATCTCTGAAAGACCGCCGGTCATTTTTCAGCCCCATTGGCATCCTTAAAAATTCAAACTGTCCTAAAGGCGTCATAAAAGATGTATATTTCATTGATTCCTTATTAACAAAAACATGAAAGTATTCATGTTTAAGATCTAACTTCGAGAATATCGTTTTATTTACTTATCTATCCAACAGATCATCAATCAATGGTAAAGGATAATTATCTTTGACCATTGTTTTGTTAAGTTTTCTGTAATCAACACATAATCTTAGGTCTCCTGTTTTCTTTTTCACTAACACCATCGGAGATGCATACTCTGAATCACTCGGTTTAATAATTCCGTTTTTTAGCATCTAAGATAATCTGCAGCTTTTCTTTTTCAGTATATGCTAATCTTCTAATGCTAATCTTCTTCTTCTTTATTAACATAACAGTTTTCTACAAACTCAATAAATTGACATTTTATACTATGATCCACCTGATCACCTATTTTGTAATCAATTGAGTTATTAATTTCAAACATTTCCCTCTCCACTTTGCTTATTTCAGCATTGACAGCACTACTCATTTGACTTTTACTACTACCTTGACTAACACTATCGCTAACTGTTTTATTATTGTTGAACATATTTTCTTCCTTTAACATTTTATCGCTTTTCTTGTTACATCGACTTTCAATTTTATCCACTGTAATCATTTTCAAGGTGTCCAGATTCAAGATTAAATTACATGCTTCCATAATATCTCTTCCCAATACTACATCATGATTCATAGACTCGTTTGCCACCATTATTAAATTAAAGTGTATTTTATTCAAATTTTTTATAATGTAAAACAATATTTTTCCATATGTTTTCAAGGGACTTTTGTTTAATCCGTAAAATGAACTTAAAACTGGTACTCCAATAACATCTTTAGGTACTTTACTATTTTTTATGAACGAAATGGGGCTTCCCGTGTCTATGAGGCATGCTGTAATAAATTTTGATTTAGCATTGTTCATAAAATTAATTTCAAAATATCTTACGTAATTGTTTTCATCCCCATTCTTGTTTTTCAGGCACCTTGCTGCAAAGTGCCCCATCTCACCACAGGCATAGCATGACCCTTTTTCGCGCTTTGGCTTCCTGCACTCTTTGGCCCAGTGTCCCTTCGAATTACAATTGAAACAACGCAAGAGTGTGCTGCTATTATTGTTCACCGATGCCACCTTCTTGTCTGCTTCATCCATTTTCGGTAGTTTCACTTCCGCAAATGCCTTCTTTATGTGCTGGATATCTTCAAAGCATTGGATACGGGCTTGGTTACGTAGCATTTGATTCGGAATACCTTCAATGAGGAGCGCCACCAATTCTTCCTTATCCATGTTTATTCCATGTGCAAGCATCACCTTATCGTCTGCATAAGCAACAAAGCTTTCGCTCGCTGTCCACTTTCGTTCCTCAAATTTTCGCCTTGTTTCTAACTTCGACTTCCTCTCACCAAACATTGATATTAGCTCAGCCGCCAACTGCTCCGTTGGTAGCAATACACGTTCTGGATCTGCATGCAACCACATGCATGCTTTTCCTTTTATCTTACTGACAATCAACATCTTTATATACGGTTCCTTTATTCCATAAACGCTGGCTATGTTTTTCGCCTGTAAGATCCATTTGCGCGCACATGTATCTCCCGAAAATTCATTTACTGCCTCGGTTGCCATACGCAATAATAAATCCATATTTTGCACAGCTTGTCCCATTGTATTTCGTTTATTCTTGCCACATTCTTTGTTGCTTTTCTCACCGCCGCCGTCTTCGCTGTCGCAAACTTTGTTTTCGTCGCTATTCCCGTCGCCGCTGTTGTTGTTGCGGGCGCCGTCTGCACTGTTGTTCTTGTAACTGCGTTCCCCGCTTTTGTCGTCATGTTCGCCGTTACTTTTGTCGTTGCGCACAGTGCTCTTCTCATCGCCGTCTTCGTTGCTATCTCCAGCTTCGCTGTCACTTTCGTCGTCTTTATGCTCTCCGTCTTTTCCGTTATTTGTTTTTCCTTTTTGAACATTATTACTGCTGCTTCCGTCCAAATCTTCTTCCTCGCTTTTTGATAATAATTTCAATTGATTTCGCTTTTCGCTTGTTAAATTATTCAAACGCAAAATCAATTCTCTTTTTGTTCCCGTGGTTGGTTCTTTTACTTCACTCAACCATCCTTTTAATTGCGCCGTCGATGCATTGTTTATATTCATTTTTTTTTCTTTTTTGGCTCGTGATCGGCCCACTTCTGATAATGTAGGGGTACTATATATCCTCTTATCTAAATAAAACACAAACGCAGGAGTTGGACTCTTTGATTTATTTGTTACTTCACGTGTTCAGCTTTAGCATTCGACTGACTCCCTCTCAGTTTGCGATCTGCCTCTATGCTTGTTGCTACAGGGCCGATGTTGCGAAACAGAGAGAATGCCACCCGAAAGCGAACAAGTACTTAATGTTTATATACTATGTTGCTATTATGAACTGAACTTATGTATGTGTACCTCTAGCCTACTACAAGACCGTCTCTGTGTCGACTACAGAGGATTAAATTCGAAAACAGTTTCCGATAAATATCCGTTGCCACTTATTTCTGCTAAATCGTATTCAGATATAGCAAATGGATTTTATCATTCATCCAAATTCAATAGAGAAAACAGCATTCGTAACTCCAGGGGGATAATATGAATTTTTGGCAATACTTTTTGGGCTTAAAAATGTCCCTTCTGTTTTTCAATGAGCGATAAATTGTGCTTTAGGTGATCTTAACTATAAATACGTCATTGCTTATCAGGACGATGTACTTATAGCTCCCAGCTCTAAGGAAGAAGCATTCGATAGATTACAGGTAGTTTTGAAGAATTTTCTTTCAATATGTCCAAATTCTCTTTTCTTAAATCTCGTATTTAGTATTTAGGTTTTGGAATTAAAGCAGATGAGGTGGGTCTGATCCTAAAAAATACAAGCTCTTGTTGATCTGCCGCCCCCGCAGTCTGTGACAGTTGAGACAGTTTATTGGGCTAGCTTTGTACTTTTGCCAGCTTGTGCCCAAGTTCTCACAATTGCTAAAACTTCGTTATACTTTAACATCAAAGGCTATTTTATTTGCATGGAATAGAGAGCACGAGTAAATACGAATGAATGTAATTACAATTTTGACTAATGAACCTGTTCTTATAATATTTGACTTACAGTTTCCTATTGAGCTTCAAATGCCAGTGCGGCTATGGAGCTATTTTGTTACACAAAATAGAAAACAAGCCTTGTGTTATTGGGTATTTCAGTAAACGGACGTTTCCCGCAGAATTTCCGTTATCATTCATACGAGTTGGAGACGTTGGCTGTTTATATACGTTGATTTCCTTTCCGGAAATCTTATACCTGAAGGCCATTTAAAGCCTGTTGATATAGTTGAAAACACATTAATTTGACTAGTAACGAACAGCAAAAAGATCAACAGGTATCGTCTATTGTTTCTAAGTTGCGTAATAACCTCAGGTCAGGAATATTATATCGAAATATTCAAAGGAACGGGAAAACCACTTTCCTTCCTATTATACCAAAGCAGTTTATGTGGTCTGCTGTTAATAATGTACAATATATGAAGCCATTTGGCTTCTTGGCTGGAAGAGAACCCTTAAAAAAATGTATGAGTACTATTGGTTTGAGAAAATGTCGAAATATGTTTGTAAGTTTGTAGGCATCAAATCTGGCAAAATACAAGGTGAATTGCATCCGATATCAAAGATCAGTATACAATGACATACTGTACATATTGACATAACAGGGAAGCTTAGCAGTAAAGATGACCAAAAGGAATACGTGATTGTGATGCACTCACTAAATTTGTTTACTTTTCCCATACAATAAAGTTGGATATAGATAGTTGCACTAAGGTTATCAGATCTCTAGTATCATTATTTGGTGTCCCTTCTTGTTTAATTGCTGATCAATGCTGTAGTTTCTCTATCTCTATGCTTAGATATTTATGCTCTGCTCAAAAAAAAGATCTTCACTTAATTGCAATTGGCGCATGTCGTGCCAATAGTCACGTAGCTGTAGCTGAAACAGGCCAGGGGTCTTGGCAGGACGCTTTGGGCGAGATTCAATTGGCTCTTAATTGCACGCCCAACAGAGTGACTAAAATTAGTCCATTAGAGTTAGGGCTGCGACATTGTGGTAATGAAAGTGCCACAGGTCGAGCCAGTGAGGGATAATACATCATTTTACATCATCATCTGCACATTATGTGGCCATTCGCCATTTGTCGTAGTTGAGTACTGTACTGTATTTTGAGTAATCTACAGGTTGTAAGCACACGAGGACGTGTGTAGCTCAGGAAGATCGTGTCGTATATTCCTTTTTAATTTTAAGGTATAACGTACATTTTGTATTTGCTGAACGCTGGACATATTGTTTTGGTATTTTATGGGGCATTTCTTCTGTATTCATAAAGCGAGACGGAAATAGTTTCTGTCAACGTAGTCTGGCATGGGCATGAATGGGACGGATAGAGTCCGGTAAAACTCACCACAGTGCACACTGGGGGAGATTCCCTTTTTTTTGACATAAAGTCAAATAATAAAGCTAAAGAGCTGCATTTTTGTAGAATTGATGCACTTGACATTTAAAATACGTACGTGAAATTTCAAGTAAATCGGACCACGCCCATCCATACTAGAATATAAAGTTAAGGAGTGGATGTTGCATGATTATTTCTTTTTATTAATTAATATAATAAATTTAAGCTGAATTTTTCTTATGCATTTATTTTTTATACATATAATTATACTATTATATTAATCAAAATTTTTTACGCCCAAATGCATAGAAAATGGATCATCGTGATCCGAATCCGAGTTAATATCATCGCTTCCCGAAAAATGTTCATTATTAATATGTTTTACATTTTTTTTATTTTGAGACGATTTTTTGTTTATATTAAGGCCTGGAAGTAAAGGATCCGATGAAACCATGGATGGTTTGTTTTAATACAAAAGCAGTATCGCCCATTTTTTCCTTTTTGGCTAAAATTGATGCTGCATGGACAAGAAGACTTGTACTATTTTCATTAATTTTAGCCAGATCCGTTGCTTTTTTTGAGCAGTGATCACTGTAAGGAAGTCGAGGTTGTCCCATTAGACCGTCTGAAGCGACTTGGTTGTTGTTTTGGTCCACGACAACCATCATCGTGGATGAAAGCCAACTGGAATGTTTTTTCAATTGTACGGTTTCATTTAGCTAGATTTTTCATTATATATAGGCGAAAGCTTCTGATTTGCTTAGCGATTTTAGCTTTCTCGTCAATAGTTATATCATTTAATTTAAATTCGCCAACAACCCAGTCAACTAAGGCATTGCCATTTCGATATCCTATAATCCATTCATCCAGCAGAACCGATCGGCTAATCTCAAACTTGTCTTAAACGGATAAAATATAAAGAGCATAGGCAAATTTGGGCACAAGGCGTTACTAACATCAATTTAATTAAAGTTTTGAGTAAACACATCAGTTATTAGTATTGGGCTCAAGTTGGCACAAACCATTTCTCACTCCACAATAGACGACAACACACAACACATAATTCTAAATCATTAAGTTATACCTATATTAATCATACCTTGACCTTTATGTTTCATTTTATTTGTAAATATTTGGACACGTGGTGTATTTTTAACAGAATCACAAAGTTCAGTAAAAGCTTCGCGCCAATGTTGCTTGAACAAACAGCTGATACAGCTCAAAGATATGAATTTGATATCGCAAAAAAAATGCAGTGTTGCAACATAAATGTTTTTAAATATCGTTTTGGTGCCCCTAATGTATGCTCTTTCATAATATGTAGTTAAAATACAATTTACAAAATTGTTTGACTTTATGCCAAAAAAAAAACAAAGGGAATCTGGCCCAGTGTGCAGTGTGTTTGTGTAGTGGTGTATAAAAGAGAATCAGAAACGCTTGGTTTTCGTCATTCTTGGTGATGAAATAAAGGGGGATAGTCTTGCCACGTGCCAGAAAGGTTTTCGTTGAAGCAGAGGTTGACTCTTGTAACGACCTTGTACAGACCTTGTATGTACCATATGTATGCAAATGTATGGTGAAACTGCAAAGTCATAATTTGCACAAATTTAAAAGATTAAAATGTAAAATAAAAATCAAGGCCGAATGCTATTGTATATTCGAGTTCCTGACTGAGCGGGTGAGAAGTGAGAATGAGAAGTTTAATCATTTTTCTGGTGTATCGATAGAAATTGGGGTATAAAATAAAATGAATTAAAAAATGTTTCAAAAGAATGGGAGCGTCATTTTTGAACGGTTTGTGGGCGTTAGAAGGGCGTGGTCCAAGTATATCGAAAAAAAATGTACAACACTAATAAAAAACAATTTAGTCGAATTCCCCGAATATCAGATACCCGTTACTCAGACTGTGGAAATGCGAGCGCGAAATTTCATAATTTGTCTGGGATATTGATAGATATTGGTGAATAAAATAAGAAAAATTTTAAATCGCAGTTTTGGTCGAGAGTAGAGTGGTCGTGGCAACATGGCTCAACAAATTTGTGCTGCGTCTATATATAGTCTTCTATAGTTCCTGCAAAGACACTAGAATAACAAGATGCGCAACGGCCATACATTGGTTTGGCACTATGCAGCCACTTTTTTTGGTGACGGCCAAAATTACTCTCTTTCCGCTCACTCCCGCTGAGAGCGTAAGAAATCTAAAAATAGAATTTGCTTGCTTGTGTGAGTAAAAACAAGAGACGAGAACGCGTATAAGTGTGCGTGTTGTGCTAGAAATCGTCTTTCGGGCCGAAATCAATTCTGATCGAAGAAACGAATTTCCATGGTACATATTAGGGTAGTTTTTGCCAATTTCCTAGCAATATGATAAAATAAAAACAATTTTAAAAATTCGCGCCCTGACTATTATAATTTTAAAGCTTTTTAAATTTGTTTGTTAAAATTGCCGCTCGAATTAGCTACCGTTTACACATTTATATTTATGTTTAATTCTAATTTGTCTCTCATCTGACAATTTTTTAAAAGCGAAATATTTTTTTTGAAACACTATTAATGTTAATGTTACATCATATTAAGTCAAATGATTTAATAAATATACTAAATAATTAAATATGATAACTGTTTATTGCAAAAGTAATATCAAAGACACTAGAATTATTCTAGTGTCTTTGCTTTGTTCATATCTTGAGGCACGAAGTGCGGACACAAGCACTCAACAATCATTGCCTTATTAATTTTTCACACGCCGCAAGATGAATACTCTAATGACAAATATTCTTATATAAAGTCATTTTTGAAATTTATTTTTGTGATAATATGTACATAGATTTGGCTATTTCTAATCTATTTTCAAATAATAATAACGTTAAGGCAATGCAAAACAAGAATTTTTCGCATGGTGCCAATTGATCAAAAATAACATAGATTTCAAGTCTAAGAACTTCTGAGGTGAAGGGCATATTTTGTCAAATTTACAATGCATGAGCATACGTGTGCACACATACAGTTGTCTGCTATCACTTTGTGCGTTGAAAAGAGCTGTTCGCTGTAGCGCTCTTCGCTCTCTCGCTCTCTAACAAAAATTCGAGAGAGCCTGAAGCCACCTCTAGAGCCACGGCGAAAAAATCGTGTGCCAAAAAGTCGTATGGCGTTACGCATCTTGTTATTCTAGTGTCTTTGGTTCCTGAGATCTCGACGTTCATACGGATTAGCGGACAATGCCAGATTAGCCGAGTCGTGTTGATTCTGATCAATAATATATACCCCTTATATGGTCGGAAACGCTAGTATACCCTATTACTCTTCGACAGGATAAAGAATACAGAAGAAACGAAGGAAAACAAACTATTATGCAGAAGTCTGGGCGTGCATTCTTTTATATTAGGGATGACATTAGGGCATTCTCATCTGCGAAAAGCAAAGGTGGATTGGGAGGACTTATTCGCGTTCACTACCGTGTCGGGTCACGCAGCCGAATTCAGCACTTGCTGAATTTATACTTTGAAAATACGCCAATTTTGGAGACAGTTAAATTTTGCTACACCTCAGCTGTCTTTCTTTCTTTCGCGCTCTCTCTCTTGTACTCTCGCATCTATACCTTTGACTTAACGTTCTGCTGTTCGCTCTGCAATTAAGTTGCTCATTATCATTTGCTTTCGGAATTGGTACATATCGCATCGATGCACAATCTCGTTCGCTTAAACCAATAAAATCTTATCGTTCGAAATCACTAAATAAAAAAACGTCTTTTTATTGCTCAAAATAGCTAATCAGAAGATTAAAAGTAATTTCGTTGGTTACAAAAGATTGCCTATAGATACAGGTTATATTTGTGCGCGTACATAGCCAGATAACGGAAGCTGCCGCAAAATCTTCTTTGCGTTCATTTTCAGGCTTGAACCGAATTCGCCGTTTCTTCGTTGTTGCTGCTGTTAAACTGGTTGCTAAGAATTCTGGAAACGTTAATGCTGATGCAAACAGGGTGCCATTTTTAAAGCGCAAGACGACTGAAATTTATCTACATACATATGTCAAGTTCTGCACTAATTTCGTTTAATGAGTTTTTTCTTTATGTGAGGTTGGGCTGATCGATGAGCTTCAACAAACATTTAAAAAAATGCACAACGAGCTCGATGACCTTGGTTTTGAGGAAATCGAGTGATTTGAGTGGGGAATTTGATGACATTCTCGTAACGCTTAAATCCTCTGTTCGGGGGGAGATTCTACTTAACTTTTGTTGGCGGCATTGCTTTGTATGATTGGGGCCACCTGCAGCGTTCAATCAGGAATAGGATTGCAGGATTGATTACAAGTAGGACCCGGTGGAATGGTTAAACCACCATACACCATACCACCTTCACAGGGTGTGGATAAACAAGTGGGCCAGGAGGCACTCAGTGGCATGATGTTCCAAAAGCCAGCCCAAAACCATCCCTTGCAGCAGCAGCCACCCCGCGTCAACACCCGCATCCCCATCAGGATCCGCAGCCCCCGGTGGATACGTTCCTCCAGGAGGAGGAAGGACCTGATATTTTCGCATGACAGCGTGAAATCCATCACGCCTGTTTTGTACTGAATAAAGCGGCTTACGAAGGCGGACGTATGTCCGGTGGATCCGTAGCGCATATTTATGGCCCTGCGATCTGTTCTGCTGACCGATTGCACTTGGGCACTATTGTTGAATAATTCTACGGTACTTGTGATTCTCCAGTACTTTGGCATTTCATACCTGCCTGGCCTTTTGAATTGATACCGGAACACTTTCAGAAGAATCTCGCCGAGATGATTGACAAACTGGAAGAGGAGCAGTCCGCTCTGCTGGCGGAAGATGCGGATGACGACGCGGACAACGGCACTGTGGTGTGCGAAAAGCTGCGGACAACCAGACGGCAAGTTCGCTGTGTGCGCAGCTTCAGTAGTTACAACCGCAGACGGCAATATGATGGGATGGAGTCTAGTTGCTGTGCTACAATAGATCACCAACAGAACTGACAAAGCGGGCAGTGAATATGATGGGCTTGCTGCCCATTAGGAATTCTGTTGAAAGTTAGCGACTGCCTGAAAGGGAAATAGACTGCTCCGATGGTAATTTCTCCCTGCAGACTGGTGTTCCTAATTTTGGGACATTGAGCCTATTCCTCCTAATCGCTGCATATCATTAACGCCACTTGTCGACTTTGTTTGTTTTGATGTGGTGCTCCACTTCGGCCTTACTCCTTTGCATGCAGTTTGCGTTCCAAATGATAATTTTGAGTTTTGGGAGATCATGACTTCGTCATCCTCGCCATCATGCCTTAATGGCGGACAAATATTGCGACTGTTTGACCTGGGTTTTGGGGCTTCTGGGGGTTTATGGGGTTAGGCTGCGACTTCTGGGTTACGATGAGTGCATCCTTGTAGCTTATACCCATTGGTGACGGTTATAAATATGGGCGAGGGTTTGACTTTGGGTGCAGCTTGTGCATTTGGCAGTGAAGGCAGCATGCCGTCTTATTCTCCTTTTTGGAGCAGGAAGCAGTATCGCTTGCTATGTCCAAATTCTTGACAACTGAAGCATTGCGGCACGTCGATGAATTTCAGAGGCGGCTCAATGGTGACAATTGACCTGCAAATCCTCTTTATTTTGTGTTCATCGTTGTTGTTGCTCGCTGGTTTGAGACTTACAAAAAAGATCCCTAGTTTGTTTTCTTGGATGTCCTGCCAATTGTATTGTGGAATTACTCTTTAATTTCTGCCTTGTCCATTGTGTGGTGAAGTCCCTTGATGACCACTCTGTACGCTCTCTCGTCCTCTGGTTGGAAGGTACAGTGTATTTCGTTTGGGTGATTGGCCGGGTGGAGGTTGGAACTGGGCACTAATAGCCGGTATGCCATCTTTCTGTTTGCAGAAAGTGCACTTGCAGTCAAAAAGAACAGTGCTACAATTGCCTATATGGCAACTCGAAATAGCAAGCAACTTAACCCTTCTGTCCAACTCCGCCGCGATCAGTGTCACAAGCTATAGTTTCGATCGCATTTAACTGGCACTAGCAAGGCCAAGATTATGGAATGAAGAACATTGCCCAAGTTATACAAATTTTTAGATGATATGATTTGACTTTCTAGACCAAAGGTGGCACTGTTCGGTAATATGCCAGACAGTTGTTTTTTTAAGTAATGGTGATGACTACATTTTTTCTTTATAGAGGTTTAATTCTTCTTGTGATTTCCTTTGTTTCCTTTCGATTTTATCATGTTGTCATTGTATTTTAGAACACGACATTCTGAGTGAGTACAAAAGCTTTTGCTACTTTTATTTACTGATGTAACTACGAGTTTGTGATGATATATCTGACTAGATGAACTATAGTATTTTTATGGTAATTATGGTAATATTATAATCTTCACGGTCGTAAAATTGTAAACTTCAATTGTATTGAAATCAAAAATATTAAGACAAATTGTTAATGCTCCATTTTATATTTCAAATGCAAGTATCCATAAAGACTTAGGAATCCCTTATGTTAAAGAAGAAATAGCAAAACATAGGAAAAAATATATAGACAGACTAAGAATACATTAAAATAACTTAGCCTTAAGTTTGCTAAATAATAATAACAACGTCAGAAGACTTAAAATATTTCACGTGCTAGTGCCTATAGCACTTCAAGTGAACAGACGTGTTTTCATCGAGCTCCGTATAAAATCACTCGATTTTAGTGAAGTACGATAAATATTGTAGTTAATAACATAAAATAAATCGAAAGCGAAAGAGACTCTATTGGCAATGTTAAATTGCTACACTAACACAATTTTCTGTGTGTGGAATAATAAAGTAATGGCGCTGTTGTTGCCGAAAATGAATGGGTCTTTCCCACCAGCTCCAGCTGATCGGAGGTAATACACTCACACTCTCTCCAGCCAGCAAACTTTTGTACTCCTTTTTCTACGGTAGGCATTGTTATGTGTGTGGATGATCGGATTGGCCGCCATGTTGGATACTGTGATGGATGTCCTAGATATTACCCGCACTCGCAGAGTAAAATAATATCGGCTGGAAATGATCATTCGCTCTTAAAAATGTTGATTACCGCTCGGTTTACCCTTTCAGACGCATTATACTGCATAGAATAGAGCCCTGTTATCAGATGTCAAGTGCTCGAGGCTTGGTAAATATTTACGAAACTAATTGCTTACTATTTTCAGTCGATCATTTTTATTGGAGGTTTTACCGATATAGAATACTATGTACGCGTTCTCGATCTTTTGCACATCCAGACCCATACCCGCCCAGTAATAATTGTATTATCTAATTGCACTGCCGAATCCTTGCTGGTATTGTAATTAACTACATAATACATATAAACTCAAGATGGTGATGTTGTATAGTGTTGTTATTTGATTGGTAGTACCTCATTTGTTATCTCTGTTTTATGTTGGTTTCGGTATCTTTTCCAAGCGCTTTCTAAAGTCAACCACGAATGGAGAAACCCTACCCTGATGGAGGAGTTGATCGGCAAGATTTCCCTAAGCAAATGATTGGTCTGGGTCAGGCACCTTAATGGACTAGCATGCTTTTCAACTGTTATACACTTCATCGAGTTGCTGAACTAGCTCGCTGGGTATCAGGACCGGTATATCGAGCGATATAAGCGAGAGGCATGATCGTCTCAGACAGCAGACTTTTTTTTTAAAATGGCTACCCAACGGCTAAGCAGAATATCTGAAGCAAGGGAAATGAGAAACGTCGACCAGCAGATTTAATACGAAGTAATTTTCCTAAACTGCCATCCAGTCAACATGCTGGGCGTGAGGAGGAAAGGATTTGTCCTCTTTGTTGACCTTTCAGCAGATCCCTGCTGCTTTCGCTGCTTCCCGTTGTTCACCCGTATTCTCGTTCTCCTTGACTGTGGCCAGGGTGGGAAGCGACGCGAAAAGTGCCATTGGAGCCAACTTAAAGCACTAAAGGTCGAACGGATCTTAATCTGTCCGAACGAACCCGGCGGCAGGATATGCCGGAGCAGATGGTCTCTCGTAGATGATGGGAAACTGAGTCTGGAACGATTTGATTTACAAGAAAACATTGCTTAATCATTTATAGTTATAAGAACTGGCAACTCAAGATTCGCAACTCTCTATCTTCTTTGTTTCCGCTTCGTTCTAAAGCAAAGTTGCGAGATTAAATTTTAATGTTCATATCTTTTTAACCACAAGGCCTAAACCAATAAAAATTGTACTTTGTGTAAATACTAATATGTTGCTTACTTTGTACTTATAATCTTATTAGTTTGTGTATTAGCTCGTACAACTTTCAAAATATAATATTAACTTTGAATAAAGTTTAAAAAAACTGTTGAAAATGGTTGAGTAATTGTGATAGTCCATATTGTAGAGTGATTAATTCCCAATTTATAAAATATGGTGTTAATTTGAGACTTTTCGCGAAAATTAAATTTTTATTTAGGAATCCTTAACATTGATGTTTCCTATCTCAGTCACAACCGGAAACTTTTGCAAATATAATCTTTTGTAAAAATACCTCGTTAGAATCAAATGAATAAGTACAAGAAATTAAATGAATTCTACTAATTTTAAAGAATTAATATTTAACTATAGAAAACAAATTGGAATTTCCGGTGCCACTAATATTAAGATTTGTTTTCAGTATATTTTGTCCCCAAAAGTACACCTGAACTTTAACAGGGTTCGATTAAAAATATTTAGACCGAATACCGGATATCCCGGTCGGTTGACGGAAATGCAAGGCAGCTGGCGGTGGGGGCATAGTACAAATTTATTAATCAGCATAATCAACATTATGATCTACTTACGCAGTTTAACCACATATGAAAACGTGGTTATGGTCGTAAAATATAAGTACAAGCAGTCGAACACGTATTCTTACTATTTGCATTACAATTACGAAAACCTTCACCTAAACCACTTTTTATTTAATAATAAGTAATGTTCTATCTACCTATTGAATCCTAAAATATGTCTATAAACTCAAGTCCATACCCAAAAAAATCAGAAAAAAAGAAAATCTTTAGGCTATCACTTCTTCTCAGGATAATTCTTTCTGTTCTTATCGGCGAATATTTCCACTAGAAAAAACATATACAGATAAAGATTGCAAATTTGGGTATAGCGATTCTAATTTTAACAGGTATCATTGAACATGGTTTTGATCACAAAATTTGATTGTTTTGCCAAACTCCCAGATTTGAACAGTCTAAATTGATATTGGTGTCAAAATTTGATTATTTATCGGTCAACTTGCCAAATTCAGTTTTATATTTTTATATAACGATATAAAAATTTTATTGTCGCTGCACATTATATTCAAGGAGCCTCTTAAACGGTTAAAATATTGAAACTAAAAATGCCAAATAACAGAATTAATTTAATTAACGAAACAATACGAATGAACTCAAAAGAAATTATGTGTACTAAATTTGATACAGGAGAAAATAAAACAAGACTTCCCCGACTATCTGATTCCCGTTACTCAGCTAGTGCAAATGCGAACACAAACGTTCACCATTTTTCTGGAATAGCGATAGATTTTTGCTAATAAAATCAGAAAAAAAATATTAAAAATGGTTCAAAATTGCGGGGTTGACCGTTTTGGGTGTTTTGAAAGGGCATGGGTCTTAGCCAAAGTAGGAAAAGATCACAGAAGCGAGGAAATGAATATAATATAAAATAAATAGTATTATGATATAAGTTAACATTAATTGATTTAAGATTAGGGGTATGTAGTTTCTAGTGAATCTACCTTGAACTGGGAAGATTGGAATTTAATATTAATTAAATAATAATTAATAAAGCTAAGCACACTCCTGTCATTATTGACAATAGCCCAAATATGGTCTGCACATTTTAGTTTAGGGTCCAGAAGAACACCAAGATCATCAACCCATGTTATTCTGTCCAAAGGGCAACCACTCAGAGTGTAAGTCGTGCGTATTGGGTTGATACGACAAAAGGTCATAACTTCACACTTGGAGTCATTTAAATTTAAAACGTTATCACGGCACCATATTTGAAAGCTATCTAGATCGCATTGTAAGTCCAAATGGCGCGAAATGTCCTAGTGCACCCAAATGTTTTATTACTAAGGGGTGGTCGTTAAAAAATAAGTTAAAACGAAGCAGATTAAGGTGGCTCCCTTTGGGACACCGGATATGACTCGGAGAATAAAAAAAAATATATTTGAAGAGGACTTGTTGCGTCCTGCCATTCAGATAGCTTGAAATCCAATATAGAAGATCAACAGGGAATCCTTATAAATAAAGTTTTCTCACTACAGTGTAGATGACCTCTGTTTGAAGATTATTTTTGTAGCCCTGTATTACGAAAGAAGTAGAGTAGAAGAAGAGTAGCAACAAAGCACCAGGACATGACGTCATCTGCAACGCCGCATTGAAGGCCCTGCCCAGGCAAGCGATCCTCTACATAACGTTGGTTTTCAACGCTATTGCGAGGTTGCAATACTTCCCTTATCAGTGAAAGCTCGGGATAATCTCCATGATTCACAAACCTGGCAAGCCGGAAAGGGAACGCGCCTCCTACCGGCCGATCAGTCTCCTCACTTCAATTTTGAAGGTGTTTAAGAGACTGATTGCTGTCCGGATTGTAAGGATTATGGAAGCCCAGGGGATTACCCCTGAGCACCAGTTCTGGTTTCGTGCTGGCCACCGTACTGTCGAGCAGCTCCATCGGGCCGTCGAGCAAATTCTGACTGCCTACGACAGTACGGAATATTGTAACAGCCCCTTCTTGGACATTTGAGAAGCGTTTGATCGAGTGTGGCACATTGGACTTCAGCTAAAAGTCAGGCAGACGATGGGTGCTCCATATTTTGGGTTACTAAAATCGTACCTGGAAGGAAGGATGTTGCTGTGCGCTTTCATTCAGCAATTTCCACCGAGCACAATGTGGCAGCTGGTGTTCCACAAGGTAGTATCCTCGGCCCCCTGCTCTACTGCATGTATAGCCACGACATGCCGCATTTGCCGATGACGTGTGCGTCACCTACATGTCCCGATGCGAGCACGACGCAGCCGATGGTATCCAGGACTTTGCAGACCGGTTCTCGGAATGGGCAAGACGTTGGAACATTGGCATCAATAGCAGTAAATCCGACAACGTCTGCTATACTTTAAACCGGAGAACGCCACCGCCCGTCTACATCGAGGAAGCCCCCGTACCACAGCCAAAAGCACCAAAGTACCTTGCAGTGCCTCTGAAACGCAGACTCACATTTGCCAAGCATGTGACCGAAATCAGAACGCGCCTACGTGCTAAGGTGGCGAAGCACTATTGGCTAATTTGTTCGCGCAGTAAATTTTCGCTATCAAACAATTTACAAACAGATCTTAGCACCAAACTGGAAGTATGGGTGCCAAATCTGGGGCTTGGCATGCGACAGCCAAATCAAAAGGATCCAGGCTATCCAAAATAAGGTCGCAAGACTCATCACCGGCTGCGAGTGGTTTGTGCGAAACACCACCCTGCACAAAGACCTAAAACTCGCAACGGTATTTGACAAGATAAACCAGCACTCGAGTAGATACCATGATAGGTTGGAGCGCCACAGAAATCGGCTGGCCAGCGCTCTAAACAGACCTCGCCCACCATGGAGGTTCAATAGAAGGCAAACGAGGGATCTCATTTCCCGATCTCCTTTGATATATAAGCTGACGCTTATCTTAAATCCTATTTGGATGTGATTGTTATGTAATTTCTGTAAAATTATTGTAAACTTGAAAAAGCTAACTATAGTTAGCCGGCGCTCCCAAATGATCTGAATTAATAGAAAAGAAGGACACAAAGGGGCTCCAAGATTTCCCAGTATGCCTTAATAAATAAACAAAAAAAAAAAACAAAAAAAAAAAAAAAAATATAAAAAAAATTGTATGATGATAGAGCAGAATCATTTTTCGAATGGCTGTTGGCCGTATTAGGCAAGGTGACTATCCAACTATACGAAAGACCCTTTTTGGTGGGGTTGTCTCGGGCAGATACAAGTCGGGGGTCCCGAAACAAGAATAGTTTCATAGTGAAGAGCCGTTAAAATCGATTGACAGCACACTACAAATAAAATTCTGACGCCTGAGCACAATTTATGTGAAGAAGACAGGACAGGAAGACTGCTCAGGTATTGCCATCAGGTCGGCTTAAAGTTAGGCTGCCGTTTTAGTCCGGTCCAAATGAACTGGGAAACTTTTTCGAGGTTACAAAACGGCGGTTTTTTGTCGCTTAAACGAAGGTTGTCTCGAGATCCTAACATAAAGACCCTTCCGCTCCACATTACGTCCTTCCCCATCAATGCGCATCAAAGTAGCTCGTTGTGTTAGATGCTTTTTCCAAAACAGCGTCTCAGGTGGCTTTAAATGACATCCTGATGGTGCCCCACAGATTCAAGAAGAGTATTGAGTATTGTCAAGTGATGGTGATGATGAAGCTGGTAGAATTTTCTACTATAAAATACTTATAGTGTGGAGGAGAGACCCCTCTGAATCCATGATATTATAAAAGCTTATATGTTAGATTGGGATGAGTCGAGCTAAAAAGCTGTCTGTCTCAATTTTGAGGATAAATGGCCCAGAATTGTGCATTTCGAGCTGGATGGTGAAGTCAAAGGCACTAGAATAACAAGATGCGAAACGGTTTCGCACTATGCAGCCATTTTTTTGGTGACGGCCAAAATTGCGCTCTGTCCGCTCGCTTACGCTGAGAGCGTAAGAAATCTAAAAAAGAATTTGCTTGCTTGTGTGAGTAAAAACAAAAGACGAGAACGCGTATAAGTGTACGTGTTGTGCTAGAAGACGATTTTCGGGCCGAAATCAATTCTGATCAAAGAAACGAATTTACATATTTGGAGAGTTTTGGCCAATTTCGTAGCAATATGATGAAAGTGCGCGCTGTTTAAACATATCAAATTGGAATATAAAAAAATGAATATGAAAAACAACTGAATCTAATGTGCATTTTAAATAATAAAATTGGATCATTTACATACATCATATTAAGTCAAATGACTTAATAAATATACTAAATATTTAAAGCAAATACAAAGGAAATTTTTATAACTACTGTAATATAAAACATAAATTTTCCAAAAAGAAGACATTATATTGAGAAATAAATATTCATAAAATAATACGAAGTAGAAAATAAAAATTTATAAAACAAAAAAAATATGAAAACTTTTTATAGCAAAAGTCATATATTTGGTCATATCTTGAGGCACGAAGTGCGGACACAAGCACTCAACAATCATTGCCTAGTTAATTTTTCACACGCCGCAAGCTAATGACAAATATTCTAATATAGTCATTTCTGACACTTTTTTGTGATACTATGATTCGGCTATTACTATTTACAAACTATATTTAAATAATAATAACGTTAAGGCAATGCAAAACAAGAATTTTTCGCATGGTGCCAATTGATCAAAAATAATATAGATTTAAAGTCTAAGAACTTCTGAGGTGAAGGGCATATTTTGTCAAATTTACAATGCATGAGCATACGTGTGCAAACATACAGTTGTCTGCTATCACTGAATGCGTAGAAAAGAGCTGTTTGCTGTAGCGCTCTCCGCTCTCTCGCTCTCAAACAAAAATTAGAGAGAACCTGGAGCCACCTCTAGAGCCACGGCGAAAAAATCGTGTACCAAAAAATAGTATGGCGTTACGCATCTTGTTATTCTAGTGTCTTTGGTGATGTCTTGCGGCAGGAAGCAGGATGTTATCAAGCGATTCCCATCACACCTCAAACTGCTTAGAGTGTTGGCTTATATGATCCGCTTTATAAAAAAATCCAGAGACAGGAATATAGTTTTCAAAAACACTGTCTCCGACTGAATACAATGAAGCTTTTCATAAGATTATCAAAATACTTCAAAAGTACGAGTATCAAATATAAATAGAATTTCGTAAAGGGCCAATTGATTGAACGCATTCATTCATGAGGACATGGGCACTTTGTGCAACTTTCCGTTATTGCGAGTTGGGTGGAGGAGCTAACGCTCATATGAGAACCCGGCGCAGAATCAGGCGTGTCATAAGATGCCAAGTTTCCCTTGCTGATGACGAAACGCTACCAATTTGTACATAGCTACACCCGCCATCTGCACCATTCAAATTTTCATGTCGGACCTCGAGCACTTGTGAGCATCCTCCGAGAACGTATTTGGCTAGTAAACGCTCAGGAACTTTGTAGTCAGACATGATGCGATGATGGGGCTTGTCCCTTCAGTCAGGCAAACGTTCTGGTCCCGGGCATAATTTGGGGCAAGTGGCACAACCAGCAGAACTACGTCGAGGAGGGAAAACTCGTCGTCGTAACAGAAGACAAAATGCCGCCTCAACAGTGGCTGCTGGGAATAGTCATCGCGACGCACGCACGTGACTACGGCATGGTTCTGACCCTAAAAGGAGCGACGGAGCAGTGTTTCGTGAGCGATTCACAAGCTGGTGCCGCTGTCAGTTTGTTGAAGCCGTTGAGGCCATCAACGGGCCAGGTTGAGGTTGAGGTTGGCTGAAGTTGTAGTGATTTATTGGTTTTGTATGAAGTACACAACATTTTTAGTCTAGTGTAAGTTAGTTTAAGGCGAATACGCCAACCATTGTTAGGCTAGGCTCTAAGTATGAAAATATAAGTTGTCGAAAATTGAAACCGCCAAGCGCACACGTACTCTCTTCGTCGCCGCCGAAAAAATTTATTATTCTTGCCACCAGGTTTATCGGTGTTTTGATAAAATAATTAACATTTTCTTTCCTTTCCTTTGCCCACACTGTGTTCTTTAACGTGGGTTTCCGCGGCCTCCCCTGGGGATTATAGTGGGGCGATTGATTCAGCGCAGGCTGAATCCTCTGAATTCCTCTGCACCAGTTCAATGATCTCCTTCAGTTTATCCGCGTTCCCTGATAGTGTTTATGTACACCTGACCGTCCCGGTCGTCTGCTTGTCAAACAACGCTTTCGTCAGCATGGGCTCTGTTCCCTATGCGATGAATGCCGGCGAGTATCCAATAGTCTCCGCTACACTCGTATTCACTGCCAGCTTCGGCTCCGGCCACTTCTCGTCCCACATCCTGTCAACTGCGCTACCATTGTTTCTTACGGTTTTGTTGGACCTTTCTCTTGGATTATATGGAACCGTGAGCTGGTGTCGCACACCCAGTTTCTGCAGAAACTTATTGAACACCCTGCTCATAAACTGCATTTCGTTATCCGTTATCATCGCATTGGGAACACCGTATCTGGTCATAAATTTGCACACATGGTGGCCTATGGTTCCTCTGGAAACTGGCTAGCATTTTATCGGCCGCATGCAGAAAAAAATGTGCTGGGCGAAGGTCGTCAGAGTTTACAGGGTGTATAATTCCATTATAAGCATGGAAACAGAAGTTCATAACAATTTAACTTATCATTTTAATAATAAAGAACGCAATATCATGGTAATGAGTTTGACCGAAAAGTCATGTTGTCATTAAGATGAGGCTCTAATAATTATAAGACTCCAGATATTTATAATTTTTTTTAATATTTAGATTGGTAAGGTAAGTATCTTTTTATTTGGATATTTCACATGTTACGGGTAGATACTAATGTCTTTGTGAATAATGTATTTTATCACTGCGTCCCAGTAAAACTTTCTATGAGTATCACTGTCTACGGGCAGACTCTCTGATTTTTTCCTGGCTTCGGTGTCATTACGTTTATCGATTATTTCCACTTCTTTGAGAAGTAGCCAAGTTGTTTGATACCTTATAGAGTTTTAAAATTGCATTATTTGTTCTGCGTGGGAGTTTAAATAGCATTTATCGATTTATGTCACAGCCTGGCGACTTTTTATACCCATTATTCGTCGAGACGCAGCGCAAGTTTGGTGAAAGATTTTCCCACGCTCACTCTAACGTCCACAAACCTCCCAAAGTTGCTGAAAACCCACGTTTACAAATGTATTGATAATTCTTTATTTATTATTAGTTTTGTAAATTTTAAATGAATATGTCAAAAAACCCTTTTTGCCACGCCTACTCTTACGCTCTCAAACCGCCCAAAACTGCCACGCCGAGTCCTATGAAAAATGTTTTGATTATTTTTACATGTTTACATTAGTCTTAAAAATTTCCATCGATTTGCCAAAAAAATGTTGCTATGCCCACTGTAATTGCCCAAACCTATAACACCCACACTTTTAAAAAATATTTTTATCTTTTTTTTTGTATTATTTTGTACCCATCTGGTACCCATCCAGTTGACGCATTTTGCTGGATGGTTTTCATGTAGGCAGTCCACAAGGGCATGTTGCTTACCACATCTTACACAGATATCTACATTATAGCAGTAATTTTTTGTGTTGCTAAATGATTGGCACGGATGGCATGGTGGCATCGTTTTTGAGTGGAAGTAATCCGTTGGCGACAGCGTGTCTTAAGCTTATGTATTTCCTTGTAGTTCGTAGCGGGCACTAATTTAACAAAGACTAAGTTGAGGAGCTTTGTTTTGTCGGAACGGCTTCTGAGTCTATTGATAATCCGCACTATGTGACCAAGTGAGATAAGGCTTTTCTGAACTGTGTTAAGAAATCTGTGAGTTTGGAGCACGTACAATTGTCCCGCGATAAAAAAGATATTGCTGGTCCTCATGAAATGGACAGTCTTTGTAGTTTGCTTTATGGGTTCCCATACAATTTTTACAGTTTAGGGTCAGTTTTGTTAGCAGACTAAAATTCAGAGTTGAGAGAGTTCCCACAAACTACGGAGCTTTTGATATGGCATTCGGTAGTTCTACGATGCAACTAGTATTTGATCGGGAGAACTATTCTTGTGCTCTATCTTCACGACGGCCAAGCTTTTTTCCGACGCAGAATTGGGAGTCATTAGAATATTGTTGGTGACGTAATAGAGTCGCAGTTGCATATTCCGTTTCCAAAGGTAAAAGTAGCGGCAAGAAAGCCGCTTGTTGTGGGCTGTCTAAGGGAAACGCTCCGCAGCTTCTAACAAGTGATCAACATGCTGATCAGCTGTCCATCACAGCAATTCCTCAAATGTTGATAATATCAACAACTGAAAAAGATTCGGAGCAATCTGATCCCTACACTTTTTGAAAATGTTATCAATTCTCATGTGCATCACCCTTGTAAATCAGTTATTTCACCATGTCAGCATGGTAATATAAAATGCAGATCAACAGCTACTAACCTTTTGTAGCTAAATATAATTTGTATTCAAACATAATCTTCAAACTTTTAATTTTCTTGTCAACCCGATACCTGCGAATTACAAGTGGATGCTGTTTGGACAGAAAAACATTGGTTGGAGATCCTTTTCTTCTTCTGGATCCTAAACTTAAATTTCCAGACCATATTTCGTCTATTGTCAATAGGGCCAGGAGTGTTCGTGGTCTTGTTCTTCTTATAATTATATATATTTGCTCGTTTCTGTACTCTTCTCTATATCGCGTGTATTCTCTCGCGAATCGAGCCCTACGATACACTGCAGCGCCCCTTAGTCGGTTGTACAAAAAATACCTTCCCATCACATTGGATCAAATCAAAACAAAAAAAAAATTATTTTGGTCGCCAAGAAAAAAAACAATAAGCTAGGTACACACAAGTTCAGGTGAGACGGCACAGAGTGTAGTGTAGTGTCTGCGTGCTGATTTTAAGGAAGAAACGGTGGACTTTGGACATGGTGACTGGAAATAACAAGGAATATGAAGCGGTGCCTGTAGCGACTCCAAAGCTATTAGAATGGTTAAAATGTCTAACTCAGCTTAAGTTTAGTATTTAGATTTAGTCCGATTTTGTCTAGTATTTTATCTAGACTTACACCGATATCTATTAACATTTGAATTTTAAACACTGATAATGTCCATATCGAGAAGCCATCGATAGGGAGCTTAAAAGCGTTCTCGTATCGATAAGAATATCGATAGCCTTGACAGCTGTAGCGTATGACTGCTTTGCCATCGCTGATATAAAGAAGTTTCCGGAAGATTCTGTTTCCATTTAGCGAATACAGTTGTGCGAGAAATTTAATTACGTCCTAGTGTCGGTCTTCATTTGGTAGGCAGCAAGTGCAGTGTGTATGCAGACTTGGGTGTTTTTTTTAACATTAAACAACTTGCAGATCACAAAACTCGTGTTTGGTCGGTGCTGCGGCAGTCCAGACTTATCGTTGCCATTGCTGGCGCAAAAGGTTGTGCAGCTACCAGCAACCACTGATCCAAATCGGTGGTAAATAGGATCGCGTCTCAGCCCGGCAGGCCCCAGCGCCAGATTGGGATTTCTCCTGATTTTCTGTCGACGTGAGAAACGAACCTGAGAGTCATATCGGCCATAACCCTACTTTCGTATTTCCGTGCTTTGCCATCAACTATATCTTAGGTCTGCTCCATTTCGCGGTGATCAAGTCTAATCTCACCCATCGAAGAAATTGAGATAGCAAGTGGGTTAAAGAAAATTATTTGTTTTAGGGCAATGAAGAGCTTAGAACAAAAATTTAATGGAGAATTATTCTTTTTTGTGAAAAAAAGGACTACGATAGGTTCTCAAGAAAATGGGAAAGATACCCCCTATTTATGTTTCAGCGACACACGTCGGTGATCGATCTTCATCGTTGGAATTATCCTGAGTGAGTTATATAATGTTGTTATTCATTAGCCTGAACTCTTACAAATGCTCTTATGAAATCAAACGAAACCTATTGAAACAAAATTGGTAAATTTTTCGTTATCCTTGTGAAGTCTTGCTTGATGTGGTTATTTGAAAACAATTCATCACAATTAGTACGTTTTAGTACGATGGTTCAATGGATCAATATCAAATAGAAATTAAGCCAAACTTTTAATATACAGAGGTGGTCAAAAGTATTTACAGCACGTGCTTTTTTTCCAATTGTCAACTCTGATCGCTTATTGATCTGCGACGATAGTACATTCATTCATAGAGCTGTACTAGCTAATATGTTTTCCAATTAAATTTTTCGGAGCTGCCGCAATTTTAACGTTACTAATGGTGGGACTACTGAGTACAACTCCCTTAATAAGTCTTCAGTCTCTTGGGTTCAATGTAACTTTTCGGCCAGTTCTCTTTTTATTTTCCAAATTTCCCAGTGTGTTCTTTTTTTAACTAAATTGTACACAGCTTTACGTGATATTTTGTACAACTCAGCTAATTTGGATGAAAAAGTACTAGTCTTAAGTTTAGTGACAATCTCGGCTCGATGCCCAACTATCAGTTGCTCCTTTGTTTTTGCCATTTTACAAATTAAATGCTTAGACTAATCTTCAATTTGCACTGTGTAAATAATTTTGACGCGTGAAAATTGTGTATAAATACTTTTTACAACAGACAAGGATCAGTTCAATGTTTCTATTTTTAGCCCATAAACAGTTATTTTTTCCACTTCTTCTTTCGTTTGTATAGATGTAGAAGCACGACAAATACCGTTATGTTCGTTTGTGAGTACAAAAGCAGGAGCAATAACGATCAAAGTTGACAATTGAAAAAAAGCACGTTGTGTAAATACTTTTGACCACCTCTGTACATATATAAGTTCCTTAGACTTAAGCACATGCCTGCACACACCTACTTACTATTGTAGATAAGAACAATAAGAACTGTCACATAACGGAATAAACCCAAAGAAAGGCTAAATGGAATAAACCCAAAATTGTCTAGAGGATGTAACCGAAAACCCCAAACAAATCACCCACCAGTAGACCAAACATCCGTTGCCTAATTTTGTCAAATCAGCATGTTCCCACGTTCTGAGCCCAGACTCACAAGCTCAAACACATGTACATATGTTTTGAATTTCAATAAATAAAATCGTAAAGACCTAAGAGCGCTTGTATCCAAGGGCGAATGCACTTGAATCCAAGAGAACTAACTCCAAGCTCATTATAACTGTTAAGTCCAAAGTCCATATTCAAAAAGGTCGAGGCTTGAAGGTCAATCAAACTAGATCAATAAGTTAAGTTTAAGACCTAAAATGAAAGGATCGGCGTTCTTCAAAGTAAAATGTTGTATTTATTCAGTAAAATAAAATTATATTTTTTAACTTATGAAAGTTGCAATCTTGTAATTATATATGATCTCTTCAATCAAATCATTTTAGTTAAACAAAATTCATTTTAAATGATCCTAATGAAACTCTTAGCAAGGGTTAATTGAATAACAGAGAGTAGTAGTAGTAGAGTCAATAACACATTCTTACGTTTACTACACTTATAAATATTTTAAATAAAATGAAAATTGGGGTTTACACTGCCAGTCTTACGTTAAACGCACGTTTAGTTGCATACAACTTTGCTATTCATTTATTTATTTATTAAATAACGATAGATAGAATAGAAAATATGCAAAAACATTTCTTATTTAATTATACTTTAAATAGTGTTTTTCAAACATTTTCCTAAAAATACTCGAAATAAGGAGAATTTTTTTTGGTTATTAGAATAGACGTAATTTGACTTCTTAATTTTTATAAGAAAAGTATTTGGACTTGCATAGACTGACTCAAAACACTTCTCCTACCGTTACACGCTACAAATGATGGTTAGAGGAGGCCTAAATAGACAAGTCGGTCGCTGGAAGCGGAACACTCGGGAAGAACTGGAATATTAATAAACAACGTAAATCAGCGTAAGCAGCAAGGGAGCCGTGAAAATGAACAAGGAGAAAGATCACTACGTCGAGGCGTTCGAGGCAAGCACCAAATTAAGACATGTAGCTGAGGTCCATCAAGACGGCTTAGTTGTGTCCCTCAGTGTTTGAACAGGGGGCCTTAATTCTAGCAAAGCCCCATGTACATGGGGGGATTGTTGTGAAACCCAGTTGATTGTTTTGGAGATTGCATAATGTAAACAAGGCGGTTGCCTGGAACATGCTGGTGTTAGCTTCCTTCAATTCGTGTACATTAATAATTAGTGGCTAGCCCCCAGCAGCGCAGTCTGCACCACCCATGTTCACGAGAGAGGCAAGACAGCGGAAACGAGGCCGTCAAGCAAAGCGTTTCAAGTACGTCCGCTCCAGCTTGAGGAAAGACTAGGGTGGAACGTTCGTTTTTATCTAGGCGTCTTGCGACAAGGACTGCGGCGTAACCCGGACCTTCGCAAGGAGCGTTGGTGCTGTCTCAACAGTAGTCTGGCAGGACCGGCCGGGAGAGAGCAAGGGACGGCTAGAACACCTTTCGCCTTGAGAGTCCACCATCTGTTACCAGAGGAGTGAGCCCAACAGGTCATCTTCTCGCCAATGATCAAGCGTGGCAGCGTGGGGACGCAACCTGGGGAAGCAACTATCACCCTCAACGGACAATTTACTTCTAGTATAACAAGAGATAAAAATCAACGTAACAAGAACTGCAAAGAGTTGTTTCTGGTAGCCGGGCGATCACGTTGGTGGAACGAGCACACAACACACAACGAGATCTACAAAATCAGTTCGTTACAATTTGTTCAATCAATCAATTATTAAATTGATTACGGAAGAGAGTCAAGATTACAGAGAATTGGATAAAGTCTATTGTAGTCAGAATATAATACTCTGTAAGGGTCATGGAACTCATGGTTGGATCTACAATGATTTAAGATAAGGGGTATATAGTTTCTAATGAATCTACTTGAAACCGAGAAGTTAAGCCAACTAATCAAGTCGGGCCTCTCAACATCCCCACGAATAAGCTTACAAATAAAGACTGTTCCAAGCATAGTTCCTAGGGACGGTAAATTAATTAAAAGTAGTCTACTGGAATAAGGAGGTAATATGCGGTTTGCATCCCAATTTTGGAATTTTTTTTCGCCGCAAGGCAAAAAGTAAGAACTTTTTTTTGGACCGATTCAATGCGGTCCGAGTCCACGTATTATGGACTCCAAACAGAGGTGATCCGTAGTTTGCTACCTTTTTTATGAAGAGGAATCACAAAGGACCATATATGAGGGAACTGTAAAGCTTCCAGAGATAAGGTAAACAGTTTCAGTAGAGGCTTGCACACGGCTTCCGCACAGAATCTGAGCACACAGTCAGGGGTTCCATCGGGGCCTGGCGAATAGACGGGCTTAACACGCTGAAGATCGTTAAGCAGTGATCTTTCGTTAAGCAGTGAGCTTTCGTTTATAGTGGGTCAAAATATTAGATTCGACTTAGATGCCGCATAAGAGGTAAAGTTGAATATGTTGTTTGAAAAGGGCTATTGCCTGATCCGATGTAACCGTAGTGTTTTCAAAAAATAGCGAGGAAAGGTAAGAACTTGTTTTTCGCTTAGTGCTAACAAAATTATAAAACTGTTTCGGATCCTGTGCAAACTGGAACTTACAACGGTTTAAATAATTCTTGTAGCACTGAGAATTAAGCCCGGTAAAGTTTAACCGAGCGTTTAAATATTTATAGAGTCTGGACTTTACTCTTTATTAAACCAAGGAGGTTTGGAGATTGACGGATAGTACATCGGAACACAAGAGACAAAAAATGATTTAATTGCGGAATAAAACATATTAATGGCATCCATCATTATGTTGCAGGAGTGAAGATCGGACCAATTAAAGCCAGCTATAAAATTGCGAGTTACGGTAATCGTCAAAAAGTAACTCCTCCGATGCGAGGGTAGATCTAACCGAAATTAAGACTCCACCTCCCCGTCTGGAGGGACGGTCATACCTATATATAGTGTACATACCTGGGAAGACTTCGGAGTTAAATAAGTAGTTTGAAGAGGAAGACGATGAAGAGGCGGATGGTGCAGTGGTCTGGCCACGTGAGGGAAGATTAATTCCCACGGGCCCCTTATTCCTATTTTTGATCTTAGCTTCGAACTCTTTTACCACCATACTATCCGGCCAAAAATCACCCGAACATATGGTCGAAAAAAGCTCGTTTGGCACAGTTACCTTGAAAGATGATATGTCCCTAGAAAGAAAGAAAGAAAAGTTAAATTTTTCCACTTGCATATTATCGGCTTTTGTTTTGTCTTGTATATAAGACAATATATCAGACGTTGTTTGGTCGGGGAAACTAATCGAGACAGGTGGAACCACTGGTTGAGAAACCAGTGCAGAAAATTCGGAATCTTTAGCAATCACAGGGTGGGGTCCCTCCACAGCGGATTGATCGGATTGCTCCGAATCTTTTTTAGCTGCCTATCTTAGCAACATATGCGGATTTGCTGCGATTGACATCTTATCAGTTGTGGAGTATTGTTGATCATTTGCCCGTGGTTGCGGGGCCTTAGGCAGCCTACCACCAGCGCCTTTTTTGCGCTTTGGAGATTCATCTAATAGCTTAAGGCCATTAAACTGTGAATTAAGCGCGGAAAGAAGATCATCGGCTCGACGAAAACTATCCCTAGCTACGCCAAAACTGTTGATCAGTTCTTTCAAGCCACCTTTAGTTTGGCGCATAAACGATTTCATCTCGTTCGCAACCACACGGCAAGGATCACAACAGTAATTTAGATTTTTACCCTTTGTACGGCCATTAAAACCAGCGCACTTAGCGCACCATTCTATCACATAGAAGTCACGAGACGTGATCCCCAGTGCATGTGTTTGGCGATGTAGTCTCCTGCAGCTATAAAGCGATCCCCCAGTGTGTTATAGAAATCCATCCATCGGAGGGCTTTGCCATCCGGGTGATCTGTCCGGCAGAAGGTATAACCCGTTATGTGAATATTATATCTTATATCTTATATCAATGTGGTTTAAATTTAGGAAAATACCGTTAGCATTCCACATGGATATACGTAGGTTAGACATTTATTATTTGAGCTGTTGTGCTACAAGAAACTAAATCCACATATTCTAGTGCTGAACAAGGGCTTGCATAGTCGCTTGCATAAGTTCCATCACACTTTGTTGCATGGTAAACATTATATTGTAGTTTCCAAATTGCTTTGTGGCTGCCCTGGGTTATGCTGCAAAGCTTCGGAATAGGAATGTCTGCCCTTAGTGCCCTTAGTGATATTTATGATCGTCGGCTTTGGCGAAAAAATGCGTTTCTTGTTGTTTTTGAGTTATAATACGCATTTTCCTTATTTTGTTGACGCGTAGCTGCTGCTCGTTGCACGCTCTTCTTCAGCTTCTTATTGACCGGTACAGCCTCTTCTGTAGTTTGCCGTATGTATGTGAAAGTCTCCACAGACTACGCAGACTTATCGAAGTGTGCAGTATGTCTTGGTGTGTCCCTACTTCTACAGGTCCGTTGCGTTTGTGTGTTTCATCCACGGTAGGTTCAATACCTTTTAGTACAACTTGCAGTCCCTTGCTGATTTTTAGTTGATAGGTGTAGAAATTATTTTTTATTTCCTCCGGGTATTTCGAACAAAGTCACTATAATAACAAAGTTGCGTAACGGCCATACATTGGCGACGGCCAAAATTGATCTCTGTCCGCTCGCTTTCGCTGAGAGCGTAAGAATTCTAATAATAAAAAATATTTCATAAAATTAATACGTTGTAGAAAATAAAAATTTATAAAATAAAATAAATAATAATAAAAATAATATAAAATAAAAATATGAAAACCGTTTGTTGCAAAAGTCACATCTAGAGGCACGAAGAAGCACTCAACAATCATTGTCTTATTAATTTTTCATACGTCGCAAGCTGAATACTCGAATGATAAATATTCTAATATAGTCATTTTTCAAAATTTATTCATTGATATTATGTACATAGATTCGGCTATTACTATTTCTAATCTATATTTAAATAATAACGTTAAGGCAATGCAAAAAAAATAACTTATTACATGGTGCCAAATATCAAAAATAATATAGATTTAAAGTCCAAGAACTTTTAAAGTGAAGGGTATATTTTGTCAAATTTACAATGCACACATATACAATGTGCACCATATGCTGTTGTCGGCTGTCACTGTATGCGTAGAAAAGAGCGGTTCGCTCTCTCGCTCTTGAACAAAAATTCGTGAGAGGCTGGAGCTACCTCTAGAGCAACCCCAAAAAAACCGTGTGCAAAAAAATCGTATGGCGTTACGCATCGTGCTATT
This sequence comes from Drosophila melanogaster, assembly GCF_000001215.4. Taxonomy (NCBI): domain Eukaryota; kingdom Metazoa; phylum Arthropoda; class Insecta; order Diptera; family Drosophilidae; genus Drosophila; species Drosophila melanogaster. Next base: position 22,361,340 of record NT_033779.5, read on the forward strand.
CTAGTGTCTTTGGTGCGAAAGCGTTCTTTGGACTTCGTTTGAACTTTGGTTTCGTATCAGTTTCCTTTAATAAGCGGAACAACAGGCAAATTTTCGCCACTGGCCAGCAGAACAATTTTGTTGACCAGGTCGGTTAAAGAAAGTAAAGCATATATAAATAGGTAGGGGATTTGGCTTTTTTTTTGGATCCCTTGCCCCGCTGTGCTGGTTGTTTTCCGCCTCTGCTAAGATGGAAAATCGGTTGTCATGGGAGCTCATAGCCTGTTCCTTGCTTTTGTTATAATATGGTTGAACTTTGGCCTACACCACAGAACCAAACCGGTCTGTATGGCCAGGATCGGTTGTTGCTTATCATAGCTGACGGGTTTTGCTGCAATTGTATTGTGTGCTACTGCGGTTGGCAGTTGGTTTGGATATTGGTGGTGTTTTTGCTGCGCCAGCAGAGCGTCTCCCGTTGAAGCCGGCGATGGTGGGGCTCGGCTTTGGTAGCTCAATAATGTAGGAGTTTTGGTGAGCGTAGTTGGTGAACAAGAGCTCGCCCTCTTGCTGTCGACAGTCTGTAGAGCTGGGTTACTCTTTTGTTGATTTGTTGTCTATGTTTAAATACCGTGTAAGAGTAACAGCCGTTTCTTCGAGTTACGTAGCTTCAGCGCTAATTCTTTGGATCGCTGCTCATTTTTACGATCTTATTACGTGTTCACTTATTAATTTAATTTATATATTCACTTTTCTGAATCATAACACTAGTTAAGAATATTTTTTGTTTTATATTGATTACGGTACTTTCGCACTTTTTGGAAAACTTTAGTATTACAAATATTACTTGGAGTTTTCTCAGTTCATCCACTTTCTTTAATTTTATTACCGGAGCTCACACAATAACACGTGCGCTCTCTGAGCGGATGAGGACGCACAAAATAAGCAACATATTAGTAAAAACACCTGAAGAATGAGCATTGATTTCAAAATGGATGCATTTAGGCCTTGTGGTTGAAATGATATCAATTTTAGTAGGCACTAAAGAAAGAAGCTCACCGATGGCAAATGCTTTATGTTTGCTTTGACTTTACAGCACTTATTTTTAAAGATTGGAGTGTTAATTTTCGGGACCTGGCGAATAGACGTTAGAGTGCGACAAAATATTAGATTCCATTTTGATAATATTTATAGAATATGTTCTTTGAAAAAACTGCGCAAATAGATCGTCTATTGCCTGATCCGATGTCACCGTTAAATTTTGTTATGCGCTTAGTATTACGAAATTATAAAACTGTTTCGGGTCAATAAAAATTTCGCTATAACCTAACCGAGCACGTAAATATTGGGAAAGAAAAACTGAGAATCGGTATTTTTAAATTTTGTATAAAATCTGGACTTTATATTTCATGGGTGTGTACATATTTTATAAAGCCATGACGATTTATTAGAGTTAGACCAATTGTACTTTGGAGCACAAGAGTTAAAAAATAAGTTAATTGCGGTTTACAAAATATTTATAGCATCCACCATTATGTTGTCCCATTTTTAGGACCAATTAAAGCCAGATATAAAATTTTTAGCGTCAGAAAGTTTACTAAGCGAAAATAATGAATTCGTTTGGTAGCCTCAGAAAGTTTATCTTGCGAAAACAATGAAGTCGTTTGGTTGACTTTTCTGATTTAACTTTTCCTTAGTCAATTGTCACCTTCTTAGGTGGTGCTTTTTCTTTTGGTGACCACGCAGTGCCAGATATATTAAAATCACCTGGAACTAGCTATTGCTCCCAATCGGACAGTCTATTTAAGACTGATTGGATAGCCTAAAAATATTTTTTAGGTATTCTGGGAATTCAGAAGACGGCGGACATTATCAAAAATCATAGGAATAGCCAACCATTTAGAGACGTTTTGTTGCAAACTGGCAAGCATATTCTGAGCAATAAGGTATTTGGGAAATGTTAATTTTTGATATTTTAGTGTCTCGCGCCTTCATTATAAACATCTTTGGATGTTAGAACGATTTTTAGTTCTACTTGGTTAATTAAGCCATTAAAACCATATATTTCATATTAAGATTTATATATATTTATTTCTTTTGTTTTTACCTAATAGATGCTGGCCGTTTGATAGAAACGGAAAAGTCGAAAACATATATGTAATGGAACATTCCGATCCCGTGCCTTATCAACAGCTATCGACATTATCGCCGACCACCGCACTATACTCGAACTTTAACAACTCTTTGGAAGCAGGAACCGCAGAAAGACTACGCCTTAATAAAACTGGGTCACAGGTCCACAGCCTATATGTCGGCGACGGTCAAGTGCAAAATGCTTCTGAACCCTTATCTTTTCCCAGCCACCTTAATCTGTACCAATATGTTCGTACCCCGGCAAACTTCACTATTAACAGCCGCAACCGATATATTCCGTACTATAACAATCGTTCCTACTCTGCTTCAACAACTGGTTTCCCTATAGCCAGTACTCCGCTGATCAGCAGCCATGCGCACATCCAAGACCAACAAGGTGCAGCGTCTTATCAAACGATTGTTCCGCTTTATCAGACCGCAAGCCACTGTGCGCAGCAACATACAACATTGGCATCGGTAGCTCCAATCGTGGACAATTCATTCGTTGAAAGCACCACTTGCCCCATGGCCGGCATCACCTCTCACAACATCAAAATGAAAATGATTCCTCCCAATGTATTGTTGCCTTGCTCCAGGCCTACGACAACCGCGGTGACCATCCAAAGGTCAACCGGAGAAGACGGTGGAGATAAAGAAGGTCATACTTTTGCTAAGATTACGGAGATGAGCGATGCTGTTACTTTGCAGATCACCAACTTGGACTACTCGCTGGACGAATCACATATACGCAGCTTTCTACTTAATCAGCTTAAGCCCATTACGCCAGTTGTGTCACTTGTCTTCGAGGGAAGCTCCTATGCCAAAGTCACTGTTCCAGATCTTTATGTAAGGGGCAATCCTAATTCGAATTAAATATTTTAAAGTAATACCGGCAAATAATCAAGTAGAATAGTATTGGTGGTAAAAATATAAAAATATTCGAATCGTAAGTGTCAGTTTCTTATAGAGGAACTCTTGACTTTTTTCTGTTCTGTTTGCTTTTTTAAATAACGGGTACCATCTTAAAAAACAACAGGATAACTTTCATTTCGATCTTTATGTACCTAAAATCAGGTAACTAAAACGCTATCCAGACAGTCCATAAAATTTAAACTTGTTTACCTCTTATTATTTTAGAGTTTCTATATTTTTACGGACAAAAACAAAAACTTTATTTTCTGAAGTATTTAGTTCTCTTTTTATTATTAAAGTTTATTAATATTGTTTAATGGTGTGGGATACGTATTTTTTTCTACAAATTTCAAACAGTCCGATTTTCTTTCTGTTTTCTCTTGTGTTAGGAACACACCTTAGGTACACTTAAAATAGTTTTAGTTTAAAAAAAGATTATTATTAAATAATATAATAATACAATATTATTATACTATTATATTATTATATTATTATATTATTATATTATTATATTATTATATTATTATATTATTATATTATTATATTATTATATTATTATATTATTATATTATTATATTATTATATTATTATATTATTATATTATTATATTATTATATTATTATATTATTATATTATTATATTATTATATTATTATATTATTATATTATTATATTATTATATTATTATATTATTATATTATTATATTATTATATTATTATATTATTATATTATTATATTATTATATTATTATATTATATTATATTATTATATTATTATATTCCCTATTATATTCCCATTAAGCACTTTTCGACTGATCATATTTTTTCGTCAGTTCGCAAAGCAGGTCGTCTCCAATTTGCACCGCAAGAAGATTGGACACAAACGCATGCTGGTCAGTTATACTCGAGATTCCTCCCTCACCGAGGTCAACACACTCCGCTGCCAGGTCGCAGGACTTCTAAAGGTAATAATTACGATTTTTCTTAGCCAATTATTTAATATTGCTCACTTTTTAGGATGTCCCATTCAACACCCTCCCCATGTATAAGTTTAGAGAACTATTTCAGTCCCGCTTCAAAACCTCTATCAGTGTTTTAGATTTGTACAAAATGCAAGACATATGTACCATTAACTCGGATAACAATGAAGAAAAGTTTATCAGCTTAAATCCGGAATTAGTAAACACCCTCGATATATCCCCCTTAATGGAAGGACTCCAACATAGTGTTCCTTACTGTAGTATTCATTTTAAAAAGGAGCAGCACAAGGGATGGGCCGAGCAGGAAATCGAGCCACTACCAAACGTCTTCATGAGCATTTCGGAAATTCAGAAACTAATTTATCCACTTCTCAAGGTACACACGGGGGATATTCCGGTGGCTACCCTTCTTCACTGCGTTAAAGAAGAGCTTAATGTGTCAATAATGGCGAACGAAAATGGCGTTAACTTGGAGCATTTGATCTGCTGTGTTCAGGGAATTCAAGTTCGGGCAAACAATTTTGGAATTAAAATTCTCGGATGGTTAGAAATAAACAAAGAAATGCAATCAGGAACTTTTAATGCCAGTTCTAATACATGTAGCCTGACTGCAAGTGATCGCACAAATTGTGGAAGCTATTTCAAAAACTCAGTTGCCGATCCGCTTTTCCAAATTTCCCGGGAGGTTATAGAGCTGCTAAAGATGTCACCAAAATCAACTATGAAATTCAACCGTTTTATTCCGGCCTACCACAATCACTTTGGAAAGCAATGTCGAGTTGCAGACTATGGCTATACAAAGTTAATCGAATTGTTTGAGGCATTATCAAACGTTGTCCAAATTATGGGAGACGGCGAAAATCGTCAAATTACGCTATCCCACCGTATTCAAATACGCAGGTTTACATCAGACTTATTGCGTGTATTGCGCGCTAATGGTAACAACTCAGTCCTGCTTTCCCAGTTGCCATTAGTTTTTACACAGACCCAAAATAAAACTTTTGATATTACTGATTATGGAGTGTGCGACCTTATAGACATTCTAGACGGCTTGGTAAGCTCCAACATCGTGACTTTAGGCGCAGCACAGAACGGAAAAGATATTCTTATATCAATGCCAAAACGAAAGCAGACAAACAGTGAATTGGAGAAAACGTGTGTGTTCGCCGGCGAAATGGTTGAGCTCTTCCAAAACGCTCTTCAGTACACTATTCTATTTCAGAAGTTTGTACGGTCCTATCATTACCACTTTGCATACCAATGTCGTCTCAGTGATTACGGCTTTCTTAAATTGGCCGATCTTCTAGATGCAATTAATGGTTTGGTGGAAATGAAGTTGACAAGTGATGAGGACAAGAAAATAGTTCTCTCCCCACAAGTAGCTAGAAGAGTTTTCGCTGAACAATGTGAAAACCTAATTCGCAATGCCACAGGAAACTCATCGCATTGTATGAAGCTAGAACAGGTGCTGGTATTGCACAAAAAGAAATATGGCTACCAAATTCAGCCGAAAACTTTGGGAGTCATGGATATGGCTACGGCAGTTGAGCTGTTGCCTTACGTCGAGCTAAAGAAAAAAGAACAGGCCATTTGGCTCATCTGTCACAACAACGATCATGAATTTCGTTTTCTTTGCTATAGGGTGTGTAAGTATGTCATGGAAAGGGACCCTTCTGCATCAGTTTGGACAAACGTTAGAGGTGAAGTTAAGTTAACTAAATCTCAACAATTCGTAAAACCAATTGAAAAAAGCATATTGGTTAGGGATTTCAATGCTAAGTATAAAGACCATCTTTCAGAGTCAGCTCTTTTAGCCATGCGACAAGCGATTGAGGTAAAACTGAACTAAAATTTATAATACTTTAAGAACGTATGTACAGGTTCAAATTATTTCAGGTATATGATGATGGTGGCATACAGTGTATTCGTCTTACCCGTTTCATGAAGTTTATAATTGCCATTGTGCGTATGCTTGAACAGCGGCCAAGCATGTATCTCTATGAGATCAAGAATGGTTTAAACTGTGGCCTTAGCACCACTTTTGAATTCGGATTCCCAAATTTATATTCAGTGGTTGCAGCACATAAAGACCTATTCAGTATTAACAACGGACCAACGCAAGAAAGAAGCGAGGTTTCCATTAATATGAACTGTGAGCGTAAGTAAACTCTAGATATCCTATTAAAGAATAATAAAATTAATGATCAAAATATGCCACCTTCTTAGTTCGTCAAAGTTCTTTAAGCAAAGACCAGTGCGTCCTGGAATCCCAGAAGCTAACAAATTCCAAACATAGAGCACAACGGAGCTTCCATAGTCACATTGGCGAGCATAATGGACTTCCAATCAGTCAGCCCCCCCTGAAACGAAGCGCAACAATCAATAATTGTTCAACATTCCAAACATATCATGCTGATACCGACATATTTAATGTGCCAGCGAATTGTTTACCGCCAAGAACCAACTTATCATTGCCTAATAGTTTCGGATCATCTCTGGAAAGTGGAAGTTTTTCCAATAGTTACAGCAACAAGGAAAACTCTATGAAATCTCTTCACTTGTTCAACAGTTCATTTAATTCGTCTGGCGAGCTAAATGCCAGTCTAGGCGCAGGAGATTTAACAAATATATCTTTAGGGACAGGTATCGCAGTTGATACATCAAATGAACCATCCGAACTTTGGCGTAGACGTCAACAAAACTTTAATCGCCCTAATTCATCAAATTTTCGTAAATCAGATAATGGAACTGACGGTACTTACACCATTGGAAATTACATCGCACCACCAATAGGATCCATTTACGAGCCACTAAAGTATAATGGTCAAGACAAAGAGGTAAAAGCTACAAAAAATCCAAAATATATTTTTTAAATATATTATTTATTATGTTGTTTTTTCAATTAGAAATTACCCTTTTGGATTGATCCCATTTGGAGCAAAGGATCGGAACAGCTCAGGCATGACATACTTAACATTCGACTTCCTAAGGCCAGAACAACTAAAACGTTTTCCAATATACTTTCGCCTTACACCATTTCGAAAAATGAAAATTTGAAGCGACAGTTGTTTAGTTTTGATAATCACGATCGTAAAATAGCTTGATCACAACTCATACTTCCATTGTCAAAATAACTTAATGTAATAACAATAATAATTATTTAATGTGCTCATTTATAAATTCACTTAAATGACTTCCTAAGAATGCAAATAAGAAACAATTTTCCAATAATTGTAATTATTTTGTGTTAAGAAAAATTTTTTAACTTTATTGTAAGTAAATTTTATTATATAAATGTTTTATAATGTCGAAGTATTGATTGTAAAGAAAATCAGGGATAGCAACTGGATCGGCCGTACTCAGTGCCAAAAGTTCTTACAAATCCACAAAATGTGTCGAATATATCTCTTTAAGGTCCCAATAAATAATTATTTGATATTTTGCTTTTGCTTGCTTTAAAGTGTGTATCCTTTTAAAGGATTTATATTTCATTATATATTTATATTTCATTGTATCGCTGCTCTGGTTGGGTGCGTTGTTTAACAACAACGTTTTTTTGTAATATTCAGAAAATATTAAAGGCAGTAAGCAATAAAAGAAATTCCACTGGTTAATTTATATGACAACTAGTGGTTATTTTAACATTAGCATTTCCTAGGAATTCATCGCTTTTGCATCGGTCCTTTAGTGGTTTATCATTCCCTATTGCCATAAACTTTTTTATTAATCCTATATTTTAATAAGTCGTTTATTAATACAAATTTATATTTTTAATTTGTCTTATTAATAAATTTATGCATAGTATTTAAATTTATGCCAGCGATGCCAGTGCTAGACACCAAAGCCAGAATTTATATATATATATATATATATATATACCTAAAATATGTCAAGTCCAGAGCTGTGGGAGTCATTCAATCAAAACGACATTAAAATTAAACTCCTTAGGCGACATAAGTCTTTCTCACGATCGACGGCATCCTAGTTGTATACAGACATAAACAATTTTCAAAAACGAAAGAAAAAATTTTGTTTAATTTATTGAAAAGTATGTGACAGGCAGAAGGAATCGTTTTCGATTATATAAAGTATATATATTCTTGATCAGGATCAATAGCCGAGTCGATCTAGCCATGTCCGTCTGTCCGTATGAACGTCGAGATCTCAGGAACTATAAAAACTAGAAGGTTAAGATTCACCATACAGATTCTAGAGACAAAGACTCACCGCTCAGGGTCAATAAACTTACCAATGTTGCCACGCCCCCTCTAACGCCCACAGACCGCACCAAACTGCCACGCCCACACTTTTGAAAAACGTGTGGATATGTTTTTACATATTTATTAGTATTGTAAATTTCTATCGATATGCAAAACAAAATTTTTGCAACGCCCACTCTAACGCCTTAAAACCGACCAAAACTGCCACGCCCACATTTTTGGAAAATGTGTTGATATTTTTCCATAATTTTATTAGTCGTGTAAATTTCTATGCCACTCCCACTCTAACGCCCTAAAGCACCGAAACAGGTCACCCCCACACTTTGGAACAATTTTTAAAATTTTTCCCATTTTATTCCCCAATATCTATTGATATCCCAGAAAAATTATGAAATTTCGCATTCACAATAGCTGAGTAACGGGTATCTGATATTCGGGGAACTCGACTATAGTATTCTATCTTGATTTTCTCCTGAAACGCGCCTAGTATACGCTTAATGAGTTTTAACGGTTTTGTTGGAGCCACTTCAGCATTGCTGAACTCTCGGCCGTTCAGGAACGTTATCAAGTAAGTGCCGCTCAATCGTCTCTCGATGTCCATCTAGTTCACCGTGCCATTGAAGCCGTTGAACAATATCAGCCCGTCATCTAGCTCCCCTATTGCGGGGATGTCTTCTGCCTTGGTGTACTCACACCTTGATTGCCTTCCATTTAAACGTTTTGGTAGACAAATGTCTTTGCTTAAGTTACTAATGAATTTGTTTTTACATATTTTTAGACCATTGGAACTTCCCCAGAAAGTATTAATTCCGCACATTTCGTCTTTGTTTAGTTGGAAATTAGCTGATTTAAATATAGGGATTTTGATTAACGAAAATTTTAATATTTCTTCGACCGTCAAGCCAGAAGTCGGCATATTACTGTTTTCAAGTAGGCTACTGATCTCATTCAATTCAAACACGCTCAGCAGAAGGGCATTCACATCGCTATCTCTTCTTTCGCGAGCCCAAAATAATTCTGCAAACTTATGGCCAAATTCTGTATTCTCGTGGCCACGCTAGTCAGTATGTTCATTCTGGGTTCTACTTGTCTATTGATCTGCATCTCGATAAGTCCGTTTGTCAGGGTGACCACAGTAAGTAATCATGAAAGTAATCATGATCTGATGTTACTTTTATGTACTAATAGAACTTAACTATTTCCTTTCTAAATCTACTTGATAGCTTAAAATCTAATCTTTTTTTTTTATTATTATTCGACTTACGGTAGGAAAATTAAAATCTTCTAAAGATACATGCACGATTCATATGACCTACTGGAATTATGCCTACGTACTAAAGTCCTTGCTCGCTCACCGAGACTGCCAGTTAAGGTATGACTTCGGTGAGCAGGATGTGACGCCAGGTCGCACTCCCTCCCTTCAGTGTAGTCCATGAGGGCTCCTCCTTCCACCCTTTAGCCGTCTTTTACGACGAGCCGGGAACGTAGAATTCTTCGTCCGCCGTCACCCAGGACGCCTGTTTTGACTTAGACACCCACTCTGTTGGCCATCTCATCTGATCGGACACGCTTCACCATATTAATGATAAGGCTGTGTCCCAGCTCCCATGCCCCGCTGTTCGCCAGCATAGCCGCGAACAAGCCACTAGGGCTGAACGGGGTACCTGACAGCGTCTTTAGCTGCTCCCTCTCCGCCGTGAACCTGGTGCAGTGCATTAGCACATGTTCTGCTGTTTCTTCACCGTCGACGCAGAACAAGCAATGGGCTGACCCTACGTGACGGAACCGGAGTATATAGGCCCGGAAGCAGCCATGGTCCGTGAGGAACTGGGCTAGGTGGTAGTCCAAGCATTTCTGTTGGCACTCTGCCCAAACCGTCATCCCTGGGATGAGCTGATAAGTCCACCTCCCCCGTCGCGACGTTTGCCATCTGCTCTGCCATTTCCTTGGCATGATTGCGTCGCAGATTCTTCCCAGCATATTCATGAGGCCTGCCGCCATACTCTCTTCGTCCCCATTTGGGATTTCCAGGGAATTGATCTGATAGGCCAGCATGGCCTCATCGATCTTCCTGGTGTCCCATGCTTTCCCGGCTTTTCTACTCTGCCGTCTCCTGGGCATGCATTCCGGGGAGAGACTGAAGGAGATCAGGGCGTGGTCGATCAGCGTCATGACGTCATGGACCATCCAGTTGTTGTTGTCCACTAGCCCTCTGCTGACAAAGGTAACGTCAATAAAGGACCCCTATCGTTGGTAAACGTCGGCTTCCGTCTGTCGTTCAGCAGTATAGGGTCCAGCATTCCCATGGCGTCAATCACAGCTCGGCCTCTGGTGTTGGATGTCCTGCTGCCCCATTCCACTGCCCAGGCATTAAAGTCGCCGGCAATGAACTTCGGGCTTCGCCCTTTCGCATGGTCCACGAGCGCCTCCAGAAACTCCTCGAACTGATCGGGGGTGTCGTTCGGCGGAGCGTAGCAGCTGTACATGTGCACGTGTTTTAACTTCGCATAAGCGATACCCCGCATAGGTAAAGCAGCCAGTTCCTGGACGTGGAGAGAGCTGCAGCATTTGATAGCTGCTTTACCTGTCTCGTCAAGGATCATGGATGATTGTCCACTACCAGAGACGTAGGGTTCGCTTAGGAGCATGATGTCTACTTTGCGCTCAACCGCAGTCTGGGCCAGGAGGCTCTGAGCTGCTGCGCTATGATTGACATTGAGCTGTACTACGCTAATATGGGCGTGCATTAAGGTGGCTCTTGGCTTCTTTTAAGGTCGCTCTGTAGGTCGGGCACGCAAACCTACCCGTCGGGTGGTTTCTGTCCTCCTCCATAGCCCAGACACCTGTAGCATCTCGTGGGTCGGCCGGGTGATACGACATCTTGACCATCCAACGATAAAGGTACCCTGTTTAAGGACTGATACCGCAACGTTCGCGTTCAGCAGCACTGAGGCTATCTGCGTGCCATCCCGCATTCTGCGAAGGCCCCTGATATCTTCAGGATCTATCTGCAGACCCTGGAATTGACCGACCATGCGGCTGTGGAGCTCCTCTGCTGTCGTAGCCTCGTTCAGTCCGCTGCAAGATATAGCTATTCTTTGCGCTCCTGTGCGCACAGAGGCCAAGTCATTGAGAGTCGCTTCCAGGTCGCTCTTAAACTTGGGAACGCTTTCCGAAGCTTTACCCTCTACCTCAAGCAACAGCTCACCTTTCTGCGTTCTCCGGATTTTTCGTACGCGTCTGCCCAGTTCGCTAAGGCTCGGGTCCGATTTTAGCTTCCGAAGCATCTCTGGGTACGAAGCCTCTCCTGTCTTTTTTACGATGAGTGCCTCAGATTTTTTACGCAGGCGCGTAGGCTTCACCTTGGTCCACTCTGCACCCGTGCTAGCATTCTTGGCGACAGATGCGTAGCTGCCTGGCTTGGACTCGTTAGGTCTGGATGTCGCCTTTTCTTCACTGTTGCCACCCAACGTTGGGTTGATCGGCTTGGGCGCCTTGACTTTTGGCACTTGCACCTTGGGTACCTGCGCATTTTGAGGAGCCTTTTTGGTAGGCTTTTGTACCTCCGTCTGGGTAGCACTGCTCTTCAAGCGGTGCTCGCTAGTAGTACCTTCGTACAGCTCTATCGCCCTGTTGTGAGGGGCTGAGAGTTCGGAAGCTATGCCCTTTGTCTCTCGTGTCACGTGCCGTTGGGTATCGAATGTGGATAGCAGGATGTTGATCTTGCCATTCATAAATAAGTATGATACTTACCTGTTAAGTATGCCCCTCAGGTCCTCGTTCTGGAGAGTCGTGGTCACGTCCGAAGACCGATGAGGGGAACCAGCTGGGGACTTCCCTCCCGTCTTTTGCGATGGCACGGCGATGTGGTCCATCGTCTTCTGACTTGTCGCGGTCGTAGATGCTGTAGGAGCCAAGTTCTCCACCTCTACAGCATCGCTGCAGTCGCTAGTCAACGGCGGCTGGGGGCCTGCGTGCTCACCCCTCGCCACCGACGGGACCGAGATTCCGTCACCATGGGTCGGGTTACCGACTCCTCTGGTGGGGGATCTCCAAAGTCGGGAGCTCCTCCTGAACGGGCGTTGCGATCAGGGGGACTGCCCCCACTGAGCTGTCCATCAACTGAAGGATGGCCTAAGGTTACCTAGCACCAGCGGATGGAGGTTTGTACCGCCTCGACTCGGACACCTCTGCTTAGGCACCAGCACGGTGAGAGGGTGATATTTGGTCTGTCCGCGACCTTTGTGCCTTTTCCCCTTTCTTAACGACTTGTGCGCTCCCAGTAACCAGTATCAAAATTAAATTAAATTAAATTTCAACGGTTTATATTTAAATTTAATTTTGAATTTCGCGCCCAGCGCTATCAGCTGTTTTATCCGATGCAACAATCGCAAGCTAATAAATTTGCTATTTACCTGAAACAGGCGCACAATTAACTCGCGTGATTGCAGCGCAAAACTATGGCGCGACTCCACCGTGCGGTTTTGCCAGTTTGCCGCTCACACCGGCCGACACAACTTCTATAATTTCGAGTATTTCGCGCAGCGTTAATTTAAGACGTCCGTCTTCACGGCGATGTAGACTTGGTCTTCCTTAGAATCTAATCTTGTATTAACCGCAACGAAAATTTCTTGCCCTTTGATATAGGTCTTTCTGGGCTTTCTTGTCCGGTTGTGGTATTCATTGTCGGTTTACTGTTTTTTCTTAAGTCGGTCTATATTCCAGTCTAACTCGTTCGTAGTTTTCTGGAGCCACGGTAGCTATCTTACCGAAGATCACCTCTAGAGGTCGTTTTTTTTGTGACCGAATGGGCAGTGTAGTTATATTAGTAGATGGCTCTATCGAGAAGTTCCTCTAAGTCTCTATGTGTTCCATCTCCTTTCAAACATTTTATTATTTGAGAGAGAGTGTGGAGTGAAATCTTTCTATTTGTCCATTTACCGCACTTATAAGGAGCTGATTTATAGAGCTCAATGTCCAGCTGGTCTGTCAACATGAATTTGATAGAGGCTGAGTTGAGGGACTTTTCATTGTCCATTACTATTAATTTAGGCACTTCATAATAAAACACGATATCTCTTAAGGCTTTCCTAATGTCTTCTACACATTTTGATTTGATGACTCTTCGCATAACCAGTTTGGAAAATTTATCGATTGCTGTGAGCACCAGATGTCGTTCTGTCGGGTAGATGTCGATTTGAATAATTTCCTCATAGAAGAATGGAATTTTCTCCTCGCATTTATCTAACTGACTTCATGTTGGCTTGCTGAAGAGTTATGAAAATGGTGTCAAGGTTCTGGTAGCTTGTTTCATCATCATTACTAAAGATGATGATGTCGTCAATATAAATAAAACATATCTTACCGATATGTTCGTGAAGGATATCGTCTAGTACTCGTTGGAAAATTGACGGTGCATTCTTCAGACCGAATGGGATTCGTGCAAGCTCGTATTATCCATTTTTGATGGAGAAGGCGGTCTTTTCAATATCAGATTGCTTTAAAAGAATCTGACGAACCCCACTTTTCGGATCGAGCACTTAGAAAATCTTGTTGTCTCCCATTTGGGCCAACACTTCATAAATATCAGGGGTAGGGTATCTGTCCGCTACAGTTACCATATTAAGTTTTCGGTAGTCAATTACCACCCTGTATTTTTTTTAGCCAGGGGAGTCGAGTTTTTTTGTTACAATGTCATCGTGTAAGAGTTCTGTTATTTGATAATGTACCTCGTCTTGAAGAGACATTGAGTATTGTTAGAATTTTGAGTACACAGGTGTATCCGATATGGTTCGGATTGCTGCCCTTACACTAGTGGATGAGAATCAAGTATTTCATTTAATTTCCTTCTCTGTTCTACCTCTAAGTGTTTTATTCTGGGACTTATTGTGCCAACAGCCTCGTACTGTTTTTCTTTGAGGACAACTCTTGTCCCGTTTTCCAGTGTCATGGTTAGGTCAATTTCCCTTCCCTTCAATTACCTTCATTGTATCTTTGCCAAGTATGGCGTCAAAAGTCTTCAGCGATGGTAATAGAAGGAATTTTATTTCGAAATCGAAAAGGCTTGCTCTTTTGTAATGCGATATTTTTACATCGCCGCCTGGAGTATCAGTTATGTAAGGCTTGTTATTTGGTAACTTGTAGTTTTTGTTAGAGCCTGTGTGAATCAACATATTTAAAGCCTTCCCACTGCCCACTCTAAATTCGAATTATGGTAGTGGAGGAGTCTTCTACTCTAAAAAATGTAACACGTGGTCTCGTTGCCCGCCGCCCAAATTATCTATTTGCCCATCACAATATTCATTCAGGGTGCCGCTTATGTCGTTCTGGGCTTCATATTCTTGCCTCGACTGTTGATAGCCTGCCATGCTTGAACTAGACCCAGCTATTTCAACACTTGGATGACCCATGTCCATTGTTTGGATGTTGTGGTTTCTTTGTCGTTTGTTTATGTCCGAGATATGACCGCTCGTTTGTTTGCCGGCGTCAAATTGTGGTCTATTTATATAATTTCGCGTCTGTATACTGCGGTCCATATCCATTGGTTCTGGTCTTGGTTGTGGTTTGTTCGCAAAAAGACGGGGTGGGGCATTATATTGTTGCCATTGCTGTTGATAGTTTTGTCGGGGTGCGGCGAACGGTGCATTACCGAAATTAGACACACATTTGCGCAGCGAGTGGCTGGCCTAAGTGTTGTGGTGGTATCCTCATGAGATTTTGTGGAGGGACCGGTGGAGGCTGTTGATGGCCAAAGGCGGCTGAAAATTCGACGGCTGAAAATTGTGGGGTGCCGGTATGGGTTTTTCAAATTTTACGCAATAATCTAAAGCTGAAGGCCTCTAATGAAAGTATCCAGAGCTTTTTCTCTGTACATTTTTGTAACAAAGGGCTCCGATTCTCTGCTCATTTGTATGCTGCCGATCTCATTTAACATTAGAGAAAGATTTTTGTAGACGTCCTGGTGGAACTCTTCCACCGACTGCTGGTGGCCTTGGATTGACATTTGGTATTCCAAGCAAGTTATTTATGTCTCGTTTATCTGTGTCTCGTTTGGCAGCTGCACAGGCGGCAACGGCATCGGCCTCGGCCGCGGCTGCGTTTGAGGACCACTACACTTGTGGGGCACAACACCTTCCGCAAGCGTTGAGCGCGGCGCGAAATGCACATTGCGTTTGTCTATTTTCGAGCGCACACTAGCCTTGAATTCAACGATGAATTCATCGAAAAACTCGCTCATTTCACTCTCGTCGAAATCCAATTCCTCCAGTTCTGTATGCAGAACATTGAAGGCACTTTGCAGCTCATCAATCTGCTCCAGCCTCACCGTAAGAGTGGGTTCATCGTATCCGCTTAGCGTCTCCGCTTAGCGTCTCATGCGCTGAACAGCGCATTGGCTTTGCGCTTTAAAAAGGTCACCCTGTTTTTGTCACCTTCCGCGGGCATAGCAACAAATCGCCTTTAATTCGGTTCGGTAATAATTCGATCGCCGACGTGTGAAGACGTTTTTATCGTGCTCCGCACAAAATCGGTTGTTTTGAGTGAAGTGAACGCCAAATAAAATAAACTAAATAAAAAATCCGAAAGCGAAAGTGACGCTCTATGCGATGCAAGATCGCTTAAATACATAGTGATTTGTTATCTTAAATAATAAAACTATGAGTCAGAATGACACTCGCGCTCAGCGTCAGCGTGAGCATGACGAACGCCGGCTCTCAATTCAGCGCAACAACGGGTACTTCTCCTACGTCTCACCGACAATCCCAAACGCAGACATCGAGCGGTCAATAACCCATAGCCCAGGAAACCTTCTTCTACCAACAAATCAAGAAAGAGCGCGCTCCTGCTCTCCCGCTCTATTGGCTCCGACAGAACAACAACAGCTGGAGAGGGACCGGCAGCCCGCTCTGCCTCGTCATCGGCTGCACCCGCTCACGGTCTGACTAAGTCAGCGAAAGCAAAACCACTAGCAATAAACGGTACTGCTGCACTGCCAGCAAAACAAAACGAAAACGTAAACAAAAAAGCTGGGTCGACCTGGCAGACTGGAATGGACCGCTACATTACAATAAAGCGAAAACTCAGCCCGGAAAATTCAGATTTGGGAAACAAGCCGAAAAATACACGCGACAACTCTACCCTGATCAAAAATGTAGCCCCTGCAAATACCAACAGATTTGCCTTGCTGGTAGATACCGCTGAGGACGTGCCGCTGGGATCCGTTGATATCGAACCGAAGAAAACAAAGCCTCCGCCAATATACATCCGCGAGAAGAGCACAAGCCGTCTTGTAAATACTTTGATTGGCCTTATTGGGAAAGATAGCTTTCATATAATTCCCCTCGTAAGAGGTACTATCAACGAAATCAAACTTCAGACGAAAACGGAGGACGACTACAGAAAAGTCACAAACTATTTTACCGCACAAAAAATAGGCTTCTACACCTACCAGCTTAAAAGCAGCAAGGGCCTGCAAGTAGTCCTGAAGGGCATTGAGTCTGATGTTACGCCCGAAGAGATAACTGAGGCGCTAAAGGAAAAGGGATTTTACGCCAAAAACGTGTTCAATATCAAAAACAGAAACAGGCAGCCCCAACCTTTCTTCAAGATTGAGCTTGAACCAGAAAACAAGCCTCCTAGAAAAAACGAGGTTCACCCAATTTACAAACTCCAGCTCCTTCTGCACCGTAGGATCACGGTACAAGAGCCGCACAAACGCAACGCTCCTTTACAATGTACAAACTGCCAAGAGTATGGCCACACGAGGTCATATTGTACACTTCGCCCGGTGTGCGTAGTCTGTGGAGATCTCCACGACTCCAAACAGTGCCAAATGAACAAAGAAAGTGCATGCGAGAAAAAATGCAATAACTGTGGGGGCAATCACACAGCAAACTACAGAGGCTGTCCAATCTACAAAGAGCTGAAAATCCGTCTTCATAAAAGAATGAACACGGCGCGGGCACACCAAGGAACAGCTACCCTGATACCATCAGAGACAAATCCTGAAATAATTTTCTCGAAAGCAGCAAGTTTCGCTCCCTGGCCTACATCCAACACTAACAAGACAACATTTGCTAACGTTTTAAAATCAGGTATGACGCCTCCAACCCAAAACTCCCGAACTCCACATGAAGTGCACACAAAATTAGACACACAACAAAACTATCACCCAGCTGCGCAGCAGGAAACAAAAACTGAAGCTATGATGCAAGCCTTACAACAGAGCATGATGGAATTTATGACATTTATGAAGACCACCATTCAAGACATGATGCGTAATCAAAACCTTTTGATACAAATGCTTGTAGCCCAACAATCAAATAAATAATGGTTACCTTACGCATAGCTACGTGGAACGCCAATGGCGCTAAACATACTCACTGGGGATCGCGACTTGTGAACCCAAAAGGAAAACAGCTTTATAAGACTATAATAAAAGCCACTAATAAACTTGACCATGTTTCCCCCGGGAGTCCGACATACTGGCCATCAGACCTCAATAAGCTGCCAGACCTGATCGACTTCGCAGTTACGAAAAATATTTCCCGCAGTTTGGTTAAAGCTGAATGTCTGCCGGATCTGTCATCTGATCACTCGCCTGTACTAATTCACCTCCGCCGGTACGCAGAAAACGTGAAACCACCAATCAGATTGACCTCTAGCAAAACAAACTGGCTCAGGTATAAAAAATATATAAGTTCACATATTGAGCTAAGCCCAAAACTCAATACTGAATCTGATATAGAGAGCTGCACGTGTGCATTGCAATCCATCCTTACTGAAGCAGCTCTTACTGCAACACCCAAAATAACAAATAATACAATTAATTCAAAAAAGACCAACGTACAAATCGAGCAACTCGTCCACGTAAAACGTCGCTTACGCAGAGAATGGCAATCTTCCAGATCCCCAACTGCAAAACAAAAGCTAAAAGTAGCCACACGGAAACTGGCCAACGCTCTGAAACAAGAAGAGGACGACGATCAGCGCCGATACATAGAGCAACTCACACCAACAGGCACAAAACAAAAGTCACTGTGGCGAGCCCACTCAACTCTTCGCCCACCGACTGAAACCGTTTTGCCGATAAGGAATTCCTCAGGTGGCTGGGCCCGTAGTGATGAAGACAGAGCCACCACATTTGCCGCTCACCTACAAAATGTGTTCACGCCAAACCAGGCTACTAGCACATTCGCGCTACCGTCCTATCCTGTAAACCGCCATCAGCAACACACCCCAATTGTGTTTCGTCCTAAAGAAATAACTAAAATAATCAAAGACAATCTCAGCCCGAAAAAATCGCCCGGCTGCGACCTTATAACACCGGAAATGATCATCCAGCTGCCACATTCTGCAGTTCGCTACATAACCAAGCTCTTTAATACCATCACTAAACTTGGTTACTTTCCACAACGATGGAAGAGGTCGATTATCATAATGATTCCAAAGCCTGGTAAGAACCACACAGTCGCTTCATCTTACAGACCAATAAGTCTACTCTCATGCATTTCGAAACTATTCGAAAAATGCCTGCTGATCCGACTTAATCAACATCTGATATATCACAATATAATCCCAGCCCACCAATTTGGATTTCGCGAAAGCCATGGAACCATTGAACAGGTGAATCGTATTACAACGGAAATAAGAACTGCATTTGAATATCGCGAATACTGTACAGCAGTATTTTTAGACGTATCCCAAGCATTCGGCAGAGTCTGGCTCGACGGCCTAATGTTTAAAATTAAAACATCCCTACCCGAAAGCACACACAAACTTCTAAAGTCGTACCTCTATGACAGAAAGTTTGCAGTGCGGTGCAACACTGCCACTTCCACTGATCATACAATTGAGGCTGGAGTCCCCCAAGGCAGCGTTCTTGGGCCAACCTTATACCTCATCTATACAGCCGACATCCCTACAAATAGTCGCACATATCCACATTTGCCGACGATACAGCTATCCTTAGCCGTTCAAGGTCCCCTATCCAAGCTACAGCACAGTTGGCACTGTACCTCATCGACATTGAGAAGTGGTTCTCTGACTGGCGAATAAAAGTAAACGAGCAAAAATGCAAGCACGTGACGGTTACGCTAAACAGACAAGACTGTCCTCCGCTCTTATTGAACAACATACCACTCCCGAAAGCAGATGAGGTAGCGTACCTAGGAGTACACCTTGACAGAAGACTCACATGGCGCAGGCACATTGAAGCCAAAAAAACCCAACTTAAACTCAAAGCCAACAACTTACACTGGCTCATCAACTCTGGTTCTCCGCTCAGCCTAGATCACAAGGTCTTGCTCTACAATTCTATATTGAAACCAATCTGGACCTATGGCTCACAGTTATGGGGCAATGCCAGCAACAGCAATATTGACATCATTCAGCGAGCACAATCAAAGATTCTGAGAACCATCACTGGGGCACCGTGGTACGTTCGGAGTGAAAACATCCAAAGAGACTTAAATATCCCATCAGTTACCAACGCAATCACGGAACTTAAGGAAAAATACCATAGCAAGCTTCACACGCACCCCAACCACCTAGCGCGAGGTCTAATCCAGCTCAGCAGCCGTTCCCGTCTCCGGCGAAAGGACCTACCAACCCAGCGAATAAATGATTAGGGCCGTTTAATCATAGAACAGTTGGAAAAATAATACAACTGTTCAAAAAATACTTGTTATAGTTAAGATTTTTAAACTTATTGTTAGTTCTTATACAAGAAGATTCAATAAATAAAAGCAAAGTAAAAAAAAAAAAAAAAAAAAAAAAAATTCGGTTCAGCGGGAAGATGAGCACTAAATAAATGCCGAAAATGCAAGCGGAGTCAATGCACGTAACGATATATGTAGCAATGTATGTATGTATATATGTAATGCTAGCTCGCTTAAACACAGCCACTATCACTTGTCCAACCGATTGCGATTTAATGTATTTATATTTATTTATAAATGCATGCAAATTAACACTATCACGTCGGGGTCACCAATATTTAGCTATTGAGCTTTTTCAATAGCTGTTGCGAATAATAAATAGCCGAAGAAAGTTTGTTTATTTTACGATACTGTTTATTTCGCGAGTTGTTTACAGCAGCTAGGGCCGACAAAGAGCTATATCGAATGCACAAGTTTAGTCTCTTCCGACAGACTAAGAAGTGGCAATTGGCGGGACAGACAGCCGAAAAACGCAGTGCCCAAGCTTAACGTAGGCTTGGCTTCCAACAGAGTCCTCAAGGGGAAGCAGACACAGCTTGTTCACTGCCCGCCTTATTACTCCAGACGCGGTCCTCAATTCTGCAACTCGAGCGTTGCCGTCTCTGCCAGGAATCAACTGCATGACTCTCGCCAAAGGCCATCTCATTGGGGGTAGATTCTCGTCCTTAACAGGAACGACGTTGTCCACGGCTACGCCAGGCTTAGGGGTGCGCCAATTGGAGCGCTGCTGGAGTACTCTTCCTTCCATCGCGGCCAAAATATATGCTGAAGAAAGGAGATGCGCTTGACTCTTGGCAAGCCGATTATAGTTTAGGCCCGTTATATCTGGCTCGTCAAACGACGAAGGCGGACCACCATTGAGAAAATGCGCCGGAGTGAGGACGTCCAGATCGGCAGGGTTCTCTGAAATGGGAACTAAAGGTGATGCTCGCTGCTGAGAAATAACCTTCGAAGTTCCAGAAGTTCATTTTTGGCGCCGACAAAGTTGGTGGCGTTGTCTGACCGAAGTTGCTTCGGCTTCCGCCGGGTGCATATGAACCTCTTGAGTCCGCACAGAAACACAACTGTCGAGAGATCCTTGATCAGCTCCAGGTGCACTGCCTTGGTTGCAAAACATACAAATACGCAGACGTAGCATTTAACCGCGGGCTTGTTGCGAGTATCCGACTTGTGAAAGAAGGGTCCACAGAAGTCTATACCAGCTACCTCAAAAGCGTGAGATCCTTCCAAGCGCTCATTGGGAAGGTCCGCCATTATGTGCTCTATCAGCCGCGGCTTAATCCGAAAACATCTGATGCACCTGTTCACGGCCTTGGTAACCGTCTTCCTCCCCCCAAAAGGCCAATATTGGGATCGAATTGCTCCCAGAAGAGCTCGAGGTCCGGCATGAAGATTGCTTTCATGGTAATGCGAAATAATTGCCAGAGTCACCAATGACGAATTACGGAGGCGACCGCCTACTCTAAGAAGTCCAAATTGATCCAGGAATGGCGAGAGCGAGGATATGGGAGTAGACGAGGAAACTCTGCACTATGGCAAAGCATGCAACCAAGAGAATTTTGGGTGGTAGCAACTAGCGTCGAACGATTTTTGCCCACCTGAACGCCTGGCGCATAGGTTGCCATGGCGCAATCCACGGCCTCCAAAGTCCTACATCGCTGCTCCAGGAATGCAGCCATCGATTCCCACGACGGAATAAGGTTGGCAAAGACCGAATCCTCTAAGCGCTCCTCCCACTTAGCTTGGCTCGCCGCATCCAGCTTTTGCAGCAGCACTTGCACTATGATGCAGCCAGCGATTTGCTCAGTGGTGCCCAAACCCTTCATCGCACGAATGTGAGCGTTAAACTTGTCCGACAATTCCCGAAGCGATGCCACTGAACCATTCCGTACTACCTTTAAACCCAGAATCTCGGTGATGTGCGCCTGAAAAACGAAACGCCGATTATCAAACCTTTTTTGAAGCAACTCTAAAGCCGCTTCGTAATTGCTGTTTGAAATCTCCAATGATCGGATAGTTTCCAGCGCTGAATCCCTCAAACATGACCGCAGATGTTGAAATTTCTCAATGTTGGAGAGGTCCGGATGGCTGTCGATTATGCTCGTGAACACGGAGTAAAAATCCGTCCAGTTTGCGTAGCCTCCGCCAAACGTTGGCAGCTGCACAGGCGGCAACGGCATCGGCCTCGGCCGCGGCTGCGTTTGAGGACCACTACACTTGTGGGGCACAACACCTTCCGCAAGCGTTAAGCGCGGCGCGAAATGCACATTGCGTTTGGCTATTTTCGAGCGCACACTAGCCTTGAATTCAACGATGAATTCATCGAAAAACTCGCTCATTTCACTCTCGTCGAAATCCAATTCCTCCAGTTCTGTATGCAGAACATTGAAGGCACTTTGCAGCTCATCAATCTGCTCCAGCCTCACCGTAAGAGTGGGTTCATCGTATCCGCTTAGCGTCTCCGCTTAGCGTCTCATGCGCTGAACAGCGCATTGGCTTTGCGCTTTAAAAAGGTCACCCTGTTTTTGTCACCTTCAGCGGGCATAGCAACAAATCGCCTTTAATTCGGTTCAGCGGGAAGATGAGCACAAAATAAATGCCGAAAATGCAAGCGGAGTCAATGCACGTAACGATATATGTAGCAATGTATGTATGTATATATGTAATGCTAGCTCGCTTAAACACAGCCACTATCACTTGTCCAACCGATTGCGATTTAATGTATTTATATTTATTTATAAATGCATGCAAATTAACACTATCACGTCGGGGTCACCAATGTTTAGCTATTGAGCTTTTTCAATAGCTGTTGCGAATAATAAATAGCCGAAGAAAGTTTGTTTGTTTGTTGTTCCCAAAAGGAAAACAGCTTTATAAGACTATAATAAAAGCCACTAATAAACTTGACCATGTTTCCCCCGGGAGTCCTACATACTGGCCATCAGACCTCAATAAGCTGCCAGACCTGATCGACTTCGCAGTTACGAAAAATATTTCCCGCAGTTTGGTTAAAGCTGAATGTCTGCCGGATCTGTCATCTGATCACTCGCCTGTACTAATTCACCTCCGCCGGTACGCAGAAAACGTGAAACCACCAATCAGATTGACCTCTAGCAAAACAAACTGGCTCAGGTATAAAAAATATATAAGTTCACATATTGAGCTAAGCCCAAAACTCAATACTGAATCTGATATAGAGAGCTGCACGTGTGCATTGCAATCCATCCTTACTGCAGCAGCTCTTACTGCAACACCCAAAATAACAAATAATACAATTAATTCAAAAAAGACCAACGTACAAATCGAGCAACTCGTCCACGTAAAACGTCGCTTACGCAGAGAATGGCAATCTTCCAGATCCCCAACTGCAAAACAAAAGCTAAAAGCAGCCACACGGAAACTGGCCAACGCTCTGAAACAAGAAGAGGACGACGATCAGCGCCGATACATAGAGCAACTCACACCAACAGGCACAAAACAAAAGTCACTGTGGCGAGCCCACTCAACTCTTCGCCCACCGACTGAAACCGTTTTGCCGATAAGGAATTCCTCAGGTGGCTGGGCCCGTAGTGATGAAGACAGAGCCACCACATTTGCCGCTCACCTACAAAATGTGTTCACGCCAAACCAGGCTACTAGCACATTCGCGCTACCGTCCTATCCCGTAAACCGCCATCAGCAACACACCCCAATTGTGTTTCGTCCTAAAGAAATAACTAAAATAATCAAAGACAATCTCAGCCCGAAAAAATCGCCCAGCTGCGACCTTATAACACCGGAAATGATCATCCAGCTGCCACATTCTGCATTTCGCTACATAACCAAGCTCTTTAATACCATCACTAAACTTGGTTACTTTCCACAACGATGGAAGAGGTCGATTATCATAATGATTCCAAAGCCTGGTAAGAACCACACAGTCGCTTCATCTTACAGACCAATAAGTCTACTCTCATGCATTTCGAAACTATTCGAAAAATGCCTGCTGATCCGACTTAATCAACATCTGATATATCACAATATAATCCCAGCCCACCAATTTGGATTTCGCGAAAGCCATGGAACCATTGAACAGGTGAATCGTATTACAACGGAAATAAGAACTGCATTTGAATATCGCGAATACTGTACAGCAGTATTTTTAGACGTATCCCAAGCATTCGGCAGAGTCTGGCTCGACGGCCTAATGTTTAAAATTAAAACATCCCTACCCGAAAGCACACACAAACTTCTAAAGTCGTACCTCTATGACAGAAAGTTTGCAGTGCGGTGCAACACTGCCACTTCCACTGATCATACAATTGAGGCTGGAGTCCCCCAAGGCAGCGTTCTTGGGCCAACCTTATACCTCATCTATACAGCCGACATCCCTACAAATAGTCGCACATATCCACATTTGCCGACGATACAGCTATCCTTAGCCGTTCAAGGTCCCCTATCCAAGCTACAGCACAGTTGGCACTGTACCTCATCGACATTGAGAAGTGGTTCTCTGACTGGCGAATAAAAGTAAACGAGCAAAAATGCAAGCACGTGACGGTTACGCTAAACAGACAAGACTGTCCTCCGCTCTTATTGAACAACATACCACTCCCGAAAGCAGATGAGGTAGCGTACCTAGGAGTACACCTTGACAGAAGACTCACATGGCGCAGGCACATTGAAGCCAAAAAAACCCAACTTAAACTCAAAGCCAACAACTTACAGTGGCTCATCAACTCTGGTTCTCCGCTCAGCCTAGATCACAAGGTCTTGCTCTACAATTCTATATTGAAACCAATCTGGACCTATGGCTCACAGTTATGGGGGCAATGCCAGCAACAGCAATATTGACATCATTCAGCGAGCACAATCAAAGATTCTGAGAACCATCACTGGGGCACCGTGGTACGTTCGGAGTGAAAACATCCAAAGAGACTTAAATATCCCATCAGTTACCAACGCAATCACGGAACTTAAGGAAAAATACCATAGCAAGCTTCACACGCACCCCAACCACCTAGCGCGAGGTCTAATCCAGCTCAGCAGCCGTTCCCGTCTCCGGCGAAAGGACCTACCAACCCAGCGAATAAATGATTAGGGCCGTTTAATCATAGAACAGTTGGAAAAATAATACAACTGTTCAAAAAATACTTGTTATAGTTAAGATTTTTAAACTTATTGTTAGTTCTTATACAAGAAGATTCAATAAATAAAAGCAAAGTAAAAAAAAAAAAAAAAAAAAAAAAAATTCGGTTCAGCGGGAAGATGAGCACTAAATAAATGCCGAAAATGCAAGCGGAGTCAATGCACGTAACGATATATGTAGCAATGTATGTATGTATATATGTAATGCTAGCTCGCTTAAACACAGCCACTATCACTTGTCCAACCGATTGCGATTTAATGTATTTATATTTATTTATAAATGCATGCAAATTAACACTATCACGTCGGGGTCACCAATATTTAGCTATTGAGCTTTTTCAATAGCTGTTGCGAATAATAAATAGCCGAAGAAAGTTTGTTTATTTTACGATACTGTTTATTTCGCGAGTTGTTTACAGCAGCTAGGGCCGACAAAGAGCTATATCGAATGCACAAGTTTAGTCTCTTCCGACAGACTAAGAAGTGGCAATTGGCGGGACAGACAGCCGAAAAACGCAGTGCCCAAGCTTAACGTAGGCTTGGCTTCCAACAGAGTCCTCAAGGGGAAGCAGACACAGCTTGTTCACTGCCCGCCTTATTACTCCAGACGCGGTCCTCAATTCTGCAACTCGAGCGTTGCCGTCTCTGCCAGGAATCAACTGCATGACTCTCGCCAAAGGCCATCTCATTGGGGGTAGATTCTCGTCCTTAACAGGAACGACGTTGTCCACGGCTACGCCAGGCTTAGGGGTGCGCCAATTGGAGCGCTGCTGGAGTACTCTTCCTTCCATCGCGGCCAAAATATATGCTGAAGAAAGGAGATGCGCTTGACTCTTGGCAAGCCGATTATAGTTTAGGCCCGTTATATCTGGCTCGTCAAACGACGAAGGCGGACCACCATTGAGAAAATGCGCCGGAGTGAGGACGTCCAGATCGGCAGGGTTCTCTGAAATGGGAACTAAAGGTGATGCTCGCTGCTGAGAAATAACCTTCGAAGTTCCAGAAGTTCATTTTTGGCGCCGACAAAGTTGGTGGCGTTGTCTGACCGAAGTTGCTTCGGCTTCCGCCGGGTGCATATGAACCTCTTGAGTCCGCACAGAAACACAACTGTCGAGAGATCCTTGATCAGCTCCAGGTGCACTGCCTTGGTTGCAAACATACAAATACGCAGACGTAGCATTTAACCGCGGGCTTGTTGCGAGTATCCGACTTGTGAAAGAAGGGTCCACAGAAGTCTATACCAGCTACCTCAAAAGCGTGAGATCCTTCCAAGCGCTCATTGGGAAGGTCCGCCATTATGTGCTCTATCAGCCGCGGCTTAATCCGAAAACATCTGATGCACCTGTTCACGGCCTTGGTAACCGTCTTCCTCCCCCCAATAGGCCAATATTGGGATCGAATTGCTCCCAGAAGAGCTCGAGGTCCGGCATGAAGATTGCTTTCATGGTAATGCGAAATAATTGCCAGAGTCACCAATGACGAATTACGGAGGCGACCGCCTACTCTAAGAAGTCCAAATTGATCCAGGAATGGCGAGAGCGAGGATATGGGAGTAGACGAGGAAACTCTGCACTATGGCAAAGCATGCAACCAAGAGAATTTTGGGTGGTAGCAACTAGCGTCGAACGATTTTTGCCCACCTGAACGCCTGGCGCATAGGTTGCCATGGCGCAATCCACGGCCTCCAAAGTCCTACATCGCTGCTCCAGGAATGCAGCCATCGATTCCCACGACGGAATAAGGTTGGCAAAGACCGAATCCTCTAAGCGCTCCTCCCACTTAGCTTGGCTCGCCGCATCCAGCTTTTGCAGCAGCACTTGCACTATGATGCAGCCAGCGATTTGCTCAGTGGTGCCCAAACCCTTCATCGCACGAATGTGAGCGTTAAACTTGTCCGACAATTCCCGAAGCGATGCCACTGAACCATTCCGTACTACCTTTAAACCCAGAATCTCGGTGATGTGCGCCTGAAAAACGAAACGCCGATTATCAAACCTTTTTTGAAGCAACTCTAAAGCCGCTTCGTAATTGCTGTTTGAAATCTCCAATGATCGGATAGTTTCCAGCGCTGAATCCCTCAAACATGACCGCAGATGTTGAAATTTCTCAATGTTGGAGAGGTCCGGATGGCTGTCGATTATGCTCGTGAACACGGAGTAAAAATCCGTCCAGTTTGCGTAGCCTCCGCCAAACGTTGGCAGCTGCACAGGCGGCAACGGCATCGGCCTCGGCCGCGGCTGCGTTTGAGGACCACTACACTTGTGGGGCACAACACCTTCCGCAAGCGTTGAGCGCGGCGCGAAATGCACATTGCGTTTGGCTATTTTCGAGCGCACACTAGCCTTGAATTCAACGATGAATTCATCGAAAAACTCGCTCATTTCACTCTCGTCGAAATCCAATTCCTCCAGTTCTGTATGCAGAACATTGAAGGCACTTTGCAGCTCATCAATCTGCTCCAGCCTCACCGTAAGAGTGGGTTCATCGTATCCGCTTAGCGTCTCCGCTTAGCGTCTCATGCGCTGAACAGCGCATTGGCTTTGCGCTTTAAAAAGGTCACCCTGTTTTTGTCACCTTCAGCGGGCATAGCAACAAATCGCCTTTAATTCGGTTCAGCGGGAAGATGAGCACAAAATAAATGCCGAAAATGCAAGCGGAGTCAATGCACGTAACGATATATGTAGCAATGTATGTATGTATATATGTAATGCTAGCTCGCTTAAACACAGCCACTATCACCGAAATCACCACTCACTTGTCCAACCGATTGCGATTTAATGTATTTATATTTATTTATAAATGCATGCAAATTAACACTATCACGTCGGGGTCACCAATGTTTAGCTATTGAGCTTTTTCAATAGCTGTTGCGAATAATAAATAGCCGAAGAAAGTTTGTTTATTTTACGATACTGCTTATTTCGCGAGTTGTTTACAGCAGCTAGGGCCGACAAAGAGCTATATCGAATGCACAAGTTTAGTCTCTTCCGACAGACTAAGAAGTGGCAATTGGCGGGACAGACAGCCGAAAAACGCAGCGCCCAAGCTTAACGTAGGTAGATAACAAAAAGAACAAGGAATGAGCGCCGTACAGATAAATGCGTGCGAGAACAGTGGTTTGCACTATGGGCATCGCAACTGCTACCACTGACTACTTCGGCTTACAATATTAAAGAGTATGAGATTAGTCTACTGCACAGTTTTGGCGGCTGCATGACCCAACAATGTTGTTTGAAAAAACTTGGCGAATAGGGCTATTGCCTGATCCGATGTATGCGTAGTGTTTTCAAAAAATAGCGAGAAAGGGTAAGAACTTGTTTTTCGCTTAGTGCTAACGAAATTATACAACTTTTTCGGATCCTGTGCAAACTGGAACTTACAACGGTGTAAATAATTCTTGTAGCACTGAGCATTATACACGGTAAAGCTCAACCGAACGTTTAAATATTTACAGAGGGTGGACTGAGAACCGGTATTTTTTAATTTTATATAGAGTCTGGACTTTACTCTTTATTAAACCAAGGAGGCTTGGAGATTGACGGATAGTACATCGGAACACAAGAGACAAAAAATGATTTAATTGCGGAATAAAACATATTAATGGCATCCATCATTATGTTGCAGGAGTGAAGATCGGACCAATTAAAGCCAGCTATAAAATTGTTTAGCCTCCGAAAATTTGCCTTGCGAAAACAGGGAATTCGCTTTGTGGACTTCTCTGAATTTACTTTTAATACCGTACCTATGTCGATTGCCACCTCGAAAGTGGGATGATGTGGATCTTCAGGTTGAGTAAGAGGTGCTACCCTGGACAGAAACACACTTTCAGGACATTGTTACAAGACATAGATCCAACAGTCGACCAAGAGAGTTTCGAATATAATTAACTTGCGACAATGATAAGTCGAGCAAGCCGTCAATAAAGTCATGTTGTGGTAAAGGGAGAAGGATATTCGATTGTTATTCTGGGGACCACATTGTGCCAGGTATATTAAAATCACCTAGTACTACCAATTGGTCCCTGTCAGACAGTTTATTCAAGATGGACAGATAATTCTGATATTCTGGGAATTCAGAAGATGGCGGAATATACGAGCACGTAATATAAACTGATCTGTCGGAAAAAGACAGCTTTACACATAAAAATTCCGAGTTACGGTAATCGTCAAAAAGTAACTCCTCCGATGCGAGGGTAGATCTAACCGCAATTAAGACTCCACCTCCCCGTCTGGAGGGACGCTCATACCTATATATTACATACCTGGGAAGACTTCAGAGTTAAGTATCTCCATCCGGAGTATGGGATGCAAAGGAAAGACTATCACAATACAATTTGGTTAGTTTGCTTACCCGGGTAAGGCTAACCAGACCAGGCGGACGCCATTTGCCCGGACTCTCCATTAGCGACTGGGCTAGTTGTTTCCCGGACCCCAGCCTGGCAGACTCTCGGCACGGATCGAATGACACCTAAGTCCGGCCTGGAGATGTGGAAATTTTAAGAGTTTTCAGCTCCAGCCCAACTACGATTAGCCAGCACTCTTAGCAGGGACATGACCTAACTAAGCCGCCCTCGCGTGGAGAGTGTAGTTGCACTTTCAGTAGTGTGTCACAATTACGGCGCGTACCACCATGTGGTCTATCCCCTTGTGATACCTACTGGCATGGCGGCTCTTGTGTTTACCCAGAAACAATATTGGAAAACAAGATGTGGAACAATCACTTGTAGGGCAATAACTTATGTATAACATATATTTTCGAACACTATGACAAATATAAATGCCTTTATAAAATTGTATCTGTTATTAAAAATAGATAAAAACCGAATTACAACTATATCTTAAATATGCAACTTAGCCATATGTAGATCGTTCTTAATCGCATGGTCGCATCTGATCGTTCTCGTTAATATAAGTTGTTTTTATGGCTTGTAAGTTAGTCTGGCGTGGCTGGGAACGTCTGGGTCGTTGATTCCTCCTCTTCTCCTTCTTTTTATCCAATCCAACTGGAATTTCCAGAATGTACAATAATTAAATAAAGTGTCCGTGATTTCCGCCACACTCCCCTTGCTATTCTCTTGACATTTTGATCCCTACAGCCAGATGCAGCTGCGCAGACTGCCAACGGTGTGGAAGAAGTCATCTAATGAGTTAATAGAACTGATTTCTATTGGTTTTGGGTCAAGAATTCGCGATCTGTGATCATATGAAAGCGCTGCCTATCTTTTCGAAAAACCTCGGGTAAGCTGATCTACGGATATAGAGGTAGTAAATCCTGTCTACTGGATACTGCCTTCATCATCACCGTTGTGGTGTCCTCCCAGTCCACCATTGTGGCGTCCTCGCCCAGCGGCTTCTCTATAGCTTGCAGACTTTGACAGATTTTCCGCCCCATTCTTCCCGTCACGCAGATCTCTACGGGCTGCCAAGTACTCGTATGTATGAATTGGACACGATTCGTGATAATTCCTGCTTCTTCGTCACCTCATATGTCCAATTATCAGATTAAAGCCCGGCTATAATTGCACCAGATCGTGCTCAAACCGCAATGTATGTACCCAAACCACGATGCTTTTAGTTACTTTAAGTACAATACATAAGCGGTCCACCCGGGCAGAGATCCACAGTACCCGGGTAAGGCTAACCAGACCAGACTGACGCCACTTGCCCGGACTCTCCATTAGCGACTGGGCTAGTTGTTTCCCGGGCCCCCAGCCTGGCAAACTCTCGGCTTATGCTTAATTTTAATTTCTAGGAAAGCTTTTTACAAGTAGGCTGCGAAATTATTTTCAAATCAGACGAAGTTCAAGGTTACCCCAAGATGCTGTGCCATTAAAATAAATCTGCAGCATATACATAAGTTATTGCCCTACAAGTGATAGTTCCACATTTTGTTTTTTAACACTGTTTCTGAGTAAACACAAGTGCCCAAAATGCTGACCAGAGGGTTTTCGCAGCCATCAACGTCAACGAACGGTTAAAGTGCGATCATCAGCACTTCTCCGCTGCGACGCTGCTGACGCCTCCACTTGATTGCGACGGACTTAGGGAAATATTTTGTATGTTAGTTTCAGTTTCAAATAATCATTTATAATAAACGGTCGCTTGCGATCTACAGAACGAAAAAAAATAACTGTAATTAATAACTGGCCCCCGAACAGGGACCAGCGAATAAACGCGAACGACAAATATTCTAAGTAGCGGAGAAACACCCGTGAGTTAATAAAAAACAAAATCACTGTGGGCAATAAAGTACTGTTTGAAAAAAAGAAGATTTTCCGAAAGAGGCAAATATTCATCGGCGAAAGAATGTTGGTACAATATTTGTTTCATTATATGGTTAAACTTTCTGAACTTTCAGACGTGAGTTTGACTTTCCTAGCTTGGTAAATTTTGGTAGGACATCTGGTTCTATGTTCTATATCTGATTCTCGATTTCCAAGTTGTCCTGTTTTGATTGATAAAATAAAAAGTGTATTTGTGTTGTAATTTGTATTTATGTGTGTTTGTGCTTAACTAAATTCTTCATAATACTATGTCTGCTTATAACTAAATTCGTCAGTAATTTTAATTTTTAATTTAATTCTTGTCTTCAGAATACCCGGGCTTGAACTTCGGCCGGCGGTAGTGCTCTACTGACTGGGGTCTCGGAGCTCTACTCACTCCACCACCGCCGGCGGCAACGGCACAGCATCCTGGGGTAACCTTGAACTTCGCCTGATTCGAAAATAATTTCGCAGCCTACTTGTAAAAAGCTCTCCTAGAAATTAAAATTAAGCTATGAATACTTAAAGTAACTGAAAGCATTGTGGTTTGGGTACAGACATCGCGGTTCGAGCACGATCTGGTGCAATTGTAGCAATCCTTGGACAGATCGCCTATGAGGTGACGAAGAAGCAGGAATTATCACGAATCGAGTCCAATTCATACCTACGAGTACTTGCCAGCCCGTAGATATCTGCTTGCCGGGAAGTATGGGGTAGAAAATCTGTCAAAGTCTGCAAATACAATAATAAAGAAGATAAAGAATTTTTGTTTTGTTTTATTATTCGACTTACGGTAGGAAAATTAAAACCTTCTAAAGATACCACATACCGCCCGTAGGTGACATGCACGATTCATAAGCCCTATTGGAATTATGCCTACGTACTAAAACCAAAACATCCGCGTGTTCATCAGTCCTTGCTCGCTCACCGGGACTGCCAGTCAAGGTATGACTTCGGTGAGCAGGATGTGAGGCCAGGTCGCACTCCCTCCTTCCACCCTTTAGCCGTCTTTTACGACGAGCCGGGAACGTAGAATTCTTCGTCCGCCGTCACCCAGGACGCCTGTTTTGACTTAGACACCCACTCTCTTGGCCATCTGATTGGACACGCTTTATCATATTCATGATAAGGCTGTGTCCCAGCTCCCATGCCCCGCTGTTCGCCAGCATAGCCGCGAACAAGCCACTAGGGCTGAACGGGGTACCTGACAGCGTCCTGGAGCTGTGCATTAGCACATGTTCTGCTGTTTCTTCACCGTCGACGCAGAACAAGCATTGGGCTGACTCTACGTGACGGAACCGGAGTAGATAGGCCCGGAAGCAGCCATGGTCCGTGAGGAACTGGGTTAGGTGGTAGTCCAAGCATTTGTGTTAGCACTCTGCCCAAACCGCCATCTCTGGGATTAGCTGATAAGTCCACCTCCCCCGTCGCGACGTTTGCCATCTGCTCTGCCACTCACCCAGTAGCCACTCGTGTGCCTCTAGCCTGGAAGCGCTACCCTGCATTAGTCTGAGAGCCTTGATCTCCAGATCAATTAGCAGGCCTGTCAGCGCTAGCTTCAGGCCATATCTTCGGATATGGTCCTGAATCCTCCGATCAGCCTGAGGGTCATTGACCGTAGCACCGAACAAGCTCCTTTCTAGTATGAGACCCTGCAAGTGGCATTGCTCCAGATTGGTGCAGCATATAGCAGCTTTTGCTACCGACACCAGCAGTTCCCTGGCCAGGTGTCTTGGGCCTCCGACGTTGGGGCATAAGCCTAGCCAATAAAGAGGCTGCTGCCTTCTTGCTGGCGTAACTCGCGTGATCCTTGAACGATATTCTGCGGTCTATCATTACCCCCAGGTACTTTAGGGACTCTTGAGAGGTTACCTGTGTGCCCTTGACGAAGACCAGCATTCTCCACCTTTTTCCTGCTGCTTAGTAGGACTGCTTCGGTCTTGTGAGCCGCTATTGCTAGCCCGGCTTTCTCGAGCCAGATGATGGCAGCACCAATCGTAGAGTTACATTTATCTTCCAACCCTGCGATTGTTTTTGAGACTGCTGTGATTGCCACATCGTCAGCAAAACAGTGCAGCTCTACTCCAACGGTCCTGATGACGCCCAAGATCCCATTACACATGATGTTCCACAGGATTGGTCCAAGTACCGATCCGCAGCCATCAACGTCAACGAACGGTTAAAGTGCGATCATCAGCACTTCTCCGCTGCGACGCTGTTGATGCCTCCACTTGATTGCGACGGACCTAAGGAAATATATTGTATGTTCGTTTCAAATATTCATTTATAATAAACGGTCGCTTGCGATCTACAAAACAAAAAAGAATGACTGTAATTAATAACTGGCCCCCGAATAGGGACCAGCGAATAAACGCGAACGACAGACAAATATTCTAAGTAGCGGAGAAACTCCCGTGAGTTAATAAAAAACAAAAAAATCACTGTGGGGTATAAAGTACTTTTTGAAAAAAAAAACAGATTTTCCGAAAGAGGAAAATATTCATCGGCGAAAGCATCATGTTGGTACGATATATGTTTCATTATATGGTTAAAATTTCTGAACTTTCAGACGTGAGTTTGACTTTCCTAGCTTGGTAAATTTTGGTAGAACATCTGGTTCTAAGCATATTACCTTCAGAAGTGAGTTCGATTTCTAAGTTGGCCTGTTTTGATTTGTGAGGAGTCTTAAAACTCCCCACAGATCTCGCGGTGCAGGGCAAAGCGGAGAGACCGTAAATTAACGGTACCGCTCTGCACCTTGGACTCCAACGGGCCAAGGGCAAATAGGTCGAACGGTAACGGTGCGTGCGCAAAGAGGACGCAGAGGACGTGAATTAACGGCACAATATGTGGACCTTGTACCCGGGCGGGCCTGCGGCCTATAAAGGGTAGGCGCGAGCACGTATGCGAGGCAGTCAGTTGGACAGCAAGATCGCGCGTGGAAGGAGATAGTGCGTCGGAGCGGTACCAGAGCAGGGTACACCCTGCCCCATAACATCCTAAACCCATACCGACCGGCAGGTGGTCTTCCAGCGGAGACGACAACGACGTAGCGGGTTCGAGAGGGACGGCAAAGGTGGTCCCAGAACGAGCGTTGCCTCGCCCCAGGACGATACACCCTGCCCCATAATCCCGGCCAAGGAGCAACCAGGACCACGGAGGCAAGGCGTGCAGGAAAAACGCCGCAGGATCAGCGAGATCGCCGGAGGAGTTATCTATAAGACAGTAGAATAAACGGCTATAATAAGAACCCAGTGCTTTTTCTTGGTCGGGCAATCACACAAATCATAAATTTGGTGGGACGAACGCACAAACTCTCTGAGCTAGCCGCTGCAATCCGTAGCGAGCGAAATAAGAAAATCAGTTCGTTACATCTGGCGCCCAAGCGTGATTGTCCGGGCAAAAGGAAAGCAGAGCAAGATGGGGAAGTCGTGGCTATACAGCTTGAAGAAAGATGACTTTCCCGCCATAGCAAGAGCACTTGGGATAAAGCTGGAAGGTTTGGTCGAGGAAATGCGAAAGACGTTGTCCGAGTTCATCGACCAGACCACAGATGAGCCGGAATCCGTCGCAATCATAGAAGCGCTGGAAAAGGAGTATGGAAGAGACCGGCCGTAGAGGTGAAAGTCACCGGCGTAGAGGGCCTGGTGAGGAGCCTCGACTTCGCTAGCATGGCGGAGGCTAGCGGAATCGGGTTGTTTCCTATAAGACTTAGCTTTTTCTAACATAATTCTAGCTCTTTTATAGGCTATTTCTAATTTAAATTTTATTTCCTTAGAGTAATCTTCTACATTGTATAGTGGTTCTATTCTATCTGTTTTATTAAAATCGACGAATTGTCTTGGTAATCTTCTAAAGACTAGTTCATATGGACAGTATTCGTGCATGACTGATGGTGTTGTGTTGAAACAATAGGTAAAATATTGTATCCAAACGTCCCAATCAGTTTTGTCTGCAGAAATGTATGAACGAATGTATTCATTGCATGTTCTATGACTTTGTTCTATTGTCCCTAAGGTCTGGTGATGATATGCGGTTGATGTAAGATTTTCAATCTTCATATATTTACACATATCCAAAATTACCTTGTTTTTATACTCGGCACCCATGTCCGAAATGAACGTCTTCATTGGACCGTACTTTAGTATAAAATTTTCGAATATAGCTTTCGCGACAGTATTTGCGCTTTTGTTTTCAATTGGAATGGCTACTAGATACTTTGTTAAATCACATATTAGTGTGACGATGTATTCATTGCCATATTCTGATTTGGGTAGTGGACCAACGGTATCCGCTATCACTATATCGAAAGCATTTGTTGGGGTTACTGTGTTAGTCAATGGGGTCTTTGTATGTGTTGTTGTTTTCGACATTTGGCATTTATGACATCTACGTATGTACTCTTTTATATGACGAGTCATATTTTTCCAATAATAGTGTCTTTTTATTTTTGCTAGCGTTCTTGTAATGCCTGTATGACCTCCTTGAATTGGATCGTCATGAAATGTAGACAGTATTAATTGTATCTCTTTTTCAGTTTGTATAAAGGTCACTGGCTGGAGTAGCGCTACTCTTAATGATTTTAATTTCTTGTTGCCCATATGTTTCAAAGAATCTATTGAAATGGATTCAAGGATTTTTTCGCTCGGTGCCAATTTGAGTTGGCTGATTTTTAGCATACCGGCTTGCATGTCAAGCCTTTGGAAGAACTGACCTAAATCAAAAATTCCATTGGTATATAAATCGTCAACATCAATTCTTGCAATAACTTTATTTCCTCGTTTTAGTAAACAAGTAGATTCAGTTATTCGCAAGGTCACTACTTTTCGTACTTCATCATTTGTTATGACTTCATATACGTTGGGCTTAGATACATTTTGGATACTTTGCCTAGGCAATAGTTCCTTATTTGTTACTGTACAGTTTTTATATTGTCTACTTTGTTGCCTGGTAGTGACTTTCAGGACTTTATGTTGCATGTCTTTGAGTTCTGTTATATTTATACGCGAGAGTGCGTCTGCTACGAAATTATCTTTTCCCTTTAGGTATTCTACTGTGAAGTCGTATTCTTCAAGCTCTAGCCGCATGCGAGTTAATTTAGAACTGGGATTAGTCATAGAAAATAGGTACGTTAATGGTCTGTGGTCCGTTTTAATGGTGAAATGTTTGCCATAAATGTATGGTCTAAAATGGGTAATTGCCCAATGAATTGCCGCTAGTTCTTGTTCCGTTGTACTCTTACTCTTATTGCTTTCTCCTTTTGTAAATGAACGTGATGCATAAGCTATTGGGAGCTGAATCCCGTTACGGTTCTGAGTTAGAACCGCTCCGCAAGCTTGTTTACTAGCATCTGTTATAATGCAAAATTCTTTGCGAAAATCAGGATATTGTAATAATGTGGGGTGCATAAGCTTTTCTTTAAGGTATTCGAATGCGTTTTGGCATTCGCTTGACCATTCAAAAGGAACATTCTTTTTACATAATCTAGTTATGTGCATTGAATAATCGGCGAAGTTTCTTATAAATCGACGATAATAGTTGCAGAATGCTACAAATCGTCTTGCGCTGTCCGCATCATGAGGGACAGGATAATTTTTGATGACGTCAAATCATGACGTTTTTCTGGATGCAACTTTAGGTTATATTTCCTACATACATTAAAAACATCAGTTAGGGGTTTAATCATGTGTTTTTCGGAACATCCTATCACCATTAAGTCATCCATATAAAGGAATGCCTGAGAGGGTTCTAAACCCAATAATGATATAGTCATCATCCTCTGAAATGAATTTGGTGCTATTTTAAGACCAAATGGTAATCGCGTGAAGCGATATGAGCCATTGCTTGTTGAAAAAGATGTTATGTTTCTTTAGTTTTCTTCAAGTTCTATTTGATGGAATCCTGACATCAAGTCAAGGCATGAAAAGTATTTAGCTCGACCTAGTTGATCTAAGATGTCATCAATTCTAGGGAGTGGAAATTTATCAGAAAGTAGTTTTTTATAGATTTGACGATAGTCAATTACTAATCGCAATTTCTTCTCTTATGAATTTGGTAATGATTTTTTTTGGAACTAACAAGAGTGGGCTGTTATACTCAGATACAGACGGTTCGACGATTTTGTCGCTAATTAATTTCCCTACTTGTTTTTGAATTTCTTCAATATGGCTATGCGGGCATCTGTAGTTTTTTTTTATATATAAATGGGTTCATCATCTTTAAGTCTTAATGTTTGTTTATAGTAGTTTCCAGTCCGAACACTGTGTGCATAATTCAGTTAATTGGTTTTTAAATTGGTCTGGAAAATTTTTCTTTAGTTTTGAAAGTACTTGTTCGCTTCTATTTCCAGTGTTGGTATTATGAATGTCATAATCTTTTACAATGTCATATTGGATTTTGTTTACTTTGACCAATTGGTCGAAATTAGTTGTATTTAGAAGTCTACATGTTTGGATGCTGCTATTGTATTTGCAATATAAATCCCATTGTGTATTTCCTGATTAGGAACAAATATGTAATCATTTACGCTATTAATGTCTATTTTCCGAATAACTTGTGATCTGGCTGGCAGAAGAACTGTATTGTTGCCAGGGCTATATGTTATCGGAACATATATTGGATAATTTAAATTTTGGGGTCTAATTATAAACCAGGGTTAGCTTGGTTTGAAATCTAGCTGACAATTGAATTTTTTTATAAAATCAATGCCTATTATTCCATCACATGGTATTGAAAAATTTGAGTCTACCAAATGAAATTCATGTGGAATAATATATTTTATTGATTGAAGTTCTATTGAGGTTGTTCCTTGAGACTTTATTACACCTTGGCCTATGCCTTGGATGTTTATTATTTTTTCATCCTGAATTTTGAAGTTATCAGAATTTATTTTTAAAAGTGAGATATCTGCACCAGTATCTATGAGAAATGTTAGTTTATTTTCAGTTGAATGATTATAAAAAGTTACGAATATATTAAGACTGTAATTGATGGAATGAACCTTTGCATTTATTGATTGTTTCCTAAAGGGTTCTGTGAGTTTTCCGACGTGTTTTGCGCCATTCTCACATTGTTGTTATTGTTGCCCTGGTTGAAGTTACCTCGGCATCTTCCTTGGTTTTGACCCCTTCTTCCTCCACGGGTAAAGTTATGATTATTGTTATTGTTGTAATTGCTGCCTCGGTTGTAATTGTTGTGGTTGCTATTTCTACCACGATTATAACCTCGGCCTTCTCTATTGGTGTTATTTGCACCTCTTCGATAAAACAGTACAGTGTTGCTTTGACCTGCTATCTCTGTGCAACTGTTTACAAATTTTGAAATGGCATCATTCATGTTTGTGAATGTGCCTGCTTGCATGATAAGTTTTACCTTATCAATGGAGCAATTTTGTGTCATGGCTTTTACAGCTGTTGTAGTGCTGTATTTATTTGCAAGGGATTGGCTGAGACCTTCACTGATATAGGCGCCTTCAAGGGCCTTTGTCAGTTTCTCCACCTCTTGGGTGTATTGGTTGGCCGTTTTATGTTTCTGTTGCAGATTGAGAAGTTTGGCAGATATAACTTCTACCGATTCTCCTTTTACTGCACTTGACAGTAATGATTGCAGCGATTGTCTGCTCATTACTTATAAGATTCCTTGCATGGCCTTTAAGTTTAGTTTTTATAAGGCTTATAGCTGTTGTCTCATGCGTGCCTTTTAAGGTGTCTAATAGACCTAGAGCATCTATAAAACTTTGTAAATTTTCGTGCCTACCATCAAACTCTGATATCAGAGATGTGGCTAGCTTGATAAATTCTGTCAATGTCTGTGCCATTTCAGAAATTGTTATTGTTTCTGGCTTATATTCAATTCGATCACTTCCTTCTAGTGTTTCAATGTCACTATCGGATTCAGCGTCACTTGATTGAATAGATTCGTCCAGTCCTTTACACTGGTCGGTATCAAAGTCCACCAATTGACTTAGACTTTCTGGCACGTTAATTAGAATATGTCTTCTTTTCCTGATATTAATAAATCTTGTGTTTAGGGATTTTATCACGCGTATACATTTGTTAAGGTGCTCAGCTGTGAATCTATTTGTATACTTGTTTACTAAAGTAACTTTATTATTGTATTCCCTTACTACTATCTCTGTATGGTTTTTCAACATTTCTGCTTTTATTACTGCATCTTTATTTATGCATTTATAAGATTTGTCAAACTTATAGCGAAATTCGTCTATACATTTCGCTATTTCTCTCCATTCCATTCTTGCAATGGAATTTGTTATTCATTGTTTCTTTTTCTCCAAATCTGATCTAAATGATTCGCCCTGCCCATGTATCTTTTCTTAATGATTTTATTATGTTTTACATAAATAGTAAGCAAGAATTGCAAGACTAATACTATTGTTATTATCAATAGTAGGATCCACAACGCATTTATATCGTCTGTGTGATCAATTATTCTAACATTATTTACTACATTGGCAGTATTGTCCTTTGCCTCACTAGAATCACTAAACCATCCCATTTTATCTATATTCAATGAAACGGATCTTTAAAAAGGAAAAAAAATAAGATATTCTATTTGAAGCTTAAAGGAAGGAAAAATATTTTCTTCTTTCTAGTCAAAATAATAACTTTTTCATTGTTGTCATTTTACACAAATAAAATTTTGCAGCTGAGTATATATGTATACTCAGTGCCAGAGACGTGGAAATATTAATGGTTAATATATGTGGTTGGCTCACATAGTCGTTTACAATAATTAAAAAAAAATTCTCCAACCACATTGCTAGTGAAAAAGCCTAACAGATTTCAGTATTTTCCAAGCAGCGGTTTCCCGCCTCGGCTTGGGGTAGAAATTAAATCTAAAGCAAATTGGGGCATTGGCATTTATGCAGCCCGTTTGCGTTGTTTCGCACCTTTGCAAAACTTATTTCCTGTGTTTGAAGACGCTCTTTGTAGCGTTGTCGGGATGCATCTGATTGAAGTTTAGGCAAATTGGGGCATTGGCATTTATGCAGCCCGTTTGCGTTGTTTCGCACCTTTGCGAAGCTTAGCCTCTATTTCTTGAAGACGCTCTATGTAGCGTTGTCGGGATTCCTCGTCTTTTGCCGACTTGGTCATGTCCTTGACCAGTCGCCGTTGCTGAAGTAGCTTAATTCTTTGACCGCTTCTTTTATGTTTATTTTGCGGTTTTTTCTGCTGCCTGGCCCTGTACTCATTTATCGTGAGTGGGCGTGGTCCATTATCTGGATTCTCCTGTAGGGCCTCTTCCAGAGTTGGCAAGTCCCTTTGCTTAGTGGGTACTGCCTTCGAGAATTGTGGCTCCTCTGCCATTTATGTTCAAAAGCTTTTTAAGAAGATTTGTCCTTTCTGCATTTCTATGTATGTAATGCATTTATCCATGTAATGTTTGAATTTATTGTTTTTATTTCTTTGGCCACGAACACTTCATGCTTTTGTAATGTTTGAATTTATTCATTTTATTTCTTTTGGCCACGGACACTTCATGCTTTTATTATAATCGTTAACTTCATGCACACGTGAACACTGTCACGGTCGCCATGTAATGTTTGATATTTAGGAGATGTTAGTATTTTGCTAAAGTACACTTTAAATAACAAGAGAAGAGCTTCTGATCTTTATGAGGTTCTTTATTCAACTGTTCAAAGTGTGTTCTGTTGGGTGCTTATACATAGGTATTCTTTATTACATATATACATATACATATGTATGCAGAAGGCATGCATATGTTATGTATAGCTTGACCACTTGAGCTGCAAAGTGCATGCTCAGCATTCCCACGCTCCGCGATCGGCTTATGTATGAGCGTTAGATCGTATTACTCGGACTCTGGAATGTTTATGTAGTCATTGGTGGTCTTTTGGGTATTTGTATATTTACGTTTACTATGACAAAGTGTCACAATGTATTTATGCAAAGTTATACCCATTCTTTATTTGATAGGTGGGTTAGATATGCTACATCATCACGGACGATATGACTCTGAAATGGCTGATTAACATCGAGAGCCCATCCGGCAGGATAGCGAGATGGGCGTTGGAGCTGCAACAGTACGATTTCGAAACCTCGTACAGAAAGGGCCAGCTGAACATCGTTCACGCACTTTCAAGACAACCTCTGCAGGAGATGAGCCGAAGAGTGAGCGTGGAGGTCGACGAACAACCGAGAGAGCAGCAGGAATGTAGGTGGTTGGAGGAGATGCGAAGAAAAGTGAAGCAGCAGCCGCAAAAATTTCCGGACTATTTGGAGGAAGACGGAAAGCTGTACCGACATATACCGCATCGGGCGGGCAACGAGGAGGTGGCATCGTGGAAGATGTGTGTACCGATCGGTCAGAGGCAGCGCGTCATGACCGAAAACCACGACATACCAGCTGCGGGACACTTGCGCCGCAAGACGATTGCCAGGATTGCAGCTCGGTATCACTGGCCGGGAATGCATCGAGACGTAAGAAAGTACGTGCGAAACTGCGAGAGCTGCATGAAGTACAAGCCCAGCCAGCTACAGGCGGCCGGAAAAATTTTGACACAGGTGCCGGAAGAACCATGGGCAACCGTGTGCGCAGATTTCGTGGGCCCCTTGCCACGGTCGAAGCATGGAAATTCGATGCTGCTGGTCCTGGTGGACAGATTTTCAAAATGGGCCGAGATCGTTCCTATGAGAAGGGCGACCACTGAGACGCTGCGAAAGGCTGTTCGAGAGCGGATAGTGGCCAGATACGGAGTGCCCAAAGTGATGATCACAGGGAAGGGAGCCGACGCTGCCCAATGCGTTGTTCGACGAAAAGACGACCGGGACCGGCAAGTGCACCCAGACACCGGCGGAGAAACCGAAAGAAATCTTCGAGCTGGTGCGGAGGAATATGGAGAAGGCGGCCCAGGATCAGACACGCCACTATAATCTCCGAAGACGGCCGTGGAAATCCAAGGTGAGGGACACAGTATGGGCCAAAGAGCACCACCTGTGGAAGGCAGCCGAAGGTTTCGCGGCAAAATTGGCCCCGAGATTTGACGGGCCGTACATGATAAAGAAATTCACGTCACCAGTAATATGCGTCCTGGAACACAAAACGACCAAGAAAGAAAAGACAGCACACATTAGCGATCTGAAGCCGGGAAGCGCGGGCGCCGGCGGCTCAGGAGACTTCGAGGAATAAACAAGAAAAAAAAAACCCAAACGTTGGGGAGGAAGGGGGGAAGGCGATACAAGGTATCGATACGGATTAGAAGTCAACAACACACACACACACACAGGCCCGTCAGAGCGCGAGAGCGTGACAGGTAGGGTACGCAGCCAAGAACCGTTAACGGGTAACACACACACTCAGCTGCGAATTCCGAGGCGAGAATTCGGACGGGAAAAGATTCGTTACCGGTACGGGCCCACGGAATAACGGCACAAAGAGCAGAAATAAAACCGTGGTTTCGTCGCGGAGAGCGCGGCTCGAGTCTGTCTTTTCAAATTAGAGATCGTCATGGCAGCACACAGTTTTCACGCCCGGGGAGTACGAGAGTCCGGCGCCGGGGAACAGCCCGGGGCGATATGGAATAGGGATTCCGATTCCTATCTCCAGCTCCTGGCGTCACCCCTGGTGTCGCGATCTGCATCCCCGGGGAGTGTGGAGGACCCGGAGGAAATTCCGGACGTCGACCTCGAGGACGACGAACCGATACCGAATACGGAGGGCGCGGCTGAGGTCATCACCCTCTTTTCGGAGAGTGAGGAGGACGATGACGGAGTCGAGACGGTCACCCCGGAGGTGTCATCGGACGAGGATGAGACTGCGCGGATGGCTTATCGAAGCGTCCGGCGGGCTACGCAGGGCCAGGGACGGATAAGCCTCGGTGTCGCGCCGCTGACCGAGGATCCGGTGAACATGAAGAATTTCATGGAGGCGCGGGACGCCACCCTGCGGCGGTTCCAGCAGATGGTGGATGCGCGAAAGGTCGCCGACGCTAAGGCCGCATGGCAGGAACGGTTGGCTCGGCTGCAAGAGCAAGAAGAAGCGTTGTGGGCACCAACAACGGAGCAGCCGGAGCCAACACAGCCGCCGGCAAAACAGCCACCGCTGTCGCCGGGGCCGCCGTTGCCGTTGACGCCGCCGCCACAACAGCCGCCGCCGCCGACAC
This sequence comes from Drosophila melanogaster, assembly GCF_000001215.4. Classification (NCBI taxonomy): domain Eukaryota; kingdom Metazoa; phylum Arthropoda; class Insecta; order Diptera; family Drosophilidae; genus Drosophila; species Drosophila melanogaster. The sequence goes on from NT_033779.5 coordinate 22,404,808, forward strand.
AATCACCACCACGGACACCACCGCGGATGACGCCGGCGCAGGCGCCGCTGCTAACACCTAGTGTTCGCCACCACCCCTGGAGGGGGAATGGCCACGGTGTGACAGACAACAGGCGTGAGAGATTCCACAGGCACACGTCGGCCAGGTGGTCCGCACGGTCGAGATGGGAGGGCGTCGGTGGCACCAACAGTCGGTGACGTTGACGTGGCCCGCACTGATGGAGGCCGAGGACGCGCCGGAAGCCCTTGTCTGGGAGGAGCCGGAAACGATCGGCTGGAGGACGGCGGGCCAGGAGTCATGCGATGCGCGGCTACGCGCCCGAGCAGAAGGAGTCGAAAGGTGCACTGGGCCAAGTTGTTCGAGCTTGGCGGGCAGCGCTACCGCCTCAAGGTGGGGAGGGACGAAGAGGTAAAGGTCACCATATCAGAATAAATTATGCCGGACGGCAAGAAACTAACCGTATGTCCGGGTTTGTCGTAAACGGGCACAATAACATAAAAAAAAGAAACGGTTGCGGGTGGGATCCGCAGCAGCCGAATTAACGCGCGAGGGGGTGACGAGGGGCCCGGCACGCGGACCGGCAAACGACGCGGGGCTGCTGCAGGCGCGGGACGAAGGAGGGGCCGTTGCAGATGCAAGCGATCCTCCGGGGCGCTCGGGGCCAGGGGCAGCCACCCCGGAGCATGAAGGGGCATACATGTGTGGGTGGAGCTGGAAAGAAGAGAGGATTCGTTAATATGGCGATACGCAAGAAAGTGTCAGACCAAAGACACTAGAATAACTAGATGCGTAACGACATACGATTTTTTGGCACACGATTTTTTCGCCGTGGCTCGAATTTTTGTTGGAGAGCGAGAGAGCGGAGAGCGCTACAGCGAACAGCTCTTTTCTACGCATACAGTGATAGCAGACAACTGTATGTGTGCACACGTATGCTCATGCATTGTAAATTTGACAAAATATGCCCTTTACCTTAGAAGTTCTTTGACTTTAAATCTATATTATTTTTGATCAATTGGCACCATGCGAAAAACTCTTGTTTTGCATTGCCTTAACGTTATTATTATTTGAAAATATATTAGAAATAGCCAAATCTATGTACATATTATCACAAAATAAATTTAAAAATGACTTTATTTAAGAATATTTGTCATTAGAGTATTCATCTTGCGGCGTGTGAAAAATTAATTAGGCAATGATTGTTGAGTGCTTGTGTCCGCACTTCGTGCCTCAAGATATGACCAAAGCAAAGACACTAGAATAATTCTAGTGTCTTTGATATGACTTTTGCAATAAACAGTTATAATATTTTTATTTATTTTATAAATTTATTTTTATGAAATATTTATTTCTCAACGTAATGTCTTCTTTTTGGAAAGTTTATGAAATTACAGTAGTTATAATAATTTCTATTGTACTTCCTTTAATTATTTAGTACATTTATTAAGTCATTTGACTTAATATGATGTAACCTTAGGATTAAAAGTGTTTAAAAAAAATATTTCGCTTTTAAAAAATTGTCAGATGAGAGACAAATTAGAATTAAACATAAATATAAATGTGTAAACGGTAGCTAATTCGCCGATTTTAACAAACGAATTTTAAAAGCTTTAATTGATGTGTCTTGTGATGTGTCTTAAAACTCCCCACAAATCTCGTGTAGGGGAGTGGCCTAGCAACAGCCGCGGTGCAGGGCAAAGCGGAGAGACCGTGAATTAACGGTACCGCACTGGACCTTGGACTCCAACGGGCAAAGGGCGAAGAGGTCGAACGGTAACGGGGCGTGCACAAAGGAGACGCACCGTGAACTAACGGATTTCGCTCTGGACCTTGGACTCCAGCGGGCCAAGGGCATATAGGTTGAACGGTAACGGTGCGTGCGCAAAGAGGGCGCAGAGGACGTAAATTAACGGCACAATATGTGGACCTTGTACCCGGGCGGGACGTGCGCAAAAAGGGAAATAACGGGATTCCTGCGGCCTATAAAGGGTAGGCGCGAGCACGGATGCGGGGCAGTCAGTTGGACAGCAAGATCGCGAGTGGAAGGAGATAGTGCGTCGGAGCGGTACCAGAAGGAGTTCGGGAGTGAGAACGCGCGGTCAAGTCGGAAATAACAAACAGTGGAAGGACACGAAATGAAGATCACTACAAGCGAGTAGAGATCCTGGGAGTGGAGGAGAAGGATCTGCCGTGTGGTAAGGGTCAGTGGAGTCAGTGGCCAGCCAAGGTGGTCCCAGGCCGAGCGTTGCCTCGCCCGTGGACGATACACCCTGCACCATAACATCCCAAACCCGTTCCGGCCGGCAGAAAGTCCTTCAGAAGGGAAGGCAAGAACGTGGCGTGTTAGTAAGGATCAGTGGAGTCAGTGGACGGTACAGGTGGTCCCAGGCCGAGCGTTGCCTCGCCCGTGGACGATACACCCCGCCCCATAACATCCTAAACCCATACCGACCGGCAGGTGGTCTTCCAGCGGAGACGACAACGACATAGCGGGTTCGAGAGGGACAGTGGAGTCAGTGGTCGGCAAAGGTGGTCCCAGGACGAGCGTTGCCTCGCCCCAAAACGATACACCCTGTCCCATACCATCCTAATCCTGGCCGGGCCGACTCGTCGTCGGGGTCAAGGAGCAATCAGGACCACGGAGGCAAGACGGGCAGGAAAAACGCCGCAGGAGCAGCAAGATCGCCGGACGAGTTATCTATAAGAAAGTAGAATAAACGGCTATAATAAGAACCCATTGCTTTTCCTTGGTCGGACAATCAAAAAAATCATAAATTTGGCGGGACGAACGCACAAACTTTCTGATCTAGCCGCTGCAATCCGTAGCGAGCTAAATAAGAAAATCAGTTCGTTACAGATTGATAAAATAAAATGTGTATATGTGTTATAATTTGTATTTATACGTGTTTGTGCTTAACTAAATTCTTCATAATACTATGTCTGCTTATAACTAAATTCGTCAGTAATTTTTGGTTTCTAGGCTTCAGAATACCCGGGCTTGAACTTCGGCCGGCGGTAGTGCTCTACTGACTGGGGTCTCGCAGCTCTACTCACTCCACCACCGCCGGCGGCAATGGCACAGCATCCTGGGGTAACCTTGAACTTCGTCTGATTTGAAAATAATTTCGCAGCCTACTTGTACTTGTAATTCGGGTTTTATCTTTTTTTAATAACAGATACAGTTTTACAAAGGAATTTATATGTGCCATAGTGCACAAAAATATATGGTATATGTTGGATCTGAATTACTTTTATACTCGGCATCACTCTCTACCGCGTCGGCGTAACGTTTTCTGACGCGTTTAATTCGGGAGCGAGGCATGTCTGTCTTTTTCGGCGATCAAAACTTAATGTGCAGAACAAACGTTATAATAATGCGTAGAACCCAAGTCTACCTGCAATACAAACACACTTTGGAGACTTACTTCACTCCACACACACACTAATACCAACACACATTATGGCATTTTTGTCAATTCCTTGCTAGTCCCATTCTTAACGGGAATATCTCTTTCTCGCTCTCGAGAGACTACGTTCGGCAGAAACAGTTATTTGCCACGCTGTTGCGAGGTAGAGAATGCGTGTTCTAAGAATATGCAAAACGAAAGAAGTGGACAGACACAAAGTAACAGAAATGGGTCGTTATACTTGAAATTAAAAATAAATCTGCGACATATACATAAGTTTTGCCCTACAAGTGATTGTTCCACATTTGGTTTTCCAACATTGTTTCTGAGTAAACACAAGTGCCCAAAATGCTGACCAGAAGGCTGCAAAGTTTCCGCAGCCATCAACGTCAACGAACGCTTAAAGTGCGATCATCAGCACTTCTCCGCTGCGACGCTGCTGACGCCTCCACTTGATTGCGACGGACTTAGGGAAATATTTTGTATGTTAGTTTCAGTTTCAAATAATCAATTATAATAAACGGTCGCTTGCGGTCTACAAAACGAAAAAGAATAACTTTAATTAATAACTGGCCCCCGAACATGGACCAGCGAATAAACGCGAACGACAGACAAATATTCCAAGTAGCGGAGAAACTCCCGTGAGTTAATAATAAAAAAAAAAAGATTTTCTGAAAGAGAAAAATATTCATCGGCGAAAGCATCATGTTGTTACAATATTTGTTTCATTATATGGTTAAACTTTCTGAACTTTCAGACGTAAGTTTGACTTTCCTAGCTTGGTAAATTTTGGTAGGACATCTGGTTCTATGTTCTATATCTGATTCTCGATTTCCAAGTTGGCCAGTTTTGATTGATAGAATAAAAAGTGTATTTGTGTTATAATTTGTGTTTATGTGTGATTGTGCTTAACTAAATTCTTCATAATACTATGTCTGCTTATAACTAAATTCGTCAGTAATTTTTGGTTTCTTGGCTTCAGAATACCCGGGCTTGAACTTCGGCCGGCGGTAGTGCTCTACTAACTGGGGTCTCGGAGCTCTACTCACTCCACCACCGCCGGCGGCAATGGCACAGCATCCTGGGGTAACCTTGAACTTCGTCTGATTTGAAAATAATTTCGCAGCCTACTTGTACTTGTAATTCGGTTTTTATCTTTTTCTAATAACAAATACAGTTTTACAAAGGAATTTATATGTGCCATAGTGCATATACCAAATATATGGTATATGTTGGATCTGAATTACTTTTATACTCGGCATCACTCTCTACCGCGTCGGCGTAACGTTTTCTGACGCGTTTAATTCGGGAGCGAGGCATGTCTGTCTTCTTCGGCGATCAAAACTTAATGTGCAGAACAAACGTTGTAATAATGCGTAGAACCCAAGTCTACCCGCAATACAAACACACTTTGGAGACTTACTTCACTCCACACACACACTAATACCAACACACATTATGGCATTTTTGCCAATTCCTTGTTAGTCCCATTCTTAACGGGAATATCTCTCTCTCGCTCTCGAGAGACTACGTTCGGCAGAAACAGTTATTTGCCACGCTGTTGCGAGGTAGAGAATGCGTGTTCTAAGAATATGCAAAACGAAAGAAGTGGACAGACACAAAGTAACAGAAATGGGTCGTTATACTTGAAATTTAAAATAAATCTGCGACATATACATAAGTTTTGCCCTACAAGTGATTGTTCCACATTTGGTTTTCCAACATTGTTTCTGAGTAAACACAAGTGCCCAAAATGCTGACCAGAAGGCTGCAAAGTTTCCGCAGCCATCAACGTCAACGAACGCTTAAAGTGCGATCATCAGCACTTCTCCGCTGCGACGCTGCTGACGCCTCCACTTGATTGCGACGGACTTAGGGAAATATTTTGTATGTTAGTTTCAGTTTCAAATAATCATTTATAATAAACGGTCGCTTGCGATCTACAAAACGAAAAAGAATAACTGTAATTAATAACTGGCCCCCGAACAAGGACCAGCGAATAAACGCGAACGACAAATATTCTAAGTAGCGGAGAAACTCCCGTGAGTTAATAAAAAACAAAAAAACAGATTTTCCGAAAGAGAAAAATATTCATCGGCGAAAGCATCATGTTGGTACAATATTTGTTTCATTATATGGTTAAACTTTCTGAACTTTCAGACGTGAGTTTGACTTTCCTAGCTTGGTAAATTTTGGTAGGACATCTGGTTCTATGTTCTATATCTGATTCTCGATTTCCAAGTTGGCCAGTTTTAATTGATAGAATAAAAAGTGTATTTGTGTTATAATTTGTGTTTATGTGTGATTGTGCTTAACTAAATTCTTCATAATACTATGTCTGCTTATAACTAAATTCGTCAGTAATTTTTGGTTTCTTGGCTTCAGAATACCCGGGCTTGAACTTCGGCCGGCGGTAGTGCTCTACTGACTGGGGTCTCGGAGCTCTACTCACTCCACCACCGCCGGCGGCAATGGCACAGCATCCTGGGGTAACCTTGAACTTCGTCTGAATTGAAAATAATCTCGCAGCCTACTTGTACTTGTAATTCGGTTTTTATCTTTTTTTAATAACAGATACAGTTTTACAAAGGAATTTATATGTGCCATAGTGCATATACCAAATATATGGTATATGTTGGATCTGAATTACTTTTATACTCGGCATCACTCTCTACCGCGTCGGCGTAACGTTTTCTGACGCGTTTAATTCGGGAGCGAGGCATGTCTGTCTTTTTCGGCGATCAAAACTTAATGTGCAGAACAAACGTTGTAATAATGCGTAGAACCCAAGTCTACCCGCAATACAAACACACTTTGGAGACTTACTTCACTCCACACACACACTAATACCAACACACATTATGGCATTTTTGCCAATTCCTTGTTAGTCCCATTCTTAACGGGAATATCTCTCTCTCGCTCTCGAGAGACTACGTTCGGCAGAAACAGTTATTTGCCACGCTGTTGCGAGGTAGAGAATGCGTGATCTAAGAATATGCAAAACGAAAGAAGTGGACACAAAGTAACAGAAATGGGTCGTTATACTTGAAATTAAAAATAAATCTGCGACATATACATAAGTTTTGCCCTACAAGTGATTGTTCCACATTTTGTTTTTCAACATTGTTTCTGAGTAAACACAAGTGCCCAAAATGCTGACTAAGAGGGCTGCACAGTTTCCGCACCCATCAACGTCAACGAACGCTTAAAGTGCGATCATCAGCGCTTCTCCGCTGCGACGCTGCTGACGCCTCCACTTGATTGCGACGGACTTAGGGAAATATTTTGTATGTTAGTTTCAATTTCAAATAATCATTTATTATAAACGATCGCTTGCGATCTACAAAACGAAAAAGAATAACTGTAATTAATAACTGGCCCCCGAACAGGGACCAGCGAATAAACGCGAACGACAAATATTCTAAGTAGCGGAGAAACTCCCGTGAGTTAATAAAAAACAAAAAAACAGATTTTCCGAAAGAGAAAAATATTCATCGGCGAAAGCATCATGTTGGTACAATATTTGTTTCATTATATGGTTAAACTTTCTGAACTTTTAGACGTGAGTTTGACTTTCCTAGCTTGGTAAATTTTGGTAGGACATCTGGTTCTATGTTCTATATCTAATTCTCGATTTCCAAGTTGGCCAGTTTTGATTGATAGAATAAAAAGTGTATTTGTGTTATAATTTGTGTTTATGTGTGATTGTGCTTAACTAAATTCTTCATAATACTATGTCTGCTTATAACTAAATTCGTCAGTAATTTTTGGTTTCTTGGCTTCAGAATACCCGGGCTTGAACTTCGGCCGGCGGTAGTGCTCTACTGACTGTGGTCTCGGAGCTCTACTCACTCCACCACCGCCGGCGGCAATGGCACAGCATCCTGGGGTAACCTTGAACTTCGTCTGATTTGAAAATAATTTCGCAGCCTACTTGTACTTGTAATTCGGTTTTTATCTTTTTTTAATAACAGATACAGTTTTACAAAGGAATTTATATGTGCCATAGTGCACAAAAATATATGGTATATGTTGGATCTGAATTACTTTTATACTCGGCATCACTCTCTACCGCGTCGGCGTAACGTTTTCTGACGCGTTTAATTCGGGAGCGAGGCATGTCTGTCTTTTTCGGCGATCAAAACTTAATGGGCAAAACAAACGTTGTAATAATGCGTAAAACCCAAGTCTACCCCCAATACAAACACACTTTGGAAACTTACTTCCCTCCACACACACACTAATACCAACACACATTATGGCATTTTTGTCAATTCCTTGCTAGTCCCATTCTTAACGGGAATATCTCTCTCTCGCTCTCGAGAGACTACGTTCGGCAAAAACAGTTATTTGCCACGCTGTTGCGAGGTAGAGAAGGAGTGTTCTATGAATATGCAAAACGAAGGAAGTGGACGGACCCAAAGTACCGGAAATGGGTCGTTATACTTGAAATTTAAAATAATTTTGGGACATATACATAAGTTTTGCCCTACAAGGGATTGTTCCCCATTTGGTTTTCCAACATTGTTTTTGAGTAAACACAAGTGCCCAAAATGCTGACCAGAAGGCTGCAAAGTTTCCGCAGCCATCAACGTCAACGAACGCTTAAAGTGCGATCATCAGCACTTCTCCGCTGCGACGCTGCTGACGCCTCCACTTGATTGCGACGGACTTAGGGAAATATTTTGTATGTTAGTTTCAGTTTCAAATAATCATTTATAATAAACGGTCGCTTGCGATCTACAAAACGAAAAAGAATAACTGTAATTAATAACTGGCCCCCGAACAAGGACCAGCGAATAAACGCGAACGACAAATATTCTAAGTAGCGGAGAAACTCCCGTGAGTTAATAAAAAACAAAAAAACAGATTTTCCGAAAGAGAAAAATATTCATCGGCGAAAGCATCATGTTGGTACAATATTTGTTTCATTATATGGTTAAACTTTCTGAACTTTCAGACGTGAGTTTGACTTTCCTAGCTTGGTAAATTTTGGTAGGACATCTGGTTCTATGTTCTACATCTGATTCTCGATTTCCAAGTTGGCCAGTTTTGATTGATAGAATAAAAAGTGTATTTGTGTTATAATTTGTGTTTATGTGTGATTGTGCTTAACTAAATTCTTCATAATACTATGTCTGCTTATAACTAAATTCGTCAGTAATTTTTGGTTTCTTGGCTTCAGAATACCCGGGCTTGAACTTCGGCCGGCGGTAGTGCTCTACTGACTGGGGTCTCGGAGCTCTACTCACTCCACCACCGCCGGCGGCAATGGCACAGCATCCTGGGGTAACCTTGAACTTCGTCTGATTTGAAAATAATTTCGCAGCCTACTTGTACTTGTAATTCGGTTTTTATCTTTTTTTAATAACAGATACAGTTTTACAAAGGAATTTATATGTGCCATAGTGCACAAAAATATATGGTATATGTTGGATCTGAATTACTTTTATACTCGGCATCACTCTCTACCGCGTCGGCGTAACGTTTTCTGACGCGTTTAATTCGGGAGCGAGGCATGTCTGTCTTTTTCGGCGATCAAAACTTAATGTGCAGAACAAACGTTGTAATAATGCGTAGAACCCAAGTCTACCCGCAATACAAACACACTTTGGAGACTTACTTCACTCCACACACACACTAATACCAACACACATTATGGCATTTTTGTCAATTCCTTGCTAGTCCCATTCTTAACGGGAATATCTCTCTCTCGCTCTCGAGAGACTACGTTCGGCAGAAACAGTTATTTGCCACGCTGTTGCGAGGTAGAGAATGCGTGTTCTAAGAATATGCAAAACGAAAGAAGTGGACACAAAGTAACAGAAATGGGTCGTTATACTTGAAATTAAAAATAAATCTGCGACATATACATAAGTTTTGCCCTAAAAGTGATTGTTCCACATTTTGTTTTCCAACATTGTTTCTGAGTAAACACAAGTGCCCAAAATGCTGACTAAGAGGGCTGCACAGTTTCCGCAGCCATCAACGTCAACGAACGCTTAAAGTGCGATCATCAGCACTTCTCCGCTGCGACGCTGCTGACGCCTCCACTTGATTGCGACGGACTTAGGGAAATATTTTGTATGTTAGTTTCAGTTTCAAATAATCATTTATTTTAAACGATCGCTTGCGATCTACAAAACGAAAAAGAATAACTGTAATTAATAACTGGCCCCCGAACAGGGACCAGCGAATAAACGCGAACGACAAATATTCTAAGTAGCGGAGAAACTCCCGTGAGTTAATAAAAAACAAAAAAACAGATTTTCCGAAAGAGAAAAATATTCATCGGCGAAAGCATAATGTTGGTACAATATTTGTTTCATTATATGGTTAAACTTTCTGAACTTTCAGACGTGAGTTTGACTTTCCTAGCTTGGTAAATTTTGGTAGGATATCTGATTCTCGATTTCCAAGTTGGCCAGTTTTGATTGATAGAATAAAAAGTGTATTTGTGTTATAATTTGTGTTTATGTGTGATTGTGCTTAACTAAATTCTTCATAATACTATGTCTGCTTATAACTAAATTCGTCAGTAATTTTTGGTTTCTTGGCTTCAGAATACCCGGGCTTGAACTTCGGCCGGCGGTAGTGCTCTACTGACTGGGGTCTCGGAGCTCTACTCACTCCACCACCGCCGGCGGCAATGGCACAGCATCCTGGGGTAACCTTGAACTTCGTTTGATTTGAAAATAATTTCGCAGCCTACTTGTACTTGTAATTCGGTTTTTATCTTTTTTTTAATAACAGATACAGTTTTACAAAGGAATTTATATGTGCCATAGTGCACAAAAATATATGGTATATGTTGGATCTGAATTACTTTTATACTCGGCATCACTCTCTACCGCGTCGGCGTAACGTTTTCTGACGCGTTTAATTCGGGAGCGAGGCATGTCTGTCTTTTTCGGCGATCAAAACTTAATGTGCAGAACAAACGTTGTAATAATGCGTAGAACCCAAGTCTACCCGCAATACAAACACACTTTGGAGACTTACTTCACTCCACACACACACTAATACCAACACACATTATGGCATTTTTGCCAATTCCTTGCTAGTCCCATTCTTAACGGGAATATCTCTATCTCGCTCTCGAGAGACTACGTTCGGCAGAAACAGTTATTTGCCACGCTGTTGCGAGGTAAAAAATGCGTGTTCTAAGAATATGCAAAACGAAAGAAGTGGACACAAAGTAACAGAAATGGGTCGTTATACTTGAAATTTAAAATAAATCTGCGACATATACATAAGTTTTGCCCTACAAGTGATTGTTCCACATTTTGTTTTCCAACATTGTTTCTGAGTAAACACAAGTGCCCAAAATGCTGACTAAGAGGGCTGCACAGTTTCCGCAGCCATCAACGTCAACGAACGCTTAAAGTGCGATCATCAGCACTTCTCCGCTGCGACGCTGCTGACGCCTCCACTTGATTGCGACGGACTTAGGGAAATATTTTGTATGTTAGTTTCAGTTTCAAATAATCATTTATTTTAAACGATCGCTTGCGATCTACAAAACGAAAAAGAATAACTGTAATTAATAACTGGCCCCCGAACAGGGACCAGCGAATAAACGCGAACGACAAATATTCTAAGTAGCGGAGAAACTCCCGTGAGTTAATTTTTTTTTTTTAATTTTTTTTTTTTTTTTTTTTAATTTTTTTATTATTTATTGAATCTTCCCTTTGTGTTAAGAGACTAACAATAAGTGTTCAAATCTTAATCTAACTTAATTAACTTTCACTTAGTGATAGTTTTTTTTTTTCATTAATGCCCTAATAAGTTTATTGCTGGGCTGGGAGGTCGTTGCGGTGCAGCCGGCTTTGACTGCATACTCGGATTAGTTTTCTTGCGAGGGGATTTGTATGGGTGGTCAGCTTTTCGTTATACTTCGTTTTTTTCTCAGCTATTACTTCGATTACTAATTTGATTTTTAGGTCTCTGTGTATGTTTTCGTTCCGAAGGTACCACGGCGCTCCAGTGATAATTCTCAGAATTCTTGACTGTGCTCGCTGAATAATGTCTATGTTACTTCTGGATGCGTTGCCCCACAGCTCGGAGCCATAAGTCCAGATAGGTTTTAAGACGGAGTTGTATAGAAGAGCTTTGAACTCCAGACTAAGTGGAGAGCGAGCATTTATGAGCCAGTGGAGGTTCCTTGCTTTAAGTTTAAGATGTTTCGATTTGGCTTCTATATGTTTGCGCCAAGTGAGCCGCCTGTCCAGATGAACTCCCAGATATGTTACCTCGTCGGCTTGTGGAATGCATATGTTATTCAAGACCAGTGGTGGGCATGTTTGTTTGTTTAAGGTAAAGGTAACCTGCTTGCATTTTTGAACATTTATTGAAATTCTCCAGTCGGCAAGCCATCGTTCTACAGATGTTAAGTGTCGGGATAGGAGTGCCGTGGCTTTTATTGGGCATTTCGAGCGACTGAGTATCGCGGTATCATCAGCGAACGTGGAGGTTGTTAGATTGTAGTCTATGGGGAAATCCGCCGTATACAGGGTGTATAAGATTGGACCCAGTACACTGCCTTGCTTCGATTGCGCAATCGCGTGAAGTGCTTGTATCGCATCTTATTGCAAACACTCTGTTATATAGGTATGACTTCAGTAGCTTATGTGTGTTTTGGGGCAACAGCTTGATTATTTTAAACAAAAGTCCATCGAGCCACACTCTGTCAAATGCCTGCGCGACGTCTAGAAAAATGGCTGTGCAGTATTCTCGATGTTCAAAAGCAGTACGAATTTCTGACGTGATTCGGTTGACCTGTTCGATGGTTCCATGTTTTTCTCTAAAGCCAAATTGATGTGTTGGAAGTGTGTTGTTTATTCTAAGATGAGGGCTAATCCGAAGGAGTAGCATTTTTTCAAACAGCTTTGAAAGACATGTTAGTAAGCTTATCGGTCTATATGATGATGGCTGCGTTTTATCTTTTCCTGGCTTTGGAATCATTACTATGGTCGACTTTTTCCATTTTTGAGGGAAGTATCCAAGCTTGGCGATTGCGTTGAACAACAGGCAGATGTGAAGAATAGCACACTTTGGGAGTTCAATGAGCATTCTTGGAGTTATTAGGTCGTAGCCAGGCGATTTTCTTGGGTTCAGTTGCTCTTTGATAACCTTTGCTAGTTCACATGGTCGGAATTCAAAGGGTTCTTGAGGATCTAGATTGGCTGCTATTAAAGGAGGGAGAATAAATGTGTTGGTAGAGGGATTTGGTCGGAATACATTTTGTAAATGGTCAGCGAAAGCACTGGCTCTTTCTTCATCACTTCGAAACCAGGTGCCAGAGGGACTTCGTAGTGGCATAATTGGCGCTATTGGAGTCTTTAGGTTTCTGTGAGCTCTCCAAAGAGGGTACTTAGTGCTGGTGGGAGAGAGTTGCTCGATATATGAACGTTGGCTGTTTTCCTCTTGTTTGAGAGCATTGGTAAGCCTGCGTGTGGCTATCTTAAGCATGTGCTTAGTAATTGGTGATCTATTAGACTGCCAATCCCTTCGTAGGCGTCGTTTATCTAATACCAGCCGCTCGATTTCGCGATTAGTTTTGATGTAGTTTGGTTTTGCATACGTCACTGGCGGGGTTGAAGCCTTTGCAGCCGAAACTAAAATGTTTTCAAGAGTTTCCGTTGACTTGTCTATATCCTCCTTTGTAGATAATGCCGTCGTTAGTTCTATGTGTGAACAGACATACTTTTGATACCTTGGCCAGTTTGTTCTAAAATTTGTGAGTCTATACGGTGGGTCGACGATGTGGGGGCGAGTTAGCATATTTAGAAAAACAGGTGAGTGATCTGATGATAAATCTGCTAGTGCTTCGGCGGTGACCATGTTGCGGGGGACATGTTTAGTAATTGCAAAATCGATCAGGTCTGGGATTTTTCTTGGGTCTGCTGGCCAGTATGTAGGCTTACCCGGGGATACATAGTCTAGCTTGTTTTCTGGCTTCGTAAGCGCATTGTACAATTGCTTACCCTTTGGCGTCACAAGTCGAGATCCCCAATGGGTGTGCTTGGCGTTATAGTCACCCGCTGCGATGAACCTGTCACCTAGTGTGTTAAAGAATTCCATGAATTGATCCTCAGAGATTGGGAAGCGCGGTGGGCAGTAGACTGCGGCTAGAGTCGTTGAACCATTGTTGAGTTGTAAGGCTATGGACGTAGATTGTAAGTAGTTTTTGTCAAAATTGTTTAAGTGGTGGTGTTTTATGCGATTTCTGATGAGTATTCCAGTGCCTCCATGAGCTTTACCATCTGGATGATTTGTACCATAGAACAAGTATCCTGGTATATGAAAATTGTTTTTATTTGTGAGGTGCGTTTCTGATAGTAGCATTACGTCGATGTTTTTTTCGTAAATGAACTGTGTGAGCTCTTGTGTATGCCGTGAAACGCCATTTGCGTTCCACAGAGATATCCGTAGGGAAGCCATTATGGGGATTTTGAAGATACAAGAAGTTGAATCAGGATATTTTGGTTTTTCATGAGCTCTTGCAAAGTATTTTGCATGAACGTCATGAAGTCTTTCATGCTTTGCTGTAGGGATAGCATCATAGCTTCGATGCCACTTTGTTGTGTTTGTTGGATGTTTGTCGGTGTATGTTCGGAATGAGCAGTTCTTGTCGGTGGGGCGGGCACTTCTAGTCCGGATTTTAGGGCGCTAGCGAAAGAAATTGTTGGAGTAGTGCTTGGGACAGTTAGGGGTGGTTGAAAAATCGGTTGCGGAGAGTAGAAATTGACTTTGTTGTATGTATGTGCTGTGGCAATACGTTTGTTTAGGCGGCTCTTCAATTCTTTGTACACCACACAGCCTCTGTAGTTTGCAGTATGTTTTTCCCCGCAGTTACTGCATTTCTTCACAGACTTATCGTCCTTGTTTTTGGGGCAGTTTGCGGTAGTATGAGGTTCGCTACAGACAACACATACGGACTTAAGGGTGCAGTATGCCTTGGTGTGGCCGTATTCTTGGCAATTAGTACATTGAACTGGATTGATACGTTTGTGCGGCTCCTCCACGGTGATCCTCCGATGTAGCAAGTACTGTAAATTGTATATTGGGTGCACTTCGTTTTTCTTTAGTGCCTGGAGCTCTGGTTCGAGTTCTATTTTGAATAGTGGCTGCGGAACTTTGTCTTTGTTTAAAATATTAATAGCTGTCTTTGCAGTAAAGTTTTTGGCCTTCAGAGCCTCAATTATCTCAGCTGGTGTCACTGTTGCTTCAATGCCCTTAAGTACTACCTGTAGCCCTTTGCAACTTTTTAATTGGTATGTGTAGTAGTTTTTACCAGCATCATTTAGGTATTTAGTCACTATACGGTGGTCTGCTTCTGTTTGGATCTGTAGTTTTATTTCATGAATATTTCCTTTTTTAAGTGGGATAATGTGGAACTTGCTGTCACCAATCAAAGCAACGAGTTTATTTACAAGTGCATTTGTACTTTGTTCTCGTATGAAAATTGGTGGAGGCCTGGTCTTTTTTGGTTCCCCTACCGTTTTTTCGTTGGGTTGTTCGGTCGCAGAATCAGCCAAGATAGCATATCGGTTTGAATTATTTACTGCAGAGTTTTCATTGCCGTTGTTGGTTCGATTGATTTTGGGTTGATTACCTGCCTTATTGTTTTGAGGGCTGAGCTTTCTCTTGATTTGGATGTAGCGATCCATGCCAGTCTGCACAGTCGAAATCGACTTCTGCTTTTGTTTTGATTCTTCTTTACGTGCATTATTGTTGTTGCAAACGGTCAGTGCTGCTGAATTATTTACAGCTGGCACAGCGATAATTAGTTGGGCCGGTGACGAAGTTGATGTTGTGGCAGTTGCCAGTGAGGTCACTGCACTCGTTATTGCAGTGTTACAGTTACCCGGGACGGTCGTTTGGCGCTGCGAGAGGAGCGGGGTAGGAGAGGCGGTCTCTTCGCTCCACGACTTGTGAGCCGAAGCAGGCAGAGAGGGAGAGCAAGAACGCGGTCTGTCGTTCGCTGAGGGCAAAAGTTTCGAGTTAGTTGAAGGTGAGGGTGCT